>NC_141333.1:5002772-5062772 GCF_037954235.1 Aulostomus chinensis | reverse complement strand
GGTTGGATTTTCCAGCGCTTTGAACTGGTAGGACCGATGAGGTCCACATTCTGTAAAATGTATAACTAATTCAGAAAATGTTTTACTCAGTCAATCCTAAAATTGTTCTACAGCGTCTTCAGACTGAAAGTAGGAGGGAAAAAAAAGTGTCATTTCAGCTTGACACATATACAGTAGTCAGTATTTACACAGGAGAGCCTGTAGCGAAACAGGAAAGTAAAGAAGTACTGGATTAAGTTGAAGGATGAATGACTTAAACCCGAAACACAGACATACAAACGTTCACATTTCTATATCAGTATCAACTATGAGTCTAAAATGTATGAGTGAGTCAGGGGGGAAAAAAGCAGCTGTTCTGTATAAATAGGGATCACATTCATAAGTCATCCTCAAACTACCAGGAGAAAGCAGGGGGAAGATTTTCAAGGTGTTTATGGTGTCATCAGAGGGGAAGTAATGGGTCTACAGTTCTACTTACTGAAGCTAAAACCTGGAGCTTGTTCAGGAAGACAAATTGATGTCAGAGCATCCAGATACAAAGCAAACAATTTAAGTGGAGTAAATGTCATATATGCTTAATAGCATCCATACGGTGGTGTGAAAATGTAATCCATCACAGGTTATCTGCTTCAAGTTGCGATTTGAAACAAAATCCATCTTATTACTCAAATGCTTCAAACTGCATAAAGAAAGAGAAGGAATTTTATTGAAACTAATGGAGTTTCATATTTAAGCAGACAAGTTGTTTGTTAGCAGTCTACAATGTGAGCATCCTCATGTTCACCAGCAATCTCAGATGTCTGCTAAGCTTTTTTTTTTTCCCCTTACAGTGTTTCATGTTTTTTTTTTATTCCTCAAAAAGCAACTAATTGGATAACTGTAATTGAATCTAGTCTGAGATGGATTAGAATATGAATTATTGGAAATAAATCAGTGAAATCCTTTTACATGCAATCATTTGGATCAGCAGTTCCTTTTCAATTCAGATTTTGGAGGTTTACATGTGGGAAAACTTGGTCAAATTATGCTGGGAAATGGAATTCAAGTTTTTGTTTGCATGTAATTCGATGTTTGGCACAGCTCCGTGTGTCTTTTTAGCTTGTTCATTTGTATCCGTGGTGCAGCCGAACATCTCTCCATCTCTGAACACACCCCCGGATCCACAAGGCTAATGTTACTCACCCTTGCTTGGGCTTCGCACTAATGCCACGGCAACGCAGCAAACACAACACACAGAACCCCCCGATCATCAGCCAGCATAACAACACAGCAACTAACAGTAATAAACCAGGATAAAACAACAACCCACCAAAGATAAACACCTGCTGAGATAATTTCAAGATGTACAGGTCTTGAATTGGACTCGTTTTATGTTGCGTGGATGTGTGTGAAGCTTTCTCACCTCCCAATGGTGTTTGGCAGTGAGGTCAGCTGGTTGTCATCTACCTTCAGTGTTGTCAGCTTCTTCAACATTCCTACACGACATGCAAAACACACCTCTGTCCTTACAGGAAATACTCAGACATTCTTGATTGGAGTTTCATGGTACCAGTTACTATTTTCTTTCTGAAACCACACAGGCTCATGCCTGCGATCTACGGTCTTCAGCTGCTGCACACGGCTCCATCAGGGGTTAAAGGGATACCAAGACATTCTGGGAAATATGTGGCTTCTGTTACCCCGCTCCCGTTTTTTCCTTGTGTGTCTGTGGCGAGGGTGTGGCAGCCAGGTTCCTGCCTCTCCCCCACACCTGAGGTTCATCATCGAATCATCCACTGTAGCCCCACCACTACTTCCAACAAGATCTTATCCTCGCGCAGTAGGATTCTAATTTGTACCTTTAATGCATCCCATTCAAGAGATTTTTCTTTTAGTTTATTGAGTTTATTTGTCAGAGATCAAGTAAAAAAACAACACATTAATCTCAGAGAGAAAAGATGCTTTTTACCGGATTATGGAAGTTTGCACATTTCTGTCTGAAGTTCCTTTTTCAGGCAAGAAGTCCTCTCACAAAGATGAGTTTACAGCAGGTAAAGATTGCTTTTAAAATTCCATCCATTTTCAATCACTTATCCTGTTAAGGGTGGGGGGGTGGAGCCTATCCCAGCAGCTTTTGGGCGAGAGGCGGGGTTTACCCTGGACGGGTCGCCAGTCCAGCTCAGGGCCAACACATACAGACAGACAACCATTCACACTCACAGTCACACCTACGGTCAATTTAGAGGATCAATCAGCCTCGTCCCCTCTTGATGTCTTTGGACTGTGGGGGGAAGCTGGAGTACCAGAGAGAACCCACACAGGAACAGGGAGAACATGGAGACTCACGTAGAGAGATCCTGTGCTGGAGCTGGGACTGGAACTTGGAACCTTCTTGCTGTGAGGCGGGATTACTAACCACTGCACCACTGTGCCACCCGCTTTTAAAATAGAAATGTGAAATATCACACTTTTTCGCCTACGTATTCCTGTATTAAACTTATTATAGTATGTCTACTTTTAAAATGATGGAAAACCTGCTGTCTCCTGCTCAGTTCTTTATGAATTATCCGACCTATGTTCCGGTTCTCCCCCGTGTTCCTTGCTCCAACCCTGTTTCTCACCCACCTGCTCCATTAGACTCTCATCACCTGCTTCACACTACAACCCAATCAAAATAAAAAAGATCCCTCTTTAACTGCTCCATCTGTCTCTTGAGTCTGCTCCAATTAAAATGAGCCCTTTATCATATTCGCTTTCTAGATGTAAAGGTTTGACACCACTTATATGAGTGCTGAGATAAGCTACCCAAACAACTCCGTTGAGCAGATGTATAGAATATTGAAACTTTTGTTCCAAGCATTACATGTTCTCCAGAGTCTTGAAGGACTTTTGTAAATGTAAATGTGAACCTGTGTGTGTGTGTGTGTGTGTGTGTGTGTGCGTGCGCGTGCGTACCTATACTGTCAGGGAGGTGCTGCAGCATGTTGGAGGACAGTAGCAGGTCTTCTAAGGCTTCACAGCCTGAAACATCCGTGTCCAAAGTCTCAATACGATTCTTAGCCAAGTCCAAGTACCTCAACTGGCGAAGTTTTCCTATTGACTGCAGGGTTAGAGGAGACATGAAGCTATCATACGTTACATAAATATTTTCAGCACAGTTTTTCTTTGGTGATGGAAGTGTCCTCACCCCTGGTATAGACTGTAGAGAGTTGTTATCCAGCCACAGCTCCTTCAGGTTGTGGATCTGTTCCAACACCTCCGGCTGACGTGCAAACAGGACGAACATGTCAACACCAAATATTAACAACCAAAACGCTAATCAGCATGGACCTGTTTTGCATAAATCTGCCTTATTAGATGCAGAGACGGTTGTCACTTTGATGGAAATAGGAAAAGAGAAGAGATGTGCCTGGAAGCTCTCTATCTTGGCAGGAAGTGACCATACCATCAACTTCCTGTCTAACCCTGATGTCACATCATGTCAGCCTCCATCCTGCCCTCTCTTCCTCCACAACGTCACTGTGTCTCAGTCCAGGTGAACCCACCAACGAGACGAGTCTCTTCGACGCATGCTGCACTGGGTTCTAACATGTGAAATGGGATGTATCTGTGTTTCTGACACTCCCTCATGTTTCTCACACTAAATCTCTTTAAAAGTAACAATGTTCCACCCGGTAAACACACACATAACTAATAAAACATTCATATTTCAGCCTTAGAAAAATCCAGCAAAATGCTCACCAGGTCAGAGAATTCATTGCTACCTAGATCCAACCTCTCCAGCTGAGTCAGTCTGTGGATGGACCTGAGAGGAGGGAAACAAAGTTGTTGTTTACTAAAATTCAATTTGAAATAACAAATGCCACTTTTAATTTGAATTACTTTACATCGAACGAACAGACGACATGTATTTGTTTGTCCTGTTATCAGCCAAGTTGAAAACAACTTTGGATGCCGGGTAAACAGGTCATGAATCTGTGCTCGCAGGCCTTTTACAGGAGCAGCAGGAATCCACTAAAGCCTCCTGCAGAGAAGTACACAATAATTATCTGTCGCGTCTTTAAAACGTCCACATGTAAAAAGCAGTGCACTCGCACCCATGTAGCGCTTCACATAGCAGGAAAATGCTGCACCATTCACTTTAGAGTTATGCCTTTGTGCTCCGAGCTTACAATGTTCTCAGAATGACAAAAAAAAACCCCCTCCTGAGCCCTTTCTCTCATTCTCAGCTAAATCCTTCCTTTTCAGATGCTCTACTGTTTGTTCATACGTTGAACTAATTATTCTGCTGGCCTTGTGTTTATGGAGCATCTCTTACCAGGGAAGCTCAAGGCCTCAAAGATGACTCTGATACTCTCAGAATCATTTCATCAAGAACTCAAACTGCATTAGGATCGCGTGAGCACGGCTGTTCACAGCAGTGACAGTTGTACGAGATGCCACTGCGGAGGTATGAACACGAGCGTAAATTCGGCTAAATCATGCTGACCACGGCACATTTTTTAAATGTTAAGAGACAACTGTTCCTGTACTAAAAAAAAAAGAAAAAGAAAAATCCTCAGTATCCAAGAACACCTGCCAGGGATAAGCGTAGTTTTAATCTGGACACCTGGGGAAGCAAGCGAGCCCGGTATGAAATGTGTATGCGCGCGTGCGTGTGTGTGTGTGAATGTGTGTGTGTGTCGATGTACACATCAAGTCTTACTTTGGCATGGTTTTCAGGTGGTTCTCTCTCAGCTCCAGGATCCGTAGTTTGGAGAGTCTAATCAACAGAAAAAGTCCCAAAACTTTACTCACTCCGTTGATTATCTTTCATGTTTCTAGGAAGGTAATGGATCAGATGAGACGATATGATGAAAAATTCCCTGGTTAACTCTAAAAGTAAAGATGACTCCTCTCTCTGTAGCAGTGATCCTATCTTTACACTCTTTACAAATCCTTCCATCTCTGTTTGAGAGAGCAGTAATTCAGGGTTCAAATAAATTGAAAAGTGAGTGTATATAGTCATTAAGCAATGTCTGATAACCCCAAATTAATCTACAAAACAGCTGTGAACAATAATCTGGATAAAAAAATACAAAATGTATTATAAAGTCAATGTCAGGAGGCTTTCATGAATCAATGTATGAATAAATTCATGACAGAAGAGATGAAAACACATTACACTGGCACAATGGTAGAGCTTCACTATTTAATTATGGAATTGTGGTAAATTATTCATGAACTCTCATCCAGGCATAATCAAAAAATGTGACTGCTACCTCTAAGACAAATATCCATAAAACACTTAATGCTCAGACAGAATCCAACACATTGTATAACATAAAAAAAAAAGGCTCATCCAAAATCACTTTCCTTGCTCAGTAAAAGCTAATAAACCTGGACCTGCACATTTTTTTATTTGTTAAGGTAATTTCTCCGCTGCCTTAAAAGTGCTAAACATTCATCACACTTGCAAACGAGGATATGACATGCGTGATGTGTTTACCTGCCAAAGTTAGCCGGTAGATACTCCAGGAAGGCATCGTTTAAGAAGAGCTGGGTCAGATTCAGGAGCTGTGTAAAACCATCTGGGAGTCTGGGGAGAATGGAAAGACAGACCAGGCAGAAAGAAAGAAAGAAAGAAAGAAAGAAAGAAAGAAAGAAAGAAAGAAAGAAAGAAAGAAAGAAAGAAAGAAAGAAAGAGCGAGAGAGAGTACAAGTTAGAAGGCACACAAAAGAGGAATAAAAGAGTGAAAGAGAGTGTGTCCTTGAAGGGCCTCAATGGGATAAAACATACACCTTGTTCCCATAACAACTCCAGCAGAACAACTTGCTACTGTTAGCCAGAGGATGACTCATCACGTGCACGCACGCACATGCATGCACGTGCGTCCACACACACAAACACACACACACACACACACACACACACACACACACACACACACACACACACATAAAACAAAGCATTTCTGGTTCAGTGTAGTTTTACTTCAGGTTACCTGGGCAATATCGTTAATTACCAGTGTGGTGGATATTTATGATTTTCACTATGGATAGGATCTATTAATCATGATATTTATCAATTCATGGATTTATCATGTTTGAGCCAGATTGTGATGTAAATGCATCTGGTCTGTATTGATGTGCCTTCTTGTCATTGACCGTCCAAGGTTGTTTAAGGACAAGTTCTCCGGAGGCTACGGCCTTGGCCCAATCAAATCTTAGACATGGTCATGGACACCATTTAGACATGGTGGTGGAGGTTTGACCAGCCTGTAATTACCACTGATCTTCTGCCTGTCTTGGATACGCCTGACATGCAAACAACACGTCCTATTTTCCTTTCTTTTCTTTTTTTTTCGAAAGTTACAAGCAAAATATCTGATGTTCACAACTCAGGGCAGGAAAGAAACATTTGCCTGTATCAGATATAGATATAGATATAGATATAGATATAGATATATAGATATAGATATATAGATATTTCCTTTAGAAACTCTGTTTTGGAATATCGATTATGTATTGACTCTACAGTCTGAGCCAGACCATCCTGGGTAGTCAGGAATCAAAAATGTTGTCGCATGTTGAGAACAACAATGTCGTATGATAAAAGGCAATGGAGGAAGAACGAGACAAACCACAGGGAAGATGTTCCCCTCAGTGATTCCTGCCTGTCACGGTGAACTTTAACCGCTAAAATCTTTTCAGTTCATCCACAAGTCCCAGTGGATATTCATCACAAATTTGAAAGAAATTCCCTCCAGGCATTCCTGAAATATTGTCTTCACAAAAATGAGCGTGTGTGAAGTGCGTTGAGTGTAGCCACAATGGAACATGGTAGATAAAGTCAGCACGCTGGCAAGGACACTCTGTGTATGGGTTTATTTACCAACTTATTTCAGTTAGTTTGTGTTTTTTTTCCTGTCACGTATTGCTGGATTTGTTTATGTATCGTGCTGAGAGATATAAATGCATTTCCTGGCAAGAATACTGTAGCTTCAGTGATGCAGCAGCTAATGAGGATTCCAAACCAACCGCTAGTAGTGCCCACTACAGCATCTTAATCATCCATCATCTATCTTTCGTATAGTACAAGCCTTTATCCACGTTCAAATTCTACACCGAATAAAAAATATCCTGGCTAGAACATCCCTTTTTTTTCTGTACCTGTACGTGTTGGACGGATAAAAAGTATGTGTGAATAAGAGGTCAAGAGGTCAGACTAATCCAGTGTGGGTTCCACTCAGTGCACTGGTGGTTTGAATATCTGACACCTCCAGGACAAGATAGCGCGTCTTACTTGGTGATGGGGTTGACACTGGCTTCCACCACTGACAGGCCTTTACAGCACTTTATATTGTCTGGAAACTCCTGGATACCTGTGAGAGAAAAGAAAACATGCTGAGACAGCGGGATGCGTCGGTTCCATAACTATACATTTGGTGGAGAGAATTCTTAATACAGTGAATTAAGGAGCAAATCACCTACCATGAAGTTTTGTCATGTTTTGGTTAAATACGTTCGATGTGCAATTACTCTGATGAAGAGGTTTAATTCAGATTGGCTGTTCGGTAGGAAAACTCTACGATGTCCTCATTTCCCCCTCAACTCCACATGCTTTATCTCGACATGTTCTAATTGAAATTTTACGCAAGTGGTGCAAAGAGATTATCATCTTCTCTAATAGGTCTATCAGTATTATCAGATTAATAGGGCCTGTGAGTTGATCTGCAGATTATTTTCTGGGTTACACATTACATCTTGATTTTATTCATTTATTTATCTTTACCGTTTTTACTGATGTCCAGCTCTTTGAGGTTAACCAGGCTGGCGATGGTGGTGGGCAGGTTGGAGAGGTCGTTATCGGGCATGCTCAGCTTCTTCAAGGCCTGGCAGTTGAAGAGTTGCTATGGAGCCGCAGAGGGGGAAAATTTAATTATTAGTCAGATTTTAGGAAAAAAAAAGGCTTTTAGCACAACAGTTCAAAGGATAGTGTGAGAAGGGAGCTGGAGGCTTGCACCACCTAATGTTGTTAAAAAAAAAAACCATTGTTATTTTAGCTGCATTTGTCTTTGAATAATACAGATTTAATCTTCTCCATACGGTGGCCCCTGAGGACAAAAAACACGCGAGAGTGAGAGCACAAACATTATGAGAAACACGCCCTCAATCGCAAAACAGCGCAGATGACAAAACATAGCGGATGCCGAGTAAAAGGAAAAAGGAAAATGGAAAAATGAATGCGCTTAGAAAACAGAAACGGTATGGAGAACAACGGGCGAGAGCACATTGAAGGGAACGTGGTTCAAGTTGTAAATGAGGCGAAAAGTAAAGCAGATACAAAAGGTAAAACTCTAGGACAGAGATGGATCAGTTTATAATTTAGCAGAGATTAAAAAAAAAAGGATCAACAGGAAGCTAAAATAAAAGAATGGCTAGTTGGCTAAAAGTCTGTTTACTGCTGTTTTCTAGAATTGTTACTAGAGAATAGTTATTTTTCAATTTTGCATAATTCTATTCAATTAAATTTCATGCTATAAATATCTGATAAACCAGTATGGAGAGAGCATAAAGGGCATTCTGCAGAGAACGTAACTCTGCCAAAGGGAATTTTTGGAGAAACCCTGAATGAACCCCTCTGCCGTTTTTCATGAAAATCACCCTGAGAGGTTTTAGTTTATCCCACTGACAGATGGGCACTTGGACACCAGTATGAAGATTTATGCTGTTCAATGGATCTTCCCCAGAATATAATGAGTCCCTCCTTGGCTCCCGCTGCACCAGGTTCATGAAAGTCCTCGTCTTCGTGTCATGATCCTGCTGACAGACCAAGCAACGCCAGCGTAAACAAAACCTGTGCAGGTCCTCATCTTTGATACACGCCTGGCAAAGATTAGCATGTCATCAGGTGACTTTTTATATGTGGTTTGATGAAATGTAGCTATAACTTTTCGACAAATTCAGCAGATATGTTTATTTAACATTTATCTGTGATATGTAATGAGTCTTTATGGTAATTACAACCAAAGGGAATATGAAAATAACCAGTTATCCAGGGCACACATTTTTTCTCAGATAATTTAAGTACATTTGATCTTATTTCATCACATTGCCAATGAATAAAGCGCCATGATTGCTGTACAGCACCTCGTTACTCCAGTCAAACAACCCAAAAAATGGGATTTGATGATTTCCATGCGTGTTAGAGTATCTGTTCGTAGCTGAACTGGGATGTAAACATCTTATTGTGATGTAGAGTTACCAAAAATGCATCTCATGTTTTGCACAAAACATTGATTTTCTTATTTGTGATGTGCAATGCAAACATGGCATCAGCGGATTGAAGTTTCCAAGTCACCAAACTTTCATGTCTTTGCTCATACGGCATGAAATTAAATGTTATTCATGCATTGTGTGTGTGTGTGTGGGGGGGGGGGGGTGTCAAATCAGCTGGTTTATGAGTTTCATAAACATTTCAATCAGGGTCACAGTGTAAGGCTATAGCTCATCTTAGATTACACATTTTGGAAAGATTTCAGCCGTATTAAGCTGCGTGAAATCTGTGTGTCACTGGTGTTGAATAGGAAATAAAACAGCATGAAGTGGGAAACATGCACAGGGCTGCTCTGTGCCCACAGGCACAGTCAGCCTTAAAAACACACAATCACTTCTATACTCACACACACTTCAGGAGCTCTATAAATCATGTATATAAAAGCCAATCACTCAGTGGCTCTTATAGAAGACCGCAGATTTTTTTTCTCGCCACTCACATTAAACTGTCTTCATTCATGCCGGTTATATTTAGAACTTAATTTCAGCATCTCAGTCATTGAGACAGAATATCAATAAAATGAGGCAGCTTCATAAACAGCACCTGTGACCTCCCCCACCCCCCACCCCCGAAATACTAGAGGGATGTTGCCGTGTGTTTACTGCCCACATGAGAGTTTTCTGGATATTTCAGGTTCAAATGCCAACACGTGGAAGCAACGCTGACAGAAATTCACCTACTTGTTCACCTCATGTTTCCTGCCACTCACAGCTGTCAAATGCAGCAATCCCCAAAGTAGCACCATCAGCAGGAGTTTTCATTTCTATGTGTACTGAGAATTTTTAATGTCTACGTGTTTAACTGAGGAAACATTAGACATTTTATGTGCAATTTTTTGCTCTGAAGTCACTTTAAGATTTACAAACTGCGGGGCAGGGAATGACAACGCTCTCAGTTCTGAGACGCTGTGCAAGGATTTTGGCTTGGCAATCTGACTAAACATGACTTTAGCTGTCGTCCACCAGCTGAAGACCACCAGGGAGACAGTAGAGAGTTGCTATCTCAGGATTACCTTGGGTAGTTCCTCTATCTGGTTGGCGTCCAGGTAGAGCTCCTCCAGAGTTCTCTCGAAGCTGAAGATTTCCTTGGGGACCTGCTGCAGGCTGCAGTGAGAGTAGTCCAACACCGAGATCACTTCCTCTTCCCCACGGAAACAACGGCACGGCACCAGCCGGCCAATCAGCTTCCGCTTTGTTGTCATTTCAAGACACTGCACTGTAGAGGTGAGAAGAGGCGAGAAAAGAGAGAGAGAGAGAGAGAGAGAGAGAGAGAGAGAGAGAGAGAGAGAGAGCGAGGGGTTAAGGATTGGTTGTTGATCTCACTTTTAAGGAAACTGACTGGAAAAAATTGATACTAGCGGTTGATGCTGAGTCAATCTGTGACAAAGTATGGTAACTGAGAGCATATCTGCGTCAGAGAGAAGTAGATAGCAGCGAAAAAGAAAGCAACATCACCCCTACAACACGGTCAAGCCCGACGCTAAGTCAAAGTGATGCCAAGCTAAAAACATGGCACAGACAATAACTTCTGCAGGATTTATTCAATGCAAAGTTGTCCATGACAGCACATCCGGCCTGGGGAGACACCCGGTCAGACACAAAACTGTCCTACAAGCTGAAGCGTGAACGGGACAGTTACCCAAAAACCAAGCAAGTGCACACAGCACATCTGGAAAAAGTCTTCAAATTACTTGGGATACGCGTCGGGTTTGTTTAGGCTGGTGTGAAAACATTCACATTGTTCAAGCGCTGGTCCTGTGCAAAATGAGGGACTTCCAAGTGAATCTTGTAGCGTTTCATCTGAGGTGTGAAAAGCAACCGACCAAACACACACTGCACATGCAACATATCTAAAGATGCGTCAGCGGAATTCAGTTTTAAACAAATGATGACAAAATGACGCTGAGAAAGGAAACCGGACCAAAGGAAAAATGCAGATTTGCTCTACGCTGGACTGAAATGGTGCACCACGCAGGAAGCGTGAAAGCCCCCTGAGAGGATCATTGAAAGATGGAGTCGAAAAGTTCTTGTTCTTCACCAAATCTGTTCAGGTTTCACTGCTGTTCTCGTCCTCAAGGATCTAGTGAAACCGTTCAATTCACTCTTCTTCTACTGCAGTGATGAACCCGCTCAAAATGGCTACTGCATATTTCATGTAACACGTCACCACAGAGCAACAGTCAGCTCTCATTTGTTTTAAGGCGATGATGACGATGTGGGACTAACATTAGTTTGAGTGCTTCAAATGACAGAGCTTGTTTGCCAGCCAGGTGTAAAACCCGGGGCAGATGGGTAATACAGTTGTCCACTGCCAACCAGTAGTTATCCAGCACAGAGCAGACACACACACACACACACACACACACACACACACACACACACACACACACACACACACACACACACACACACACGCATGCACACACACCGACTCTCTACAAACAACAAGCCAGAGCCCTATAATTAGACTGAATCCTTTGTAATTCTGCGACAACATCGCTCCATTACATGACTCCATTTAAAAAGCGAGGGGCTGAATGGCATAAGTAGGCTAACCATGGGTATTAAAATCTCTGAGTGAGGATTTATCACTCAGCTTTATCATTTCAAACTAAAATGCGCACTACACTCAATCTACTGACAAACAGCGACGGTTTTAATGCCAGCCCTTTCAAGAACAATGAGTGCGTTTTCACTTGTCTGACCACCGCCTCACTTCCCTGTTTAATCTGGGTGAGCTAAAACCAGCTGTCGAGAAAGAGGAGTTACACTAATAGCTGCAGTAACCAGGACTGAAGGGGGGGGGGGGTGAGGAGTGGGAGAACATGAAAATGAAGAGGTGTAGCGTGGAGCAAGAGGGTGATCAGGAGGCTCCGAGATAAGACCTGCGGCTTTATCTGTCAGCAAACACACGCATGTCCCGCTCCAGATGAATTTGGGTGATAGACAGATGATCTTGGGTGTTGTGAGGACACTCGTTTGTTGCAAGCCTGCTGAAATCAGATAAAAGTCGACTGCAGATCCTCCAGGACGGTTTATCTAAAAGGGCTGCACCATTAAAATCAATACATCCTTGTCCACAGCCATCCACAACGCAGGCGTAATGAGGTGAGCTGGGATTTACAGTTTGTCGACGATATGTGTAAACGCAGCAGTACAGAAGGTTTTTATTTTTTTTAATGGTGTTCACACCTTGGATCCAGAAGCACAGTCGACTAGTTTTGGATTCGAGGGTACAGGATTAGGATTACACCAATCAGATAAGCAATTACATATAGTTTTAGGGCTTGAATCTGTGACGACCCAACAAATACTGTAAATATCCCTGATGAAGGATGAATAGATGGAAAAAATGGGCAAATAACACATGAAAATTATATATTATATATTAAATTAGTGTTTATTTATTGTTTTTTGTAAGGAAAGTTGGGGGTTTTGGGGTAGAAAAGACGTGTGAGTGAGTCATGCAGTCTGGTCCAGTCTTCTGTTGGTTGTCTGGTTGTTATGGTCGGATATGGAGGGCCCAGATCAAAACCCTGCTCACTCTTCCATTGGTCCAGTGTGTATAGACAGTAGTGCATAATTCTTACATGTTTTGGCTGGAAATGCAACATCCTCCTCATCAGTCCAGGGGTTGTCTCCAGGATCTAGATCCTGTTTTGCGTCCACCGCATCAGTGATGGTTCACCAAAGCACTCCGACTGCATGTCTTAAGTCTCTGTTATATGTCAAAAACTTCATGGTTTCATTTGGCTTTATTCTCTCTTAAAATATTATGACAACCTGCAGAGCACAAACGTATCAGTTGACACTGTCCTGCAGTGGAGGGCCTCTTCCCATTGGCTGAGTGAGCAGGGCCTCTCAGTGCTTTCTTGGTTGAAAGGTGTGAGTCAGTTTAATGCTTTTCTGCGTTCTCTAATCAACCGCTTGACATCCCAGCCGAGGGCCAGATGGCCCAGTACAATGTCCTGAATAAACCTCTGTGCTCTGCTACTGGAGTGCAGGACAAGGGATTCATTGTGATATAACTCCTTCTTATTTTCAGCATCCATCTTATCACCCCCACTGGCCAAGAAGGTCATGTTTTCTGTGGCATTTACCTGCCAGCAGGATTAGATGGAACCATGAGGCAGATTTTAAACCTGGCGGAGTAAGTAAAGAAGAAAAGTGTGATCGCTGAACACGATCGTGTCACACAGAAGTTGACCTTTGACCCTCTGGATATAAAAATACCATCTTTTTGTGATATTTTTGAGAAATGTTCTTTAGATTTAGTCAGTGAATTCTGGAGTTATAACCAAAAGGTTTAAATGTGCATGATTCATGCTCATTTGAAAGGAGAGACATCACCCCACAGTGACACTCACACTCTGCAGCGGGCTTGATTATGCAGTCTATTGACTTAACAGCTTAAATATGCAAGCGCAGAGAAGACTAAAAATAACACCTTTTTTTGTCAAGTGAGGTCAGAGAGAAAAAAGCTGATGTTACCCTTTAGAATTAGAGGGCTAAATATTCAGGGACAATGTAAAATATGAACATTGATTGCGGGCTGCAATTAGAGCTGATTGCGGACAGTCACATTCATGACACAGAAACAGCTGAGACCACATTCATCCAAGAAAGCCCCCGAAACAGGACAAAGAAAAGGCCTAGACTTGGGAGGATGAAGAACTGTAATGATTTCTTTAATCAACAGTGGAATATGCAATCACTTCACATGAGATGATACAAATATATTAGACAAATGACAAAACTTTCAGTCTTGAAGTATACAATAACAATAAATCAGCACCAAGGCTTAAAAAAACTCCAAGCCAATTTCCAATTACCTTTAGGGGTTAAAATACACCTCACAGGATATAACTGCTTGTATTTCCTGTTACTTTGTGTTGATGTTGACCTGTCCAGCCCCATCTGAGTGTATCAAGGAGGGCACTGACATGTATCAAGTCCAGACTCCCACAGAGCTCAAGCAGCAGCAGCAGCAGAAGCACAAAAAAAAACAAAAAACAAGTAAGAAGAGAGTCAGAGTGAGCCGGCACCAATAGGGTGAAACTGGGAAGTGAGCGTGGTTGGCTGTGTTGGCTCTTGCTGCTGCTGCTATGGAAACAGTATGACAGAGCAGACTGACTCTGCAGAGGCAGCGCTACATGTGGATGTGCAAATGCCCAACATATGCGAGCAAACGCACGCACGCGCACGTGCACGTGCACACACACGTGTGTCAATTTTTTGGATTTTGTTCTTTTAACACTTTGATTAAAACATTAAAATCAGAGATGTGGTGAGACATTCAGCAAGAGCTGACAACACGTGCAAACACCCACACACGCACACACACACATACACTACACATACATACACAAATACACACACTCCACACACAGCTTAAGTAAGAAAGCATGGTGTCAATTCTCACTGAATTTCACCTCAAGTAGTCTCCCTTCTCTTCCAGCTGTGTGTGTGTGTGTGTGTGTGTGTGTATGTGTGTGTGTTTGTGTGAGTGTGCGCGTGAGTGTGAGTGTGTGTGCCATCTCCAGAAACTCAAGGGGGTGAACCTCCCAGGGTCCCATGACAGCCATCACTTCACGTGCAGCCTTGCCATCACCATAGTAACCGCTGCCATAGAGACCGTCTCCCAGGAGCTGGGTGTATTTTTACTCATTCTCTCTGTCATAAAACAGAACATGCTGCACTCAGTGGGCGATCACTCCACATTTGGCAGGGCTTTACTTAGACTCACATATATCAGACACCTTTATAACACCTGAAGAAAAGAAGAGCTTCACACTTCAGAATAGCGTTTCCACGTCTCCTTTCCTGCCTTTTCTGGGCAAAGATGCAGACGCTTCACTCATGCTGCACCCCCGGCTTCTGCTCTCACTCACAATTAAACAGACACATGCTGTCACATGTGAAACACACACTTACATGGCACCGGCAGACATATAAATCAAAGCTGACGTACCTGCATGCAATCACAGTACCAAACACACATTTCTCTGAAATTACTCGCCATGGCCACAGCCAGAGGAACCATAAAATCCTCTTTCACGTCTTACAATAAGGCCCTACATTGTCAAGCCCATCTTGACAATGTGTCAGTGTGTGTGTGTGTGTGTGTGTGTGTGTGTGTGTGTGTGTGTGTAAGTGGGCAGTTTTGGTAACCAGCAGCCAGGAACATCTTGTCCCGTTTTTTTTTTTTCTCCTTAACATTCATTGAATAACCACTTACATCAGTTAACCACACAAACACATGAATACAAGCAGAGTCAGTTTGCAAAGCAGATTGGTTATTTTTAGCTGTCATACTGTATTCACCAGATTGACCTGAAAAATGGTGGCTATGGTGCCACTACAGGCCTATGTTACGGGGAACGATGGACACTGAATATGGATAATAAAGGAACTCAGAATTGTTTTTTAGAAAGTTCGCTCAAAGTTTACTATTTTTAGTGTCAGGCAAGCAGATTGAAACCCTTCTCTCCTCTCTGTTGGTATCAGGGAGCTCAGAATCCCACTGGATGGCTAACTGCTAGTTAGCTTAGAATGGAATGAATGCATCCATGCACTGGGGCACGGTAGCATACTGCCTCAAAAGTCAGTCTTGATTATTTGTACGAATGGGTTGTGCTTTCAATGAATTGTTGTTTTTTTTTATCAGATGGGTACCCCAAACTACTCGGTCTGCCTCAGCCTCCATCTGGTTTTGCTCTCTCGGATGTCAAAGCCTGAAGTTTCCTCTCTGAGTATATTCCGGTTCACATGGATCAGGTTCAGGGTCTAGGTTTGTCACCCTCTCCAACAAAGTTGGCCATGATTAGCAGGAGCAGTCTCTCTTCTGGTGGGGCTTCTGAGGCGCTTGATCAAAAATCACAGTGCCCTGTCAGGAAAGTAGTTCCGTCTATGTATCCAACACTAAAATAACAGCATCTTGTCATTTTTTGTCAGTTTTTTTGCAGCAAGTGTTAAGTACAACTGTAGTTCGACAGTTTATTTTGGATAATGGTGTATTTGATGACGTTGAGGCGATATGTTACCGTACCCCAACGCTAGTTGGTATTGCAGCTAAAATATCCAGCGGTTAGCCATCCAGTGGGTTTCTGGATCTCTAATATACACATGAAGAATAGAAGGGTATCTATCTGCTGGACTGACACTAAAGAACAAACACTCAACAAAAATTCCATGTATTTAAGATGGACAAATACCCCCCCCCCCCCCCCACACACACACACACACACACACACACATAAAGATAACCACACGAGGATTCCTGAACACAAACACTTTTTAAAGACACATTTATCAGCTCCCAAAATTGCTGCAACCTCTTTCATAATATTACATGCACCAAAAGTAACAGTAAACGTGAGAGTTTCAGCTGCCAAGGCGGGAGAACGCACTGAACAGCTGGCGAAATCCAACTATAATAGCAAAGTGAGAATTTTTGGAGAGCCAAAAGGTTTTTACGTCATTCAACATGGCAGCGTTTGTGATGAAAAATGATACATGTCCTTGCTCTGGGCCGAATACATCTCGTCACTCTTAATTTAGGTCATACTCACTGGAGATGTCAAATGATTCTTAATTTTGGAATGTCTTCCAGCTACTTTATCGCTAATGAAATGATAGCCTACCGACTAACTCCAGAAACTATAGGGTTCATTTGGTCATGAAAAAGTCCTGGATCTTTGAAACTAGTGAGCATTTGAAAAGTTAAAAAAAAAAAAAAAGCCAGAAATTTTTACGAAAGGCGCAACATGTCCGAATAGATGTGGTTCAGTTATTGAGAAGAAAGATTTCATATGTAAACAGACATTTCAGAGATCGTGCTGTCATTAAAGTTTTCCTCACAGGGGTGGGAAATTCATGGAAATTTGTTGGTAAAATAGGTTTGAACCCTGTAAATAATTCCTCTGTGACAGAAATCTGTCATATTGACCTTGAGAGTGTCAATTTAATGTGTTTATGCCAGCGCTTAGGTTGTTTGCTGTTTGACTGCACTGTTAATCCATCAATTCATAATCTCTCTCTACTGCGCTGGGTCACTGAGGGCTGCTCACACTTAAAGGAGATGGGATTCATTTTCAACAGGTCGCGAGAGTATCACAGGGCTCACACATACTGAATCATCCACACTCACGCACCTACAGGCGATTAAGCAGCCGCTTCACCTGTATGTCTTTTGTCAGAGAGGGTGAACCCTCACAGGCACGGGGGGAGGGGGGGGGGGAGCCCTGCACACTGATAAAAGTAGCAACGCAGCACCTTGTGGTGATGCTTTTGGCAGTAAAAACTCATTTTATTTAAGTGTTTTGAAAAATTGTGTTCCAAGCAGACATGCAGGCATTATCAACAACAAGCCAGAGAGCAATGTCAGTCGACTTAATGATTTGATAATATTTTAAGTGGTTTCCTAACAGACAAGAGGCAATGACCCTTGGACACCAGCTTTTAGAAGCACCGACTTGTGAAATGTGTCACAGGTTGTTTGTCAAAACCGTCAAAAATCACCTTTCTCGGCTGCTCGGCTGAACCAAATGTAACAGACTTTTTTATTCCCACAGAGTCACCTTTGGAGTTTCTGTCCATCTGGTTTGCTCTGTCAGCTCCTGAGGGAAAAGAGTGTTTCTTTAGCTACTAAAATCTTCAACCATGTTCACCGGCTGGTACCACTTAGCGGTGAAAAGGTGCTGCACAGTTGCGTATTCAGAGCAAGTCTTGAAAAAAAAAAATTCTACCTGCTACAGCCAAAAGTAACACAATGAGAAGCCAAGAGAGTGAAAAAAAAAAAGAATACAAAAGCAGCTATTCTCACATGGACATAGAGTTTCAGCTCAGGAGAAACGTCTGGCTTAGTAGGAACCTGATCACACCGGCCTCATTTTTGATTTTCAGCATGTAGGTTGCTACTAGCATGCTAGCTCAGAGTTTGTTGTTTCTGGTCCTGTGGGGGACTTTGAGAAAAGTTTATACCCACAACATTCTTCTAGAAAGTAGAAGATTTCAGACAACTCCAAACTGGGAACCTCTCGGTTTAAAATTCCAGCCTCAATTCACTCCAGCCTGCTCCAGGTGCATGGAAACAGGAAACACGGATAAGTCAATTTTATTTGTATTGCGCCAAATCACAACAAAAGTTATCTCGTGACACTGTACAAGTGGAGCAGGTCCAGTACCACACTCCTTCAATGAATTTACACCCAACGATTCTCCATGAGCAAGCACATCCTCTGCAACAGCAGCGACGAAAAACCTTCCATCCGTCCATGTTAGGACGAGGTCGAGGGTGCGGTTGTGACAGTGAGTGGGTTCATGAACAGACTGATGGAAACCAATTGAGTCTAGAAGAGAATAAATGCAGTACCTAGACTGACAGACACGGTGGAGCGACATGAACCAATTAGATTTCATGAGACGACTGTGTTCCCATCGAGCCAGATGATTTCCAAAAGTCTATAAATGTTGTATAGGACCTGAGGTTTTCACTTTTCTTTCCAAGTAACTTTGGTGCAGAGGCACATATTTGCCTGATATTGTTTTCTGTGCCAAGACACCTCATCATGCAGCAGCGTGCTTGACATCGGAGTTCATTCAGAATACATTGTACTGTGTTATTGTATGCGTTATTTGAACAGGGCTCAATATATCTTTACTTGACTTCTGGTGTTGTTTTACTATTAATGACGTGTTTCTCATTGGGGTGCCTTCCTGGAGGCCGATGAGGTGATTCTCCATGAAGTCTGGGAAGAGGGTTTTTTTTTTTTTTCCCCCCAAATTTCTGTGTAAGAACTCTGAAGAACACTTAACGAACGAGGCCCAATGTAATTTAAAGAATATCGATTTCAGGCTTTAAAACTCACAAGGATGCTGATGAACACTGAAGTGAGGAGCCAATGTGATTATCATCCACACAGTGACAGAAATACAAATCACCATCACTTGGTGCGTTTGATAAAAAGAAAAAGTCTCAAAGAGCATAAACATCCTTGCTGGATTATAATCTGGATATTCTCACACTGAGAGCTAATCTGCCTTCATTAGAGGCACCAGGTGTCATGTATGTAAAACTCACTGAGCCTTACATCACTGGCACTAAAAATAACAAAACTCTGAACAGCTGACAGTTCAGCTGCACCCAAACTGTAGGGGACAGTTTTGCTCGGATGCATGAATGAACAAATACATATTAGGCACCAAATGGGCCAAACTACTTAAACTCTCAATCTCCAGTGGAGCTCCAGAAAAGTTATGGTGAATGGAAACAATAAAACTCTGTATGGGAAAAGTTTAGGTCCGCACTGCAATCAGAGACAAGCAGTGAAAAAGGACAGGCAGAGGATTAGACGGACTAACAGGATGTATAAATAGTGCTCAATAAAGACAGATAAACACGCAGCCAGACAGAGTGAAGCAGCCGAGAGAGTCGTGCTGTCACGGAGAAACAAATCTGGGTTCCTGCCGAGATATTGCAACTTACTGCGTTTATTTGTATGTCAGCTAATAAAGGGCGGTGCAAAAATAATCTACGAGATCAACGTCCGATGACCTGATCGAAGGAAAGGCGCTCTTGAAAAAGTACCGATTCGTACAAAGATAAAGCCAATTTATAGTTCTGCCTGCCACACTCTGCTCTGCTGTGGCGATAAATGTAACGGCACATCGCAACATTGCCGACTGCAACAGCTTCACATACTCATCCACACCATCTGCTCTGGTCTGAGCTCTTTCCAGTTGGGATTCGCGATATTTGCGGCATGTCCTCGGTATCGGCAGATGAGCCAAATCACTTCTAAGATATTAAGATATCTGCAAAACATCCAAAAACCTTGCATCCTTATTTTTGGCGCTACGGATTTTTCAGTAACCATAACTGCTGTTTGACATTTATTAGCACACTGCAAAGCTATTTGCTCCACTTCTGCCTCCGAGTAGACATAAAAAAAACCTCCACCTTGGCACAAAAGCCCGTTTTGGTGGTGTAATTTTAGCGGGACGACCACACAGAGTGCGATGTCACTTGCATCACCAAAGATAAGGTCTGGCTTGAGCCGGCACATGGATATAAATCTGCCTCTAAAGACGTCTGTCAAGCTCAAATACCAAGATTTTTTTTCAGCCTATCAGAATGTGAGTATTTGCAGTGTTTGGTTTTATATTATTAAATATATATATATATATATATATATATATATATATATATATATATATATATATATATATATATATATTTGAGTTGCGTACCAGCATTTATTTGAGAGATGAGAAAGAGAATTTCATAAAATAAAACAAGGGCCCAAGTCTGAACATGGGATTGTTCTATGGCCAATGCCATTTTATAGACTAAAGGTCAGGACCCTGAGAACACAAGCTCACAAAAACAAATCCTCTTTAGCTCCAGAGTGCATTGCTTTGAAACGTTTCCTCTAACAGAACGTGACAAGGTCTGAAAGCTCTAAACCACAAATGCATGATCGGCTGTATGGCACAAGGAGATCAAACGTGACTTTGGGTTATCATGAAGGCCTGCGGGGACCATTTTATTGAGACTGTCAATCAAAAACACCCCTCTCTCTGGGAGAGATATTTTGGTATGCTCAGGCCTACTTTTTCAAGGCCAGTGGAACAAAGGGGACGGATGAATTCTACGATGTTAAGATCACGGGTGTAGACAAAACAGTTCTGACTCACAACTGACAACATGGCATGTGGTTGGTTACGGGCTACAAGCAGTGATTTGCTGGGATCAACAAACCCATCCACTAAACCTCCTCCACACACCAAATGAGCGTTGTTGCTAATTATCTGATGTCCTCCTTTATACTGGTCATGCACCTCGTTGTCACTCAGGTCATTTGGGGCCTTTTTCAATTTTCAACCTCCCCTCTCCTGTGTGATGTTCTTGGGAAAGTCTCGAGATCATCAGCAGTAGAGAGGAAACTCTTTTCAAACATTTTCCAGAAGGATTTATTTGCTTTTGCATCTGAAGGCCTCACTCACCCAGCTGTTCCTCAGTATGTGTGAAGCTCACAGTAAAATTACTTTATTTGAGCTGCTCCTCTCCTTCTGTCACCTCTCTCACTCTCTCCCCTGTTTCCAGGCCAGTCGTACTTTCTCTCCTCTCTGTTCTTCCAGGGTTGCGCTCGGTGGCCCAGTTCTGCCTGAGACGCCCCAGCACATCTCCTCTTTCTGTCTTTTCCCTTTCAGCCCTCTCTCTCTCTCTCTCTCTCTCTCTCTCTCTAGCTCAAAGCTCTTCCTCAGTCTGTCTGTGTTTAACTTTTTCCCTTTCTTCCTCCATCCCACCCCCTACTAAGAGTTAGAAAGGAAGCCATCTTAAATCAGTCATGGTACTTTGTGGTTCCTCTCTATGGGAGCAACTCATTCAAAATGCATTTTTTTATGTGCAGGATGTGATTGAATCTACACTTATCAGCTTTAGTGTGAAGGAAATCTCTCCAGACTGTATTGTCTGGTCTAACTCATCATGATTCTCAAGGAGAAAGTAAAAACCTGCTAGAGTAATCCTCCTCCAGGTGTTTGAAGTCAGCATCCTGACCGATAGTGAGTTTGACAAATGTGATGAAGGTTTAAGCACATACTACATTTAAAAAATATATGCTCGGCAGTAGAGAGGCCATTTAGCAACCGAAGGGTCATTGGTTTGATCCTCACTTCCCCCGGTGGCCATGTCCAAGTGTCCTTGAGCAAGATACTGAGCCCCAATTGCTCCTGATGGCCCTGCAACAGAATGGCAACCTGTCCAGGGTGAACCCCGCCTCTCACCCAATGTCAGCTGGGATAGGCTCCACCCCTCTGCAACCCTTAAAGGATAAGTAGTATAGAAATGGATGGATGAATGGAGGGATGGATGGATGGACGGACGGATGGATGCTATTAAACATTAAAGTTAATTCATGCAACTGCACCAATAATCCATTATAATGCGGCAGAAGTATTTTTGAAGTATAAACTCAATGAAGGTCATGTAGTAAACTGACACAGAGAGAAGACACAAAGATGTCAATGTCAGTCTATATCAATGGGACCCAGTGTGTGTGCATGCGTGCGTGCAAGCAAATATCAGACTCACCTTCTGTTTGGGGGCAAAGTTCAGAATAATTTTCATTTTTATCACTGTACATTTGGTTTGAGGGTAAGGTCAGGATACGGGGTTAGGGTTAGAAATGTCACGGGAGGGTTTATTCTCCAGAATGTTCCCTTAAGTGATGGAGAAAAGTTTTTTTTTATATATTTTTATATATTTATTTACTTTCTAAGGTCACCTTGCCATGCTGGTGTACCAGCAGCTCATCCAATGCTCAGAGCCAGATAGAGAAGCACGTATACACACACACACACACACACACACACACACACACACACACACACACACACACATGCCTTCAAACTGTTGACCTAGAAGCTCTGAACTATTCATAGAACCCACTAAGAACAGGGCGACACTTGTCACTGAATATTTTAGGTTAATTTTGCTTGAACATCTGAACGCCTGGATATGGAGACTTTGTCTTCAAGGAACTACATACACAGCACCAGCACGGCATGTTTACAACAGTCTGGTCTCGGCTGTCGACCTGAATTAACCCGTGTCCGAGTTAACTCTGGTTGTAAGTTTAGTGGCTACTTTGGCATCCTTGAGGAGAGTGGACCAGGCCTGGGACACGATTACACAGTTTGCTTGCTAGCTTCAGTTTAGGAAGCTGGGACAGTGTCTGGCATTCTCCCATCAGCCCGGAGGACCAAGAGAGACGAGTGGTGACAGTACTGTTCAGGCTAGCAGGTGTGTGTGACTGCTAGTGTAGTAATGAAGCTCAGTGAAAGTTCATTCAGGAAGACTGTGTGGTGCTCTAAGGTGTAGAGTTTAATGTCTCACGCATCATCATCTGCCACTCTCACTCTCATCTACGCTAAGTCACTTCCTAGCTATCAGATACTCCAGCTGATCTCCTCTCTCGAACCGCACAGCAACACCCAATCATGTTGCTGCTGTCTTTTTAAATATGTCTCTCTCCTCTTGCTCGTTTTCCTCAGTCCTCCGCCTGGTCCTCACTGGTCCCTTCATCTGCTCCTGGTCTCATCATTGTCACCTTCCATTGTCCAAGCACTATATATTCTTATTTCTACTTGAATTAAATTGGCATACAATCACTTCTCAACCTGCTTGCTTGTGGTGAACTGAGCTCAGATGATTACAGCATCGTGGCTGATAATCAAACCCTCCGTGATATTCTCCTTTGGAAGCCAGCTGCCAGGGAAGGGAACCCCTTCTACCCTTAAATTCAGTCTACAGATACTTCTCCATGCCTCACCCCGAACCTCATCACCTCGTCACTGTTTACTCAGCGACAAAGTCCTAAACCTAATTCATCTTGTGATAATGAATCCCCAACTGACCGTCATTTTTTTTTCTCTACAACGTGTTGAATTCAGAGCACACAGAGTCCTGATTTGCGAGAGAACGACTCACCTTCACCTGAAAGACTCTCTGTACACACTGTGAGACCTGCTGCTATCTGGAACAACCTCTCTATCTTTCTGTCATCCCTCTCTCTCTCTCTCTCTCTCTCTCTGGCCAGGAGTCAATCTCTCTTCTTTACTGCCAGCTGATAGCTGTGCATGACTGTCTGGATCTCTATTCATGCGTTCACTCCATCCATCACCTGCTGCTGTCTCTGTCCCTCCTCCTCCCATCATCCTCCACCTCTTTTCAAAATATCTCTTCATACACTGTGGCTTTAAAACGTATTGTGTCTTTTGCCTTTAGACTAATTTGGGTTCAGTGTCTAGCTCAAGGTCACTTCAACAGCGGTGCACGCCACCGTCTGCTGCCAGAATCCAAACCCCTCTCAGACAAAGCATGGCCTCTCTAACGGTTTTGCGGGGTTTCAAATGTTTTCCTCGCGCTGCATGACAGCCCCCATTTGCATAAACAGCTTTTGGTAAGTTTTTATCCCTAAAGCTTTCCTTAACAGTCCATGGAAATTGCGCAGTGAGCAGTTGCTATGGTAACCGGGGACTCAATTACCCCAAATGACCATAAAACACTAATTAAAAAGCCCTGGCTAAGAGCAGCATTTTGACAAGCTTTATACAACACTGCTGAACCAGTCCCTCAGGTGAGGAAAATGGACTGGGAATGGAAATCATTTACACCCACCGAATAATGTTTTATAATTCTGTGGACTGAATGTAAAGTCAGTGTTTCTGAGTGCAGTTGAGACAAACAATGTGTTTCACAGCTGACTGTTACTGTGAATATAACAGAGCTGCATCGTTCCGAAGGCTTTTAGTCACTAAGGATTTGTGAGGCGAGATCCCCCGTCATTAACTGTCAAAATCACTTGGACCAAACTTGATGATGGTTCAAGCAGACAATTTTGAGAAATACAATTTTTTTTTTTAATTTCAATTCCTTTTCATGTTGCAGTTTTCATGTACTTAGAAAAACACCAGTTTCCAAGTGTTCTTGATGAGGGATCTAATATGAAAAACAAAACAAAAAAACAAAACACATTTTTCACTTCTATCTTATTATGAAAGTTACACACATCCAGCAACACGACACCGACTGCAATGACTCTGAATAAGATTTCAAGTGCAACTCAAACCATGTTGTCACTGCTGTCCTATAGCCTAATGCAAACTGGCACATCCACGCGTGTATCCGGGGAGAAAACGCTTTAATTGGCAGCTTCACAGTGAGTGATCGTACTGTAGTTCTGCTAAATTGCTCCCTCTGTTTTGATGGATCAGAGTTTATGCCGTAACAAGTGGTGCAGGTTCTTTATGACAAGTGACTGTAGTGCCACAGAGAACTGAAGAGTAAGGCAGGGAGATGGAGGAGAGCAATAAAGATTTAAAACTGTATCATTCTATTTTATGATATTTATTTTTTGCAGGAACCAGTATGGCGATATACAACCGTTTTTGCCAGAAGCCACATCAGCAACAGTCTGACGTGCTAAATTTCGTTGTTTTTTTTGTTTTTTTAAAGAAATGAAAATTCCACCTGCAGGATTCATAATCAAATACTAAAACAAACTAGAAAGCAACGCATCAAACAGCGACGAGCGGGCCTACGTGGCGCCAAACCAACAGGACCTAAAACACGACCTGGCGGAAGTAACAATGTACACTGGTGTCCTGTATTCCTATTCGTCCCCATCTGTGACACACTTAGGTTTCTTCCTTGGTTTAAACGTCTTTCATGTCATGTCACGCTGCTGGTGAGGTCATCACCTTGAGGTGCTGGGACAGCTTGTACACAACCCAAAGCTGTAATATCATGGCTCCATGCAGTGTGGGGTTGTAATCCTTCCCTGGGAAGACGTCACCGTGGGAAGGGGACTAGCAGCCATTGAAGAGACGGTACGAAAACGCACATCCAGACAGAAACAAATTCAGAGATTCAGACAGACTGCATGGACACTGACAGGTCCAATCACCCACCCAGCTGTGACAAAAAAGCCTGAAAACAGAGGCAGCTACTCATAAGCCACATTCTGGGCCCAGAGTCGAGGGAGAGGGAGAGCTCTGGTGGACACCCTACAACCCCAAACGGGATAAAAAGGGATTAAGTAAGTCAAGTCTGATGTGTAAATAGACACAGACAGCAATGATCTAGTTCAGAATACTGAAAGCACGAAATGTTACATCCCAAGGGGGGGACGGAGGACGCTCACAAGAACATCCAGACTCGTCTGATTCTGATGAAAGTTGGAGGAGTGATGCATCATATGATCATCAGCACCCCTCCAACCACCTTTATACCATTGTATCACAGGCAGTCATGGTGGTTATTATCAGTATCTGGCAGACAGCATGTAGCAGAGCAGAGTCACCACGGACTCCAACACCTTCCCAAGTCTGGACAGACAGAGACAGGAGGAGTGCAGTCACCATGAGGAGGCAGCGCCGTGCGAACACACTGGTATGAAGCCCACTAGTCACGACACAAAGACGCTCTGGAAAATGCTTTAACGCAACACCATCACCACGGCGACGTGGGCATCACAAGGCAAATACGGGCCAGTCAGTCAAGGGTGAGACACTTCACTCCCACATACCTGGGCACCGTCAAACTTCACCATCACGATTCAGAGAGCTTGAAAGGAACATTTGTGCAAACCATGTATTATCCTCACCTATTACATACTTGAACTATGAGGAAGGAAGTTTGGTGACTGCAGGAATATTCAACGCTGGATTTTCACACTTGCAGGTTGCAAATGTTCTTGTACACTAAAAAGGAACAATACGTCACTCTCGCATCGTGGGACAGTCTGTACTTGCTATTACTCACTCCACACACCCCTACCTCTGCCTGTCTCTAACATTCAAATCTTTATCTGGAGATCATGCTTTCAAGTAACAAACACACTGAATATGAAGTAACATGTATATCTGTTCAATCTAGTCTGTAGTTGTCTCTGCACAGTGCATGAGCAGGCTTCCCCAGCACCTTTAGACCGGATACACATTCATTTCTCTCTCAGTCTGGATTTAAGACTGAAATTCGTTTTACTGTTTAACTTTATCCACAATCTATTTGGTGGCTGATGGTTGCAACCTGTCAAGATCTGTAAATCTAATGTGAAATGAACTCTACATTCTTCAAGCAAAAGTTACAGTTTAACTGACAATCTAATTTGTTTTCCAAGAGTGTGTTTCCCAAATCCCTTCCAACAATTTTTTGCTCAGTCACAAGGACATCTTTCTCATAGATTATTTGGTCCACGCAGAATGAAACTCGCTTGGTTTTTTTTTTTTGTGTGTAATTCTCGCATCATTTATTTATACAGTTCTTAATCTGAATAAATATGAAGCTGTTGAAAAAAAATGTCCATCACTAATCTCATTTGATCTCTCCTAAAGAGACAGATCCATGTCTTTTCCCAACCACAGACCCAGTGTGATAACAGTTTAAAATGATATTATCAGTTGGACATTATTTCTTTTTTTTCAACCTAATTCATGGCCATTTTTTTATATAGCCCTAGTAGGCAGAAAGACTCACAAATTATAGACATGTAACACATGAGGAAAAGCACTTCCAGGGTCCAGAGGCCAATGGGACCTACCGGAAGATAAAAACATGGGTGTTAATGATTTACAATCATCTGCACCATATCACTGCACCCTCTGAGAAACCGAGCATTTCCTGTGAGTGCACATGCACAACTGAATCTCTGCTGCCTGCATGTTTAAGCTTACAGCTGCCATACAGGCAGTCCTATGGACACCTATAGAGCCCATAAGACCTGTGGGAGCTGGCCTACATGTATGCATATATGGCACGCTACATGGAAGGAGACAGTCAACAAGAGGGGGGAGAGATCTGCAGAAAGAAAGAGGAAGTCAATGAAGCATTACACACACACACACACACACACACACACACACACACACACACACACACACACACACACGTGATCGGTGGAAAAGATTTCTAGAGCTGGAGCTCCAAAAGTGTGACTGGTAGATTCATAGTCAGCAATCTCATCTCTCTGTCACACACACACACACACACACACACACACACACACACACTGCTCCTCACACCCTGTACACTCTGAGATATGCATGGATTGGCACACACACACACACACACACACACACACACTCCACAATGACACACAATACTGCACGTGCACACACACACACACACACACACTGCACCTCACACCCTGTACACTCTGAGATATGCATGGATTGGCACACACACACACACACACACACTCCACAATGACACACAACTCTGTGTATGCACACACACGCACACACACCGAGGTCTCCCTTCAGTCACGTGGAGTGGAGTGGTCTATTACGATTCTCCACACATCAGTGGCTTCAGTGAGCCTGGGGACTTTATTCAAACGTAAAGAACAAACCCTGTCAAACAAAATCATCATCGCACATCTCATCAGACAAATAAACTCCTGAATGGAAAGAGTCATTCAACGAGGCATCAATCAAATACTGATTAATGCGACAAATGGATCATGGCAAGGCGCTGTAATATACTAGCGTCAACGAGGCAGTCAACGACACTCTGTGCTGATGAACAAAGCCAAAGAGCAGTGAGTAGTGAAGCAAAGCTGCCAAACACATCATTATGATGTCATCTCTAACTGAGCTCCTTCCCTCTACTGGCAAAATGAGCACCATTAAAACATGTAAACACAACTGGAAAGTACGTGGAAACAGCCTGACTACTGTGCAAGTGAAACATGACGATAAAGGTCTGAGTGATGTCAGAGGACACCTGGAGAGCACAGCCCTCCTCCAAGGTGGTGTGATATCGTCAGATTGATTCAAATATCAAATCGACTGATCCAACCATCAATCATCCAGCTAAATGTAATTAAAAAAAAAAAATCCTCAATGTTTCGAGACATCCCGCTAACAGAGAGAGCCAAACAGCAGGCTTCTTGGTTGTCAGTGACACTCAGAAACATTTTAGCCGACAGACTTTGACTCATTACATTGAAGCAGTTTTGCAGCTGCAGGTCAAATCCATCTCATTCAATATTTACACAATTCAAATATCGTCGGTCCCCGTCAATCATTTTGAACCAAAAACATGTAGGGTTTTAAGGCCAAGGGTGAAAAGTACCTGAGTTTTCCTTCAGCAGCAGGTTGCTGGGCAGGTGACAGGGGAGTTTCATGGTTGCAAAGGGGTTCCATCAGAAAGGGGTAAAATCCCTGCCACGGCGTCCGTAGTCAACAGATTCTCATGAAACATTCGTATGATTTCTGTGTGTAAAGTTCTCAACAGTTCATCGGAGCATATTCAGGCGAGTTTGTAAGGGAGTAATTGCAGTTAGAGTTAAAATTCAAATAAATGTCTGACAAATGGTCATATCATCCCACTAAAAATACCATTTTGAAAACAAAGTTGCATGAAGCAGAGCTGCAAAGTCGGCTGTATCCTCCGACTGCCTCACAACTACTTGCTTTAGAGTAAGAATTATGACACATCGCTTTTCATGGAAAGGACTACAAATGGCCCTGCCCTGATCTCAGCTCACCGTGACTGTGAGCACACTTTCAGCGATTTGAGATCTCTCTCACAGCCGCAACTTAACTTTCCCTGGAATAAAAATCCACTTTACACAACCTGCCTCACACCTAAAAGACATGGTCAAGTATTTGATGTTTCCCCAAAGGTCAGAGGAGACCAACAACAGAGCGAAAGGTCAGATCAGCGAGTGGATCAAACCACAGCGAAATACGATAGACTCTGGCGACAGTTGTGAGCTGTTTGATGACATCACACTGGGCTTTGTTAACACTGCCGTAAGCGATCAAAAATATCAGTCCTGTATGTAATGTATGCACTATAATATTACATTTTTTGTCTCCTTTACTGAGTTTAACACTCAGAAAAGTCAGATTCATCTGCCTGTGAGGACCATGTGGGTGTGTTTTGACAACGGCATCTCCCTGGCAGAACAAGCAAACAGCCCCACATTTGTCGTCAGATATAAATATTGTTACATTTTGACTGGTGCCCCATTTTTCTATCCACCACCGTTACTTTACATCTAACTACGTCGCTCTGGCCACAAAGCTGATGGTTAAAATATGTTTGCTGGGCCTTTGAGGATTGAACTCAAATGTATAAAGGATGGCAGTAACAGAGAAGCTGCTGTCTCGCTGCGATGGTAAAATGCCAGCGAGCAGCAGACACCAGTGTGACTGACACAAGCCATCCCTCAGTCTCTTTCTGTCTGATAGCCAGTGACAGCTGAGCCCAAGCAGACAGAGCAGAGCAGGAGGCAGATGCTGGGGACTTTCAGAGAGATTACCCTGCCCTCCACATCCCACCCGCTCTTCCTCACTGCCACTTTGTCTCTCTGTTCACTGTGTGTGTGTGTGTGTGTGTGTGTGTGTGTGTGTGTGTTGCTTGAGAAAAGATTCTGAAGATTTTAGAGCAAAATGGCCATGAATTTAGAGCCAATTTCTTTTGCAACTTGATTGCAGTTGTGTTTCCATTGTGCTCTTCCTCTGTTTTTATCCGGTCATTCTTTCAGTAATGTAGGATGTAGCTATTTTTACTACTCTGAAATGGCTTTTATTAATAGACTCAAAAGGTTTAAATTACCTCCATGTTAAATGCTGTGAGTCTGAAACGGATGAGAGGATTTTAAAGAGTAAGAGAGGCCTCAGGGTCGTTCTCTGTCTCCCTCTCGCTCACTGCAGGACTCAAACATCCTCAGAGTCGTCTAATGAAGAGCTCAGACCAGAGACTGCCCTGGCCTTTGTCCCGTTAAGAGGAGCTTGGGTTGCCCACGGCAACATGTGGACCAAGCAACTCGGGATGCATTTAGACACCCCCCCTTCCCCTCTCATCTCCAAGGGAACTGTCACACAGTCTTCTCTCCAGGAATTACTGGACCAGTTTTGACTTGGCATGCATTTTGGGAGAGCCAACAATTTGGTTGTGTCAGTGGTGGTTGACTTACTGTATTGGAACATTAAAAGGATCTTGGCAGCTCAGGTGTGTATCACTGATCCCATTATGTGTCAGTTCAGGAAGAATCTGCTCATTTCCTACTGCTCTTCCTCTGTTCATTCTGACGTTTAACCCTCCTAACTCAAGCTAAGTGACGTGAGGAGGCTGAGCGAAGAGCTCCAGAACTGAAACACACCACCACAATTCATCACATCGCCAAAGCAGAGTAAGTCCCTTAAGCCGAATACTCAGCAGACGTCTGGAGCTCAAGACTCTTATTTCCTTATTCATTTTATTCAAATGCCTTACAGCCCTCCACAAACATTTCAGCCCCTCCCGAAAAAAAAAATGTTAACATAATTTCATCATAGTTTTCAAACTCAGGGATCCAGTCTTAGCAAAGGTCAAAGTCTCGTTTAGGGGAAAAAAAATTGTTTTCATCATTGATTTTATGAATGAAATAAACACTGTTATAAAAGCATGCGTAAGGCAGGTAAAGTATAAATAATTCAAACGCTTTTAAAGTGTGTGACCTTTGGATAATACTTGGATGATTGGTGGGTTCAGTCAATACAGAAACACATTCAAATAATAAATATAGTTGTTTATTCAATTTAACCAAGCAGAACAGTTCACTCCAACTATACACGTCCACATCTACTGATGTTTAGTAGTAGTAGATTAGTAGTTCTGGAATTACCAACCGAGCCACGGTACAACTAAATCTTAGAACCTTTAATTTGTAACTAAGCAGACTGGAAACATGGAGGCAAATAAACCTGCACACATAGTTTCAGTTTGACCTCCAGGTCACGCTGGATGATTCGTGTGAAAGACTCAGCTATCCCCACGCACGCAGACACACACACACACACACACACACACACACACACACACACACACACACACACACACACTTACACGCACACACACTTCCTGAGCCTGCTGTTTAGTGTGAAACACCGTGCCACAGTCCTGCCAGTGTGTTTAATGGCTGCATGGTTACCTATGGTTTTTGCCAAACTGTTACTTTGTTTAATATCATCATCACCACCAGAAACACTCAAATTGGATGATGCCCATGCAATTAACAGTCCGACCAGCGAGTCACAGATGCGGCCCTGCTGCTGCCCTATTTTCCTCACCCTTGAAAAGCAGCTTTATTTAAAACACACTGGACACATCCTGGCAGCCGTAGCCAGGCTTGACTTCCTGCCTCGTCAGTGACAGGTCATCTTCTTCCTCGTTCTAGTGGCTGTCGCGCTCAATGAAGGCATACTGCTTGTTGAGACAGAGAAATACCGGCAGTGCTGATATGACCTGTCCCATCTTTGTATCGCTAAAAAAGATGTTGCCTGGTGAACCTCAGCTGTGGACGCTCCATCTTGAAGAGAAGCCTGAGGAACTGCATGACAGAACTGATACTGGCATCTTGCACCACAGGATATAAAGTAGTGGGGGGCCCAAATCTGCTGGTTGGCACAGAACATGTAGAGAACCTTGGAGTGGCCTGAGGGGGATTTTTTTTCCTCTTCTTCTTGTTTGGGCACAGAAAGGAAGAAAAAAAAAAAACCCAGGACATGAGATATAACTTGTTCCCAAATTTAGTTATTTTGAGGCCACTTGATACAACTTGCTCCTTTAATCAATTTAATCTATTCATGGCCTACAAATGAGCTTTTTTTTTCCTTTTTAAAAAAAAATTGTACTTCTATATAAATATCCTGAAAATTCTTTGTTTTTGGGAAGAGAAATACCTGTCAATGAATTATTTTAAAATAAAGATATGGCCGATACTGTTGTTGTTACGCCACGTGAGGGTGGATCTGATGATCACAAAGTCGTGATTTGTCCATTTTCTACCACTTATCCTTTTAAGAGTCACAGGGGGTGGAGCCTATCCCAGCAGCTTTCGGGCAAGAGGCGGGGTTCACCCTGGACGGGTCACCAGTCCATCACAGGGCCAACACATAGAGACAGACAACCATTCACACTCACAGTCACGCCTACAGTCAATTTAGAGTATCAATCAGCCTCGTCCCCTCTTGATGTCTCTGGACTGTGGGAGGAAGCTGGAGTACCAGAGAGAACCCACGCAGGAACAGGGAGAACACGCAGACCAGTACACGACATAATGCATGTAAAACTTAAAACTTTTGTGCTACAGATTCAGCAATACCATACGACAGAGTAGGCGGGGCATTAATAGCGTATCATATCGGCCGGCATCCGTATGCTAAGTGCTGCACTGAGGTTTTTGTGATTCACTTTCAGCTTCTTAGTGATGTACGCTGCCTGAATCCTCTTACACATCAAACCTGCGTCACCATTCACCAGGGGATCTTTCCACATCGAAATCGGTTTGGTTAGATTTCCTTGTCGACTGTAATTCCGATGCCCAGACACGTTATACTCTTTATTGTTGCTTTACCAGCACAATTCAGAATTACGACATCATCCAAGTTAAATCTGACTCATTTAATCTGAAGGAATTCATAATATATGACCCTCTGCAGCATTCGGCACGCTTAAATATTTCACACCACAATCTACTCTCCTTTCACGAGGAAACGGGATCCAAAGTCGTGCAAAATAATTATATCACCCTAGAGAGAACTATGTGCATGACGTAACCATAGCAACACTGTCACTGATACAGGAGGGATGGATCAGAATAGATGCTCCTATGTAAACCACACGGGGGGAAAAAATCACATTAAACCAGTTAAATGAATAAAACCAAAGAGATAAATATATCCTCAGAGTTTGGAGCAGTTTCATGCAGCCTATGTGATCTGTCAGTACAGTACGTGCCGTGACAAAAAGGATATTTCTGTCTTTTCCTCCCCCCTCCCTCTGTTCTTCTCCCCTCTCTAAAATCCTGTTCCGTAACATATGGATTTGTTCGTTTTATGAAACAGGGGGGGAAGAAAAAGGATGATATTATAGTGTGTAGTCTCTGCTTCAAGTCAATCTATCACAGCTTCACTCTGAGGCTCTGCTAAAATGATAATTACACACGAAATACTGGAGTAGCTGCAACAAATTAATATACAGAATAGTCTCCGTATCAATTAATCTGCAGATGAAGATCTTTAAATGTTTAACAATTCAATTTTCAGAGCACAAATACACCAGTTATGAGTTTATAATGATGTGCAGAGGCAGAAATATCCTCATTTTCGACAAACTGGAACCAGACGTGTTGGCTGAAATGATAAATGATTTCGCAGTTATCAAAAGTTTATTAATTTTCCTTTGATCAGCTAATCCTTTGCAGTTTATCCCTGCAATATACAGTATTTCATTTCTCAAGTGTCCACCACAGTCAGCTCAGTACGAGCCAATGAACCTTTTTTTTGTGAAGAATACTTTATGAATATACTGAGAGGATAAAAATATACAAACTTACTACAAACAATACTCCAATCTGATTGGTTGCTGGGTTTCAATTACTTCCAAGTACCCGGACCTCCACTCAATCTGTCCCTGTCAATGATAAAATGTCCCTGTCAAACCCGCTGAGTTACTACATTTGCTACGTGTAACATAGCAACAGGCAGCTGCATTTACATTTACTTCAAGAAGTTAACTGTAAATTTAAAGAAAATAAAACAACTTGGAATTAAAATGGAATTATTTGACAAGCTCAAATAAAAAGTAGGAAACATCCAGTCAGCAAACGACATGTTGGATCAGTCAGACCCCCATTGTCCACTAGTCCCTGAAGACGGACACCTCATCAGGTACTATCCTGTATTGCGCTACTAGCTTATATGAAGTACTGAAGTCATTTCTTGGTCACATGCAGAGTATCTTTTTTTCGTGATAAGGAGGATAAATAGATTACCTCCCCATCTCATCTTCCTCACTTTCCTAAGCATCATCACTGCCAACACTAACATATCACAATCCCCCAAACCACCACCACCATCATCATCATCATCACCTTCATCATCATTGTCCTTGATAATATCACAGTTGATCATCGTCACACTCACTGCAGATGCACTGGTAGCTCGGTCCCCGCTTCCTTCCTTCCTTCCTTCCTTCCTTCCTTCCTTCCTTCCTTCCTTCCTTCCTTCCTTCCTTCCTTCCCTCTCTGGGTCTCTTTCCCTTGGCCCATCACCATGACGATGGGAGCCGGTTTCATGGATACAGTCACTAGGCAACCAGCAGCATCAGCATCAGTGGGAACAGCAGCACCGTGTTGTCGGAGCTTTAAAGGAGCAGCAGAGATCCTGAGCCAACCTCAACAAGCTGCATGTAAGTTTGGTCTCGGAGGAGAGAATTGCACTGCATGTCTCAGAGCTGAGTCCTCTTAACGCTCAATACTTCCTTAAATTAGACTCATCAGGACCTGTACTTGTTGCAGCTACAGGTGAACAAGAATAGCTCGAGTATAAGCCTAGTAAATTGAAAAAAAGAGATGAGCAATGTATGATATATGATCAGAAAATACAGCTACAACTCCCACCGTTAATACCAACCCAAATATGGAACCTCTTCCTCTCCTTCTACCTCTTTATGCCCCCTCAAAGCTACATGGAAGGTTGTGTTGGACTGAAATATCTTCAAGCACGAGCAGATTTTCATGACTTCCAAAGGTTGAACCCCCAGAACTTTCTTGTCTTGCACCATCATCAGGTTGAAAGAAGTCCAACAAGCTACTTTTATGGAAAACAAATGGAAGTCTCATCTTAAACACAAATTAGCAAACGTTAGCATGCTAAGATTAAAAAAAATAATAATAAAAATCAACCAGCTTTACATCAGAAACTAACACCTACTGCAAGTACATGGACTGCACTAATTCTGCTACTGACCTTGTTTTTAACGAGACGATATTTCAATGAAGGTGTCAGACGGAAGACGCACAGCCACTTCACATCCCTACATTCTATGTTGGAATTCCCTTCCAGGATTTGACCTGAAAATGTAGCTTTCACCGTTCAACCGGGACATAATAATTCTTCTGTTGGTAAAAATGCAAAACGCCGTGCTTCCAGTAGAGCTCATAAGCCTCGCCAGATATCGAGCAAGTTTGACTGCCAGACATGTTGTACGATGCTGCAAAAACTCAGCTATGTCTCATGAGGAAAGAGCTCAGAGCTTGCAACATCGGCACGCTGAGGTGAAGAAGCAACCTAATGACACCACTTTTAACTCCATACTGACATGAACCTCTACCATTCTGGGAGGTTATTTTGTGCCGTGTCCATTGACGTACTGAGTCCAAAATGGCGTCAAAAAGTACCAAGGTTTCCCCTTCAGGGCTTCTGTATTTGGTGAGAATCAGGTGTGTACGCGTCTACAACACACTTCAATAATACAATTAAAATCCAAACCCCGTGTCTTGTACTTTGACGACTGCAAACTCCCATGATGACTTTATTCAAGTTTTGAATCCTGTTAGAAAATCACTAAAATGACAACATTAAAAAAAAAAAAAAAAAAAATTACGGGATTAGCCGTAACTCCACAAGAACCATTAATAATCAGCAGATCAGCCGACAAAACAGAGGATCAATGAAATATGAGTTTTTTTTCTACTTCTATAATCCAAGACAAACACAGATTATACGCATGGTGACAGAAATGGGACATCTTTTTTATTTCATTTTGGGAATGAGGCAAACCAACCTACATGTCTGCAGAATTGCCTGTCTAAAGAGAACTGTGTCGCCCATACTAAAATCACATAATGGCCTGTTTGCAAAATGATACAAAATAAGGCTATTAAAAGCCTGCCTGGCTGACTAGATGTATTAATATAGAAAGCGTCAGAGGGAGCGCAGACACAGAGGCTTTGAAATATGTTGCACTGAAGACTGTAATTAAATATTCCCTTTGATTAGAAGAAGGAGCCTTTTTTGCATATTGCTTTAGTGCCCTGCAAAGTCAGGACTGCATTTGAGCTGTTCGGTGCAGCTTAATGCTGGACAACAAACTGCAACAAGACAAATCATGATGCAGACAATAAAAAGCTGTCACCTCGTCCAGGTGTGTAGCAGCTGCCATAAAGTGGTTAGCTGGCAGGTGAACACGTCTGTGTCATTATACAAGCTGCTAACAAGTGTGACGGACTGATACAGCAAAATAATTGTCTAATAAGGTACAATACCTCAGGCTGGTGGATTTAACAGGTGTGTGTGTGTGTGTGTGTGTGTGTGTGTTATGAAATGCATGAAGGTATTAAGGTACAAAGGCTGGGGGTTGCATCAAGACAGGAGGGTGTATGACGCTACCCCATATATCACACACCCCCTCACACCCACCCACCCAGCAACACACACACACACACACACACACACACACACACACACACACACACACACACACACACACACTCTCTCTCTCTCTCTCTCTCTCTCTCTCTCCTTGCAGTCATGGCTGTTTCATTAGCCCATCACAGCGCTTGAGAGGCCCATAGATGAGGTGATGAGCTGATAGTGTAGCAAAGCGGATTGCAGAAACACATCCGAAGAAGAAATATTGACTCCAATCATGTCAGTTTGTCGCATGATCCCAGCCCGATCAGTTTCAGCATGAGAAAGAAATCATGTGACCAGTGGAATCAATATTTACAGCAGGTGCGTGCATGACTGCAGATTTAAATGAACATATTAACACATACATGACACTAAAAACGTCAATTTGTGCACCATAAAGCAGCTGAGCAGGTATGTCTGTCCGTGTTGCCTTACGTTGTAAAGTAGAGTAGTTATCCATCTGTCAGGCTGCTGGTGGCGGATCCGTTAAAATAAAAATCACTGGTGGCCCCCGTGGACACCGCAGCACCGGGCAGGATCAGTCAGACGAACCGAGCCGGTGTGACTGAGACAGGTACCTTCACCCACGCAGCCAGCCGCATCTTTAACACCCTCCGGACCAGAAAACGGAGGAGGCGGGCGAATCAATCCGGTTTGTATGATACATTTCTGGATTGTTCAGTGGTTAAAATCCAAGTTTATAGTCAGATTTTCCCGGCAAATAGGTAAATGATGCCACTGCGCTTCCGAGTGTAAAAAAAATAAAATAATAAAAAAATTTAAAAAAAGAGGAAGAAGAAAGAAAGAAAAAAAGCTGCACCGGGGAAAGAAAAGGTCAGGTTATGAAAATCACACCAGGCGAGCGGATCCGTGACCGAGTCTCTCTGCTCAGGAGAGAAGCGGTGCCCTTCCTTATCTTCTCCGTTACCGTAAAAGCCCCGCTGCATTCAGCAGAAGCGTCTCCTCCCATCTATCCCCCGTGCAGGGAGGGAGGGAGGAGGGAGGGAGGGAGATGGATGAAGATGGAACGAGGACGCCAGTGTGTGTTTGCGCGTGAGCGTGCACCGAGTAGCACATGAACAGCGTGTGTGTGTGTGTGTGTGCGCGCGCGCGCGCACGTGTATGTGTGCTGAAATATTGAAATAAAGGCGACATCCATTCTTCATCTTTTTTTTTTGGCGAGCGCAACACACACACACTCACACACACACACACACACACACACACACACACACACCTGAACAGGAGCTTGTCCCTGAGACTGTTGCCATGCTACATCTAGCTTTTCCTGTGTGGCAACTCTTTGTGATGTGGACAAAAATATGACTTTGGTTTTTGAGTACATGAACATGTTTTCACACCGTATTTCTTCATATTATTTATGCAACTGGATCGATAAAATCGATCCATCACTGACCCAGACGATCCTCACTTTGATGAAGGAGCCCCAAATATCATCAATCCTTCACTTTGCATTGCCCCAGTTGATAAAAATTCCGTTGCCCAGCGTTCAGAAGTTTTCTGAAAGGAGACTTACTCGTAAAAGACCTAAAAACAAATGGTTATTTTCTTCTTCTCATAAATGTTTTTTTTTTTCAGCTTTCCAACACATTTCACTGATAAATTACTGCCTAAACAGCATGAAAGCACTTCCAAGATCTGGATTATATAAACATATACTGTTTGCATATTTGTACAGTGCTTTTTAGGCAACATGCATCCAACTCTGCAATCATAAACCCCGCTGGGTTGTCAGGCAATGTAAACACTGGTAATGGAGCCATTCCTCCCTCCAGGCATCATCCCGTATGATGTGAAATCTTCCTTGGATGCTCCCTGTCTGGTTAATGCTCGTGTCTTTCAAACGTCACACTTCCACTCTGTAACACAGGCTTTCCATGATAAATCTGCAGCCTCCCAGCCTGAGCCGGGGTAACTCTGGTGACAGCATCAGGGTTATTTCCTCACACTTGACAAATCTCCTCCGCATTCACAAACACATAATTCAAATAGCAGGATGGTGCTCACCGTGACAAATACAATGATCCTACACAGATGGTGGATCTGTGTACGCTACCCTTTTCAATGTCAACATGTTTGTTTTTTTTTAACTTTTTCCAGCCAACATTTCACATAAAACAGCATCCACGTCATCTTCATCACCAGGAACAGGAAGAAAAGAAGAGATCCTTTGCCTAAAAGACTCCAAGTATTTGATCTTAATCCTGCCGTGTAGGTCCGCCTCTTACTCCTCAGCCTCCACTTGACCGACAAACCTAAACAGGTTCCAACAAAAGCACTTTTTGTGGGCCAATCCAGAGGTCAGCATCACCATCACCGTGTGTTACCTTGACCAAAAGCAGACGGAAGTTTTACAGTGGACTTTGGATTATTGCAGGAATTAAACTATGTGGCAAACAAAAGTTTGTCTTCCACGTGACACCACGTTCATGGACTTGGATGTGTAACATGCTAACATCAGGTATACGACGAGCAACACCAACGCATGACTTCTGCATCGCTGCTGCTGCTGCTGCTGCTGCTGATGCTGATGTTTAATGTCCTGCACATCTTCTGCCGAGCTGTTTAGCAACTTGTTGGCAACCACCTTTTTTAATGAAGGCGTGTGCCATGTACAGACGTATTTTGTGTTCAACAACGCTAACTTAGCCTTGCGTGAATCCTTGACATCAAAGAGTTAAAAACATGAAGAAGTGCATTCATAGCAAAGTTAGCTTCTTTCTTATGCTGGACAGATAACGTAGCTTGATGGCCATCGTAAGCTCCTCTTCACACTCTCTAAATCTGACACCTCACCACTAGATGCCACTACATCCTCCCACTGACAGACTGGTTGTAGTCTCTTCAGTCTTGAAAAGTTACCATCAAAAATTTAACAATACACCATTTTTGTGGGGAAAGACATGTTACATACTTGTTGCATTCAGAGGTTAACTCAAATGTGCAACTGATTGATTCACACTTTTGACTTTAACTTTTAGGGCAATGATGGTCTGAAGACAAAGATGATTGTAAAAGCCTGAGGTTTAACTCTGCTGGTCGGACGGAGATGTTCTGTGTGCAGCTGGTATGTATGCAGTTAGCATTTTCTCCCTGCGCCTTCCTCTGACTGACAACATGAAGGTTAGGCCATAGCTGTGTATATGTGTGTGGATGGTTGGGAGAACCCCACATCTCCCCCAATGTCATCTCAGACTGACTCCATCCCTCCACTTACCCTCTAAAAGGATAAGCCTTCCAGCTAATGGATGGATGGATGGGGTCTAAAGATGATAGAAGTGGTATTTCTGATTGGTGGACCATCAGGATTCGCGTGCGAGGGGAAGGTGACCCTCCTCTAACGACGACTTGCATGGAAATAATTTGTCTTGAGCAAATCTACTCCAATGAAGATTCGGACCATGGAAACACGCTGATGTCAGAGGCTATAAACAGAACCGCGCCTCATTAGTATCTGAATGGAAGGCATCAGACAACTTAAGCGCTTCCGTGGCCCTCTATTCCAGTGAGGCGTGACAATGAAAAGCAGCCTGTCTCGTATTGAGTAGAGATACCTCAAAACTGTGGTTAAATCAACACACCAGCTTTTCATGAAATCAGCTTGGGGTTTGCCATCCTGACCAGAGCCAGACGAGAAGATAGACACCACTCTCTTTCCCAGGGAGGGTGAGTCACGGGGACTGGATGAATGCTAGTTAGCTTAGCGCAACGAATGGTAGCGAATGCAAATCGAAGCATTCCTCAGTCAAAAGTTAATACTGGCTTCTTCAAGATGGCTTTTAACCACATTAATATAAGTGTGTCGTGTATAATATTTGTTATGAAATAAATTTTTTGAACCAGATACATAGGCACTACTTTTTGATGTGCACTTTGATCTGGGAAGTAGTTCCAGCTACATATCATGATTGTAAAATGACAAAATATCACAATTTCAATCATTTCTTTCAAAAATGCCTGTAGCTTAACTGATTACTAGAGGGCTGGTGTACTTTTACTTTAATCCGTAAAGGGAGGAACTGAATTCCTCTTTCTTCACTCTATATTCACAACATTTACCTCAAACTAGTGTATAACAAAGAATTTTTCCTCCTCTGAGAGAACGAGGGTCAAATTGTAGGATTCTTAAGGACCCATCACATATCTTATTCCCTGGATACAAATTCTTCCCTTCAGGCTGATATTATAGCGGCAGCAGATGTAAAAGCAGTTGATTTTAACTTTCTTTTGTCCCAGCTTCTATTTCCCTGCTCAAACAACCAGCCCTATCCTCTGCGGTTGTAGAGCCTTAAGCACACTGAAGAAGGATGAAGAAGAAGAAGACGCTGTTAGTTTTTGGTCTAGTCTAGACATTATGTTTTATGATTTTGAAGACTTTATTTTTGTATTCTTTTATCAAGGATTGTGTGTAATATCTTATTCTAAGCCTTTTTCTTCCATTATGATGCTTTGCAGTAGCTCGTTAGTGTGGGTTCTGTGCAACATCCTATCCGATCGACTGGATGAATGTAATCAGCATTGCTATTTTGTGTTCACAGCGGTCTACAGTACTCTTTGGGTCAGACACTTATACGTGACTTGTGTTTCTATTGGCTGAAAAATGAATTCAATGTGTAAATATGAATAAAGAAGGCCTCCTTGTTCCAATGGCATTTTTGATTTCGACATTAAAAGCCAATTGTAATCATAATTTGGTGCAAAACCCTGTGACTTTGACTCAAATAAATCCAGTAAATCCTTCAAATGAAGCTCAGGTCTTCTGTATTTTGTGCACCTTCGCTTATACTCAGGACCGGCTGTTTGTGCCTTGACAGTAAATTTCCCTTCAGGAGGGACTGCTCAGGAAAGAGTTGTCATGTTAGAGGTCATGAAAAGCCTTATAAAGTTGTCTTTGAAATATTAAGTATATATAACATCCCCTCCAGGTAGCTGTCACAGGAAAATATAGTGTGATTTTTCCTGGGGCTTCGACTGACCTCTGACACCTGAGATTCAAACGCAGAGACAAGACACAACACTGCAGCCCTCCAATGTTCTCAACTCTATTCTAACAAATGACATAGTATCCTTATGCCATCTGTGCCGGTTGGCAGTGCCAGTTGAACCCAGATGGCAGTGCTGGGATTCTCTGAGACTGACTGAGTTTAACAACAGTCTGTGAGAAACCAGGAAGCAGGCCAGCCAGTCTCTCCGTCAGCCATCCAGTCATTCATTTGTCTGTTTTCCTTCTTTCCAAGGTCACCTTGAGGCAGTCGGGTCCAAACCAAAAGATGATAAAACATCTCACGATAAAAATGATTGTCATATTTCTTTTGAAATGGTTTAAGCCAGACTTTTGTCTGATCGTGTTTGTAGTGCGACAACCACAGCATCCACATTTCTACCGCTTACCCGCTGACACCAGTGCACACACGGGCTTTTTAAACCTGCTGATAAAGGATGACTGCTTATGTTCCCATCGCAAGGAGATGAGGATTTACGTCTGTTCTTCTTCCTGAGTGTCCTGTTCAACATCAGCGGAGAGCAGCACGGTCAAAAGAGTTCCCCGACCAATGCTTTCACTACTTCCATGAATATCGTTGGTAGCGGAGCTCCAACCACTCTGCACATACCGAGTGTGAGATTGGAAGAGCAGCAAACTGGACACAGGTTCCTGTGTTCGGCCGGGTTTTGAGTTCCCATCAACGCTGATCGAAGCCAGTCTGGTACCCGTGTCTACTCCAGGGTGTTTAAACCTGCGTCTAACATCCACTAAAGCTGTTTGCAATGCAGAAATAAGAAACCCAGCTGTTAACGGGTGTGAGTGGGTTTTTCGGCCGATGGGATGGGGCTTTAGAGGGTGTTTGCCTTCATGGTAAATCATATGGAAGATGTTGCAAAATCTTTTATAACTGCAAGAGAGTAGAAACGAAATCGGGCCTGTTTAGAGGCTGACTCAGGGAACTGTGTCTCTCAGTGCTTCCTACTTGCAAGGGTTGGCGGTGATTTGATCACAAAAAAGTTGATCAGAAATAATGCAGAGATTTGAAAGAAGGTGCACCCATTAATTCCACAATGGGACAAGCAAACAGCTTGTTAAGTGCTTGTTTCCTGTCGGCTGTTCGGATTTGTTATGTCTGACGTGGGACCTGGTAAAGCTCCAAAGCTTTGTCGTCTTCAGCCACATAAATTGTACCTTTATGTGAAAACTTTTGAAATAGTTGAGCTTCCGTTAGAAAAAAGCTGCAGACCAGTAAGTTATACGAAACATTCATGGCTGATTTTTGAAGGGAACATTGGCAGTAAAAGACGTATCGTTCATTACAGTTTTCCCCACACACATGCAGCAGCGCACTCACAGACTTCTCCTTTCAATTACTGCGGTCTATTACATTACCGCTGTTATTTGCTTATAAAAGCATCGAACCACGAGAGCGCAAGCTTTCCAGGGATTTTAAATCAATATGAAGAAGCTCTTTATTGCGCTTCTGTGCGTCTCTTGATGACTGACTGCTGTGGTTATTTTACACAACAGAGAGATCACAAGCGCTCAGATTATAAATAATCAACTTTTTTGTAATTGTTAGAAATAAAAATTAAATGTTGGGCACTTTCAGTTATTTTATTTTTCACCTCAAGAGACGGCAAATGTAAAGACGCTGATGTGATTCATTCACGAGTGAGTAAAGAGTACTCAAGTTTAAAGAAAAATATGCACTGAGGTGCTGTTTGTGAATAGTCTAATATTCAAAAGAGACAAACACACGTCGGTCTCTCTCAAGCGTGCTTCAACTTTGGCACAGGCTCATGTTTTTATCCAACGACCATATCGCTCGTAGTAGGAGGCCGATTGAAAAGGGTCAGACAAACAAGTAGACACGCACCCGACAACTAGAAGTTCTGATCCAGGTACCATCAGAAACTTCAGGGATCATCCTGGGTCGATGCTACATGGCTACATTCGGCTTCACGATGGTTTTTGTACTGAAAACAAATCCTCTTCAGCGGCAGTGATAACCAACAACCAAATGATAGTAACTGGTTATCAGAGTACTACATCTCCAGTACAAGCAATTTGTAGGTATCTCATTATTTCCGTGCCCCTCAGGCAGGAACAGGAGCATCAACTGAACTCTTGGGGCTGCAGCGGGATGTTTTATTGTAAGAGTTCAAGTTGATGTTTCAGCTAAAAATGCTGAAGGAGTCTCAGGACCCATAGGTGCTTTGTTCTCCAGAGAATTACATTTCAATACATGTCAGGAACACTAATCATTTTCGTCTCTTTGTAACACTTCAGTGTGCCCAACTCATTTTATGGGCCAGGCTTTGCCCACAGCTCTTATTTTAGGCACCTTGGATGCCGCTGATTTTGCCCACAGGTCCTATTTTAGCAGCTCTGGCTCAGAGAGACAAGCATGGATCTGCTATAAAACATAGGTCTCAATGCTGTATATTCATAGCGCTCGACTATTTTGGTTAACAAAATTTGCAGTTTCTCCTCAACGCCTCATGCCAATTCTGTCAGTGCTGGAACTATAACAAAGATGCTCATAATATCAAAATGGGATGATTCCCAGCTTTCCTGATCAGCGAAGCTGCTTTTTTAAAACTGCTGCTCCCCAACTGAGCTACGCTGGACGGGCTTTGTTTCCTCCGCTACAGAGGATGTGCTTTTGCTGACAACTTTCAGCAGGCTCAGTCCAATCCCTTTACCCATTTTCATGATAAAGGTTGAGGGGATGAAGAGTGGGCTAAGTAAGAGCCCGTTAAATTTGGGGGCAGATCTGAATCACTGAGCAGATAAATCATTTTAAAACATTTCAACTGAGAGAAAATGCTAATATTGAATTTTGAAAACATCCTTAATCGTGTTGAGTCACCCGAGTCGAGTTTCTGAGCTCAGGTGTCAAGTTTGAATCAGCTGCTGATTCATCCAAATAGACAGTAATGTGACGAGATGAGATGAAGTTTAAATTTGAAATATTGATCCTCCAAGCAAAATGTTGCAGCTCATGGATTTCGGAAAAGTTCTCTTTTCCGTTTGTGACTGCATTCGTTGCTTTTCAGCGTGAATTCAGTAAAAATCCTACGAGGAAGCAGCTATTGAGGCGTCAGTGATTTTAATGAAAAAAAACTGCTTTGTTGGCTCTGCAGGCTGTCAGATCCCAGCATGACATCCTGCTACCTGCAGGGCATCATCTCACACTCATATTGTCTCTCTGGAATGATGCAGGTAGGTGGATTCTCTCTTCTCTCAACCTGCTTCTGATTCAACTGCAATGACACAATTCAGGAGAACAAGCACCAAAATCTATGGCACCGGTCATGGTGGCATATTAAAGTGAAGATGGCTGCACACTGAGCTCCAGTGATTTTATGACTGCAATACAAACACTTGTGTGTCAAGGGACATGAAGCTGTCATCACATTACCGCTTCTGTATGGAGCCCTGGAGAGGCCATCAAATGAAAAAATAAAAATTTGTGGGGCAGAGAGATTATACAACTTTTTAAAAGGCCACAAGCTACAACTTGTTCCCTCAATTTACTTACTTTGGGGCCGCAGGGCTCAACTTAACACAAGAGCTAATCATAGAATGATTAAATGGAGTGACAAAGTTATATATTTTGGCCTCAAAATATAAATACATATTACACCTTTGCATCTGGAAAAAATGTAAAAAATGTAAAATGTAACATTTATGTATGTTTTTAGAAGCTTTTGCTTCAGTCTGACATCAGTGCATTTGAGGATTTGTTTTACTAATAACTAAAAACTCACTAAACTTTTCCTCTGTAGGTTTGCTTTACACCTTTATAGTCACATCATATTTCATTTAAACGGTGTATTTTAAATGATCGTGGTCTCTAACCGTGATTCTTGAAGACCAGAGCAGCGCTGAGCAGTGTCACACTGTCTTTTCCTGCCAAATATGAAATATCCGCGGTTGCTATGGAAACTCAGTTTCGTGAATCACTATGTTTTATTTATTTCTGGGGCCAAAAGCTGCAGTTTATAAAGCTGTCTTGTGCACGATGCCCATTACTGTCTGTATTGTAAGCCCCCAGGATCTGTTAGGTATTAGGTGTGGAGTTTTATTCTGCTCCCACTGAGAGGACTAATTGGCTGCAACAGGCCGTGAGCTGCCGGTGGAAAGACGCTGGAAGCAACAAGGCCTAAAACCAAAACAATCATATAGGTGGTTTGTTCTGACCTGCCCCGAGTGTTTCCTAAAATAGCTGCCAGATATCTGGAAGAAAACAGTTCCATTTGCCGTCCCTGTTGGGTTCATCCCTCGGGAACGTGGCCAGCTGTGAAGATTTTGTCAGAAACCTTTGGAATATCAGGTGCCGATGTTAAGTTAAAGCCCACTGGCGAAGCAGCACTTTGTGGAGGTGAATGGATCAGGAGAGCAGCATCACAACACTACCGAGCCTGCAAGAGACATTCAGTTGCAATTTGGGATCTGTCTTATTCTCGTCGTCAGTTTTTCTCCAGTAGTTAGTTAAGTTACGTCTCAGTTTGGTAACAAATTCCTCTGTTGGACAGAGACAAAGATGGAGGTTCTACAACGGGATTTTCTGGCTGGCTTTCTGTTCAGAAACTCTCAGGCAGACTGAGCATGACCAAGACCATATAGTGAGTAGGAAGCAGGAGCAACTCCACCTCATCTACGACTGACACCGACTTGAATCACAGCGAGACTGCGAGACAGCCCGAAAACCTCTGACGTGTCTGGCTAAGAACCTACGGATTAGTATATTTACTGGTTTGTTATTTTCTCTGTGAAAAGCAACATCTCTTTTATCGCCTCTCTGCCTCTCTCTGAGTCTGAGCGTACATTCAGCCTCCATACAGCTCGGAGCCTTATATGGCGTTTTGTGAATGGGAGTTGCTAGGTAACTGGCGTGCAGCAAAGCCTGAAGTTGCTTCTTGTATTTCGGATCATTCAGGAAACGTTTCAATCAACAGGAGCCGCTGAGCTAACTGGAGGAATTACACTCGGTTTTGATCTTTGCAGCAGGCCGAATGAAAACCGTTTGCTGTTCGTGCCCACACTGGAACTCACACACAACCCGCCGATTCCTCGCCAAACACCGCCAAGTATCATCAAAGCCATATTGGATGTTTGATTTTTTTTTATGCAATCTTGAATATCTCTTACATGCCCTGATGGATCTGAGACATATTTGAGACAATTGTTCAACAACATTGGATGCTTCATTTGAGAGATGAATGGAATTTTCATTTCCTGTGGCAGCCATATTGGATTATTACAAAGTATATAATATCTTTTGTATGACCTCATGGATTTTGTGCTGTGACATTTTACTGAAATTGTTATGATTAGAAAGTTTTGAAGTTATAAACATAAACAGCCAACATGTTGTTGTGGATAAACAACTTCCCTGCTAGCAGACACGCCCCCTGAAGCTCCTACCCAATAGGAGCAGCCTGGGAGTGGCTACAGAAGGCAACTAGACCTGGTATATTGTTGTTGTTTTTTTCCAATTAAGTTTTTTTTTTGTGTGGAATATTTCCGCAACAAATATGACCTAGTTTGAATGAACCAACATACTGAGCGTGCTACATCTGTCAGATAAACCCTGCAGGCAATAACAATGTCTCGTTTACTTTTCATTTTTTTGACATAAATGTAAATATGCTATCATCGGGATAAAGAAAAGTGACACTGTGCGCAATGAATGTCTGCTCTTCCATTTTTGCAGCATGCAGATGATGACTGGTAGAAACAGTTTGTTCCAGGCTGATGTTTGCATGTGTGACATATATCCTACAGGTTGGTGCTCCTGTCGGCGCTGAAAAAAGGCTCTGGAGTTCTCCCTGTCCTCTTTTCTCCAACCAGAAGAGTATTCAGTGCCACACAAACTGTGATTACCTGAGATGAACCTGCAGGCCTCAACATTTCTCATGTGCATCTACAACCATAAATTACCAGCTTCTCATTTTGATTTTACTGGTGTAATCGCGCTTCACAGTTCTGGAAAACTGATCCATGTCACGGCTGGTTAGCTGTGTGAATTAGGCAGCTCAGCACTGGGATGGATTATGGCTGATGAATTTGTCCTGTCATCCTATTTTTTTTTTTTTTTTTTTGCATCATGTAGTTTTTTTTGTGTGTTTCTCCTCGCATTTTTCACTCGTTCTTTTTCTAGATTTTTCAGAATAGTTTCACGAATCCTGTCCTCTCCGATTTGTTCTTTTCTAATTCTATTGTTTTGTTTCTCTTTTAAGTGCATGTGCAAGCGCCGGGGTAAACAGAAAGAACAAGAAGCTGGGTGCACTGTGACGGGGGTGTATACCCGTCAGTTTGCCCGCATTAACATGTTTATTTTGGTCACCATTTGATTTTTTAATTATCCTTTGATCCTAAATAAATCTTACAGAAGTGGAACAGGATTTGCAAAGAAGAGAAGACGTAAATAATCTCCCCTATCCTCTTCTCCAAATGTCTTTATCCTTGGAGGACACCAAACTCCATTTTCAACCTTGTCTTCTCTTTTTCAACGATCTCGCCATTCAATATTTAGTAATCTGCTGTATCTTTAATGTGCATGTTGAATATGGCATTAGTTCTCTGGATGGATTGACCGTTACACTTTGGCATTTCTCTCTTTCCTTGCACTTGATCTCACTCATTCTGCCTCTCACTTCATGCCTCCTCTCCCCTCTCACTTGCGTCAGCGACTTCTGCCTGCTGATGAATATATGAATGAGATTACAACAGACACACACACTCACACACACACATGCCGGCACGTATAGACGATACAACACACCGGGACAAAACATTATCGTCTCAATTTTGGAGCGGGCCGATGATTTGACACCGCTGCGGAGTTTTTAAATTATTTTAGAAAATACATTTGTTCTGGATTTAAGTAACTAAGAAATGCAGAGTGAGGGAGTCAGGAGACGCTCTGTGTGACATGGAGTTTGATTCTAAACAACAAAATTATATAAATCATGCAGCTAACAAGCAGTTTTCCCCTCTGGCGAGAATCATATTTACGATAGAGGAGGAGCCTTGCTGCATGTTGTGCGTGCGCACACACACACACACACACACACACCACACACACACACAAGGAACGAGTGGTTGAGTGTATCATAAAACATGTTACAGACCCGGAAGGTCTAATTGGCCCTTAACTCCAGGACACACAGGGATACATGAAGGATTGGAGTCAGAGAAGGAACAGATGAAAGCACAAGAGAATCTCCGAGAGACCAATCTAGATGAGAACAAAGACAGATGCTTTGACGCAGAGATGCGTAAAGTTTGCCTTCCTTCCTGTTCTCTCTTTTTCTCTTTCTTTCCTTTCTCTCGCTTCACTGTAGGCTCTCAGTTGCTATGGCGACTGCCATCGCAGAGTAAAGAAGGATACCTGAGGAGAGGGAGGGATGAGAGCAGAGCAGCAAAATAAAGATGGATAGAGAAAGAGATGGATGACCACAATCGTGGATACATGATGTTGGGTGTTCTGACATAACTGGGTGTTTTTTTGACATTAGATTTACTTCTACTTTGCTAACTATGCGTGTGAGTCTGAGACGTTCTCATTTTTTTTTTAGTTCTTCATTGTCTAAAAGGTATTAGTACCATCTCTTTGCCAAATTATGGACCTGCAAGTTTGATGAAGCTGACAAAAACACCGAAATAATTACAAAAATATTGAATACCTCATGTCATTATATGATACACAGGCGTTTCTCGTCTGAATAAATGTCCCCTTCATTCTCAAAAGAAGAATACAGTGTGAGGATTACCTCCCTGTGAGGACAAACTGTCATCAAACTCCAACACCAGACCTTAAATAGACTTAGAAGACGGATTGAGCTGCCGCAGAAGAGGTCTGGCAACAACCACAGAATTGTATTTCCGTTAATGGATTTTTGAAATCAACTCAAAAATCCATCTGTAACCATTTATATCTGATTAGAAATAGCTGAAAACAAAATGACAGTCTAACGTTAACAGATGCTGCAGATACATCTCAAAATAAGGGACGGCTGCTCTCACCCGTTCTTAGTACTTATACCTACATTACTGTGATTACATCATTCCAGTCCTGTGCTGTAATATGTGTATCATCCACGTAATTCTTAGTCAGCAGTGAGATGTTGGGACATTTCCAGCCATTTGTATTGATTACTTATTGTTTGGTATCTTATCCCCAACTGTGCCCTTTCCCAAGTGCTTCGTGTACTAAAACAAAACCAGACCTCAATGACGGCGACGTCACATGAACCTTAAAACCTTAATGAGAATAAAAGGGATGTCAGGCGGTTTGCTTGGGTTTGACAGCAGGGGTTTTATCCAGATGCACCGATCAGTTGTGTGACTGGACAAGATTATGCACAAAAAAAAAAATTACGTATCACTTTTCATCAGGTACCATACGCACGTTTCACGAGAATACATTTCAAGAACGTTTATGAGCTGCCCCTTCATACAAGTCTAGAACCTGGAGGAACTCAGAGAAATCAGGCTTTCCCAATCAGTTGAAAGACTCATAAAACGTTTTTAAATGCATTTGGACAAAAAAATATGTGGGCCAAGAGAGAAGGCTCAGCCAAATGGCACATGAGGCTGTAACGATCATTTGGCCAAACAGGGAATTCCCTAAATGACACCATTTCAGCCAAGAACTCCAGGGGGAGCAATCCCTGCTCACTACCTCCAACGTATGCCTTTGCCTGCTTTGTCCCACTGAAGTCAGACACGGTGCTTTTTACAGCTTTAGTTCCTAAAAAAGTACATTTTCTCTCCGAACAACAAGAAGTTACTAAGCCTGTCGCAGTTTTTACAGCTTTAGTTCCTAAAAAAAGTACATTTTCTCTCCGAACAACAAGAAGTTACTAAGCCTGTCGCAGTTTTTACAGCTTTAAATCAAATCAGCGATAGTGGTGTGGTGCATTGAGCATGGCCACTCACCCATTAACACCTCACACCTCACAAGGATTCAACACACAAGTTGCACTGCAGTTGAGCCTGTTGAGTTGAAGGCCTTGGCTAATTTAGAATCGGCTTGTAGTTACATCCAAAACCATCGCATCCCCGCAGTTTACAAATGGTTCTAATGTGAATTACCTGAAACAATGCGTTGCCATCAAAAGGGGCTGTTGCAAATACCCACACAGCTAATTATCAGCGTTTTGATACATTTGGAAGATGCGATTAATGTTTGCGCAAAAGCTGTGAATAATGCTGACGAGGAATAAAATCATAAGCCATTCATCGTTCACTCGATATCCTGAGGCTATGTGACCGTTAGGGATGCGTCCGTCTCCTGGAAACCACTGAACATATCATGTCACTGATTATGGTCCAGCTTGATTGACAGCAACGATGCATTCAACACCAACAGCCCTTCAGTCCTAGAAAAAAAAAAACCACTGAATTGCTTTCTTAAATGGGATTAAGGCAGGATTTTTTTCATCCCTGATGTTCTGTAATGGTCCCAGAAGTGACTCACACATGGAGGTTTTTCACAAAAGCCATTATCTCTGCTGGCTTCAGCTCAGACGGAAGATTCCGTTCCATGGATTTATTTGCAGTTGCTTCAGTTGGCATGAACTTGCCCAACTGTGCTCAGCTGCTCTACTGTCTGCTGCTAAATTGCAATCACAAAGAAGTCATTAGAGCAAATCCCACTCACAAAAGAAGTTATTTAAAAACCCAGCTTGCACCAAAAATTGGAAATATTGCAAACATAATCTAAAGGTAGAAAGTCACAGAAATATGTTATTCTGTGAAAATCTGTGTGCCACCCATAATAGACTCAAACCTGTGTTGAGTTAATTATTACAAAATGGGAAGAAGCTTGATAGGAAATACTGACAATTTATTAACACTGCAACGCTAACAAAGACTGAGAAATCTGGTTCTCAGCTGCACTTCTCACACAAAGTTTGGGATAAACGAGCAATATTTTTTTGGTCAACTCAAACTCCAATATTGAGTTAATTTAAAAAAAAAACACACAAAAATGATAACCCACATGAATGATAAATGAATTATACAAATTTTGACTGTATATATGAGCTTGACATCTTAAATACTGTGGTTCTCTTCTTCCATCCATTTTCTACTGCTTATCCTGTTAAGGGTTGCGGGGGGGTGGCTGAAGCCTATCCCAGCAGCCTTTGGGGAAGAGGCAGGGTTCACCCTGGTCAGGTCACCAGTCCATGGCAGGGCCAACACATAGAGACAGACAACCATTCACACTCACAGTCACACCTACGGTCAATTTAGAGTCTGGATTAACCTGGTCCCCTCTTGATGTCTTTGGACTGTGGGAGGAACCCGGAGTGCCAGAGAGAACCCACACAGACACAGGGAGAACATGCAGACTCCACACAGAGAGACCCCGTGCTCCAGCCGGGACTTGAACCCGGAACCTTCTTGCTGTGAGGTGACAGTGCTGACCACTGCACCACCGTGCTGTGGTTCACACACATTCGGCTGCATGCTTCAGTTTGACATGCTGAAATAAATTCGCTGTGCTGTTGCCTTTAGTTGTCACAGACTAGAGAGAAACTTCACACAGGTTTGCTCCACACTGATCTCTATAAAACAGAAGACAGTGTAACAGAGAGACATCGCATTTCGGAGAATTTACTCCTCACTATTTGCGCTGATATTGTCACATCAGATATTTTTATGATCAAATCCATCTAGTGCCCAGCTCGAGTACCAACTCCCTTCTGTGTGGCGCTTCCTTGCTGTAAAAAGGCAAGAAAGCAATTTCCAGAAGTGTTAAACCGTCCCCTCAATGTCACGTTGCTCTTCTAACAGGGTTTAGCAGAAGGACATTAGACAATGAGAGATGAATCTTAACCCACTGAGCTATTAGACACGGAATAAAAAGCCTTTTAAAAAAGATAGGGGGGGAGCAATTGTTTAAAATTGCATGATTATTTCTTTGGTTTCGTTGCAGTAGTTTACCTGAGGGCTCAAGTGCATATTTCATGCAATCATTAAAATTAGGTAAAATGGCTGAAGGCAACCTCAATGAAATCCCATTAAGCTTAACCAGGGACTAGAGGAGATGTAACGATGCTGAACGCCAAGGCCTCGACTGTCTCAGTCAGCCTGCTGAACGTCTACGTGCAGCTAAACAGGTCTGAGATGCCACCTAGTGATTGTGATCGGATCACTCCAGTCAGTCCTTCTCCTGACTCAGCGGACGGGTATGATTAAGACTGGTTTCCATGGCAACAGCAGATAGAGGAATGGGAGAGAGAGAGAAGGAGAGAGGAAGGACAGACGGAGGAGAGAAAAAAAAAACACAACGAGGATGTTACACTCACACACCCACCCACTCACACGTACACACACAAACAGACAGACAAAGTGTTTCGATGTTGCAAAGTCACATTTTAACTGTTACTCTTGCTACCCAGAACTCATATCCAGCTTAAGTAAAGTCAGAAGGTCCACAAGTACTAAAAGAACCTCTGCAGGATGTGGAACAAGCACAATGGGAAATAGTTCTTCGTGAATCAGATATCAACCTGTTGACAAACTCGTCCCCTCATTCCAGGGAGCTGGCCGTGTGTGTGTGTGTGTGTGTGTGTGTGTGTGGGGGGGGGGGGGTATGTGATACCGTGCAAGGCAGCCATTTGTGCTCCTGTAATCCTGGTGTGAGCAGTTGCAAACACAACCTTGACAAAGCCGTGAGCCTAAAATATCTGGATGAATCGTGTTTTAAAAGTTGCACTAAATTCAGTCACCTAAGTGCCTGCTACACACAAGGGGGGGGGGGGGGGGGTCGTCACCTGCATGGGGGGGGGGGGGCAGCTTGGTTGTACAAATTCCACCAAATCATTTAAAAGGATGCAAACATTATTTTTGAGTAATCGTTCAGAACTTTGAAGTGTTTCTGTTTGTGGCTGGAAACAAGGTGTGTGCGTCTGTGTGTGCGTCTGTGTGTGCGTCTGTGTGTGCGCGCACGCCCGTGCACAGGTTGAACCGTTTGTTCGATTGTCTGAAAAGTTACATTTTTCAAATGTCTCCCTTCAACTGTATCATGAAAATTTGATGAGCAGATCAACAGTTGATCCTGCAGATTTTACCTCCACCACCACCGGGTCAAAACTGTCCATTTTTGTGATACCACAACAGAGAGCTAACAGCATCCACATCAGCCACAGTCAGCTGAGGCTTACAGCTGATTAGCAACGTGCTAAATGCAAATGTCTCAGTGGGAGTAGAACCTCTTATTTCCTTCCTCTCTTCTTCTGCCACCTTTCGTGTCTATACGCCATCAGTGCTTGCAAGACTTGATGGTTATTTTCCCCATTTGTTTCATTTTGGTTCACTGCACTGAGACAACAGACGGGAGGACGCTGCAATAGCCGATCTGACTTCAAGGGTTTTTGACATGTGAACATAAAACACTTGCAAATTAAGTGAAGCAAACGTGACCTGAGGCCTCTGCGGGTCAGAGAAGTTGAATGAGTCTCCAGATTGTAAGCAGCTTCTCCCCTGGCACCTTCTCTTTCATCTGTATCTCTCATATTCATGTCCCTTTTTCTACCTTTAATTGTTTAACCTCCTCAACCCTTCTGCCCGTACCTGTCAAACTTCATCATCCTCACCCTCCAGCTTCCCTTTTCATCTTCTCCTCTTATCGCGGCAGTCAGGGTGATAATTAGAAAAGCTGCTGAAACTGACAAATGCAAATCAGAGAAACGGGCGCTGGTCTCCTCGTACCTGTACTGTGGGCCAATGAGGGTTCAGATGTTGACGTAGGAGGCCCTGGTCCAGCTGTCAGTCACCCTGGAGATCAGTGGTGGGAGAAACCTATATCCCCGGGTGACGGCCTGGGGTTGGTCAAGTTCATCTCTGCCTCCTTGTAGCCCCACCCACTGGCCCCCTGCAAGGCCTTATGGGTACCTCATTCTGCTGACCATGCTCCTGACTGTCGTCGGGTTAAACCATGTGCGTCTCTCCTTAATGCTCCCCGACTGTTCGTAGCTGCTGTCTTACTGAATCCTCCTCCGCTGACGTTACGTGGACTTCCTGTGTGAACAGAAAAACAAAGAAAATCTGTTTTGGTCAGTTAGGTTAAAACACTGTAGCGGCCCATGCGTAGCACAATTAAAGTATCATTCTACTATTTTTAAATCATTCTCTCCCCTGGTTTGGGGTCAGCTGACTGGGTACGCTATAGGTAAGCTCAGGCAGACATAAATTACCTGACAAGTGCTGACAACATTACGGAGATGATTCCAACAGAGTTAGATGTGAAGAAATCTCAGTGGATGCAGTTTGTTGATAGGAAACAACACACGGCCTGGGTTTTTTTTGTTGATTCTAATAGTTTAGGACTTTTGCGTTGTCAAACCTTGTTCTGCTTTTATTTTGAAATCACAAAGAGTCTTGGTGTGCGACACTTCCTGCCTCCACCTGTGTCTCCTCAGTTTTTCAGTCCTGGTCAGCACCAGCGAATAAGCAAATTTTGTTAAAGTCACCTTTGTACTAAACGAATGACTTTCATGAGTTTAAAATGATTTAAAATAGAAAATGTTCTACCATTCAACTGCATTAATTATAGTCAGTTAGTTTTGATTGCTGCACTAACTGTGATTTATTATTTGCTTTATCATTGCTTGTGTCCACGACATAAACTCATTCTACTTTATTTACTCTCAGTTCACTGACTCTGAAATAAAACTATGAATTAAACGCAAGTGTTGCTCTGCAGTGAAAAATTATTTTCATTCGTTGGAGGTGAAACAACGAGATAACGGCAGCAGCAACCTGCATGTGTCAGTTTGTCTGTCCAAGAAATCCAAATTACATTCAATAATGTGGAGACGCTTGTCACCATGGTGATGTATGAGTCATTGTCAGGTTTGTTAGGAGACAAAGGCCTGTGCCGAATGTACGATTATGACTGGAGAAAGCAAGATTTAGCCTAGATAGACACACACACACACACACACACACACACACAAAACTATTGTATACAACTCTATATATAAACTGAACATAGTGACAGTAATGCAAGCTAAATTCATCTGACGCTATAGAAGGCAGCCTCTTTATGTCACAGTCCTATTCCACACTTGCCAGTCATCCTTCTTATTTAAAATAAAAGCAGCTTAGCAGCCTAAAAATTGCGTATTGTACATCACATGCACCCCCCCCCCCCCCACGATCCCTTTTGTTACAGCACGTATGGGAAAATTTGGAAATCTGTCCAACGCCAGCATTGAACTAATTTAATATTTTGGATTTGTGTGGCAAAGAAATGTTCAATATTTGTCCTTCTTTTTCCTAGAATATGACTGCAGTGTGTTGTGTTTTTTACGATGACACCTGAAAGTGGCTTTCTGATGCTGCATGCCCTCATAAAGCTCTGTCGTCACAACAAAGTTCACAGCCTCGCCGATAAATTCGACCCAGAAAGCGATTGTGCAGCCGTTCTTGAATTGAAAAGTCAGACGCAAAATTGTTATTGTTTACTGTTTGTCTTGACTTTGCTTTAACTCATCACTTCAATTGGTTTGCCGTGTCTTTCTGCTTACACCCCTCCTCTCTCTCTCTCCCTCTCTCTCTCTCTCGCTCCCTTAATCCCATCCTGGCAAACAGAGCGGGAGCGACGGTTGAATTAATAAAGGAGTTAAAGTGGAACACAACTCCCTCAGGTCCGCCTTTTCTGGGACGGTCACACAGAGAAAGAAATACACTTGCACACGTGCGCTTGCAGACACACACACACACACACACACACACACACACACACCACAACATAACACAACACTATCTACATAAAGAAACACACACAAATGTGCAGCCTCCATGTGCAGTAAGCCACTTGCATTCTGCTCATGCATTACGAGGGTGATGAGATGAGAAGAGGAGGCGACAGTGAGAGAAAACAATCCTTACATCCCATCAATGGCAATCTTGTGCCGGAGGGCAGGAGGGACAGGAGGAGGAGTGAGGGGAGGAAGACAAGGGGGAAAGAGAGGAGATAGAAAGAGGAGAAGGGAAGGCAGGAGTTGCCCAGGGCAGGTAAATTCACAATGGGCCCATAATCTTGGTGGTCCTCTCCTCTTCTTTCCTCTCCTCTCCTTTTCTTAGGAGGTTGAGAAGCACAAACCGGACAACAAAACTGAACAATGATATTTAAACTTTTAACTTTTTTTTTTAAACTATTTAACTATTTTAACTTAAACTTTTTCTCCTTCTAGCACAAAAAGGCTTTAAGGGAAATCCCAGTATTTTTCAGCCTGGGCTCTGCTCTCCTGTGTGCTTACATCCAAATGATTGATGGGGGCCAAAATTACTTGAATTGTTCCAGTAGTGAGCAAGAACAGCATAACTGGCAGCCACCCAACGGGTGCAGCGTCATGACACGGGCCACGTCAAAGTCCCTCCACTAAAGAGACTCCCATTGTTCTTACAGCGTTTGACGACATCATTTAGCCGAAGTCGACTGTAATCACAAGCTCTTCTAGAGGACAGATTTTGACACAGACAACTGCCTTGTATGCAAGCTGAAGCTGCTTTCTAGCTGCCCGTCATAGAATTTTCCCTAAATATTGTAATAATATTGCAATAATATTTGACTCGAGTACAAAATTAAAAATCAAAATTATCCCTGATAAACCTGTTATTGTAAAAGTTTTTGTCCTGCTGGTTCACGGAAGTAATATTACACAAGAAGGGAGACCGTCCCATGAAATACGGAGATTGTTTGACAATTAACGACAAAAATAAAAATGTATTCATGTTTTAAGCAACTACCCCTCAAAGTGACTGGTTTACCACGAGAGTCTGAGCCAGTGCCGACCTGCAAACAGGCAGGATTTCTGGTCTTGTCACCCAAAAGTTGAAATTTTGTGAATTCTCTGGGCATTGATGCCATAATGAACTTTTCTTTTGCACCTTATATTTAATGTCATCAGTGGATGCGCCAGTGGTACCTTGTTGTTTTATAACTGTGTTCTTTTGACAACGACAGAGTATTGAACTTGAAATGTAAATTTCAATGGCGGCACGGTGGTGCAGCGGTCAGCACCATCGCCTCACAGCAAGAAGGTTCCGGGTTCAACTCCCAACTGGAGCACGGGATCTTTCTGTGTGGAGTCTCCATGTTCTCCCTGTTCCTGCGTGGGTTCTCTCTGGTACTCCAGCTTCCTCCCACAGTCCAAAGACATCAAGAGGGGACGAGGCTGATTGATACTCTAAATTGACCGTAGGTGTGACTGGGAATGTGTTGGCCCTGCCATGGACTGGTGACCCGTCCAGGGTGAACCCCGCCTCTCACCCAAAAGCTGCTGGGATAGGCTCCAGCCCCCCCCCCCCCCCCCCAACCCATAACAGGATAAGCGGTAGAAAATGCATGGATGGATGGATATAAATTTCATCACAAATTCACAACTGGATTTTATTTGAGATTATGGGCCCATTGTGAATTTACCTGCCCTGGGTAACTCCTGCCTTCCCTTCTCCTCTTTCTATCTCCTCTCTTTCCTCCTTGTGTCCTCCTAGAATACTTCTACACATTTCTAAGGTACTGAGCACTTACTCAGTTAGAAATAGGAAGTTAAATAGTGAAGTGTATTTTCCTAGGACATGATTTTGAGGTCGCATGTGAGTTTATTGTGGCAGGACACTGTAGACGCTGAGGAATGAGCCATAAATGAATCCATTTCCATATTCAATTTGCTAAAATTAACTGGAACTAAAAACTTGAAAGGATAATGTCTCCAGAGCTATAAAAACTCTATATTTAGCAGTATAGTAAACAACAATGAATCCTAATACTCATATCAAATACTAGGGACTGTGAAATGCAGAATAAGTGTCCTTTATTTTCAATCAAGTTCTTATAGTTTGTACTAATTTGGACTCCTGAGGTCAGTTGACATTTTAGCTTTTGAAAAAAACCCCACAATTTAGCATATAAAGATCCACATAGAGTCTGATTGTCACTTCAACGAGAGAACTTTTTTCAACCCTCTGTTTAGTCTTACAGGCAGGAAGCACAGACTGATGGTTATTTGTAACTCTTTGTGATTCTGATCTTTTTTGTACCTGTGATAACGTCTAAGTCTTTGCAAGTCTGGGTGATTGACAGCTGCGATAACACACATACACCTAAATGTAACACAATAAATAACACAATAAATCTCAGGAGAAAAGTGTTACAAATAGTCATGATGTGCTTCCAATCTGAGACTAAATTGAGGGGTCAAAGGTCATGAGTTCTGTTGAGGCAATGTTGAGCATAAGAACGTCTCATGAATGCAGCCCAGTGCCTAGTACACACACACACACACACACACACACACACACACACGCACACACACACACATGCACACACACAGAAACCTCTCAGGGTCCACCAGCGTTACCTTCTCTGCCCACCAGGGGGCTGCAGCCTGCACTCTGGGAATCACTGGCAGTGACACATCAGTCATGAAATAGCAGAACTTGAATATATCTAACAGCACCAGTGCTCACATGTACGCCACTGTGGAATTTGAATTTGAAATTTTTTTTGAAAAAAAAAAAAACATCAAAACATCTGAATGAATCATTAGATTGTAGTTGACAGTGTTTATCTGCAGATAGAAGCATAATCTTGTTTCCAAGAGACAGGAAAGATTTGAAAATGTACAGAAACAAACCAAATGAATACATAGACAAACTTTTTTTGTGAATCGGCCTCATGAGCTCAGGATGTGGCTGATTATCAGACAAAAGCCAGCTGATTAATCGACTGACAAACTGATCTATCAGTAATTCCCATTTCTTTATCTGATGCTTGTGAGTGATGACTCCATTTACCTCTCAATCAATCTTGCACTCACATGCATTTAAGAAGAATACACAGATATATATATATATATATATATTCATACATACATACATACATACATATCTACACATTCATACAT
>NC_141333.1:4765272-4995272 GCF_037954235.1 Aulostomus chinensis | reverse complement strand
CACCACGCAGGTTCTCACCGTCACCTGGCAGCAAAGGAAAAACCTGCTCACATTTGAACATCCTGAGTTCAGCTTTTTACCAATGATAACACATGAAACCTGTTAAATGTGTAAGGGCAGCAGGATTCTGACGGGAAACAGGTGCGGAGATAATAACAGCAAATGAGCCCAAAATGATTTCAAACATGAAATTCATCGCTCAGGAGGTGGGGGTGTTTAAAAAAAAAACAAAAAAAACGTACAGCAATTAAAAAAACAAAAACTCAAACATTAGGACCCGTTGAAAGTGTTGATTTCCCAGATTCGTGACACATCGTTTATCTGAAGCTGCAGGACGATCTGAGATATTGATTGTGATGCTTTTGATTAAAGATTAATGCGCCGACACGCTGTTCAGTGATTGAACCACTTCACATCTCATTGTTTGGACTAATTCCCTTTCACTGCAAACTCTCTTTAGACGCGTTGGCATGTCTTTCATGCAGATTTATGACAGATGAGTTAAATCTCCTTTTATGTTGACGTCAGTACGTCTCAAATAGGTGGAAACATGGCGAGCTTTGTTTCTCTCATCCGTCTTTCTCCTCCTTTGTTCGACTCTCTCTCCACATCTCGGCTCGTTTCTCACCGTTTCATAATCCGACTGAGAATGATGCAACCATACAGTAACTACACACAGACAGAAAGGCAAACACAAAGCCGGAGCGCTCCAAGTCAACATTTCATCTTCACTTAGAGTTCATTCCTCAACATAAAAGTGTATGTTTGATTTTAAATATCTGTCTGTGGTGGATGAGCTGCTGCTGCTGCTGCTTCTGCTCTCATCCAATTTCATTTTTACAGGACCTGCACACCCACACAGGTGATTTCCATTACTGTGGCTGATGAGGCCTCCTCTAATGGTGTAGCACTTCCTGATATTGCCATTAATTAAACCAGCCATAAATCTAACAAGCAAAATGCAGCGTGTGATCATGCATTGCATCCCTGGATTATACCTCTATTGTTTTGTCATTACTCACTCTCTAACAGAGCCTCTGTCCCTCTTTCAAAGGCCAACAACACCAACACTTACTGCCTTTGGTTATTATTAGGATTCTCTCAGCAATTTGCACACGCTGTTGCTACATGCTAATGCTAACATTATTAACACTAACATAGCTTTTTTTGACTCCTGTCCATGTCATGTGCTCATAAGTCTAAAACTCCAAATGCCAATCACACTAATTATTAGCTGATGTCTACATATCCTGTTTTGGTTGATGTGGGATATATTTGTTTTTTAAAGTTAATTATCCAATAATCTAATTTGATTTCTTTCAAAGAATGGTTAGAAGAATTTTATTTTATGCACAACACAAAGACCTGGCATACTGCTTCTTCTTTTTAGCTTTAAACTGAACCTCAAAAAAAAAAGAAAGAAAGAATAAAGAAGATTAAGTGCTGTAATGATAGCTGACTTTATGAGAGGATAAAGAGGATTACTGGACAAACCAAGATCTGAACCTTGTCTATTTGAACCAGAATACACAGAGGAACAACTATAGATTCTGGAATTTGAGTGGGCAAGATGGATGTATGCTAATTTGCCAATCTACTTACGCCGAATTGCGCTAAGCTAACTCGCAGTCCCCTGGTCTCTGTGGTTCTCGGCACCTTAAGAGAAGAGAAGGCGATCTTTCTTTTCTTCTGACACTCTGAGGATGGCAAAAAAGCAAATTTCCATAAAAGCTGATGTGCTCCTTTAATTTAGTTCTTACTTCAACCTGTCAGAGGAAACGTGTAAATATGGCACGCTAGTGGCAGGCTAACCGCTCTTACACGCTGAACATGGAAATATATCATGTCATCGATTTAAAACATTGATTTGTATTATTTAGATTTGTGTCCTTTTTTATTTTTACAATTAAGTTGCTTACATATACTTTAACGGAGCATCAATTAGAGTTTCGCACCTCCTGCTGACACATTGCCACTGACAAACTGTCACTGACACACTGTCATCCAGTCATCTCACAGGTTCTGGTCGATTTTAACAAAACTTTTACCAGTAAACCCTGGTCCAAATGCTCTCAGAGGCTTTAATAACCAGCCAACGGATGCTACAAGATTGTCTCCACTGTCCCAGTGTGTCTTTGGGCTAAAGGTGAAGACTGTGTCAAGTGTGGGCTAAAATCTGGCTCATGACCCATCTCATCTCCTATTCTCTCCCCGTCATCCACCCTGCCACCGCTCCACATGCAGTCTAATGAAGCCGAAACATATCCCAAAAATCTGCAGTAGTCAGAGCTGTGAAGATGAGATGTTTCCACCTACGCAGACAGGCAGTAGCTCTAGAGACTAAAACACCTCCAACTGTAGCTACAGTACTGTAATGCCACAGAATATCTGCTTCTGCACCTGGAGTCTCACTGAAAAACCACCTGCGCACCTGGAAATGTATTCTGAAAATTTAGATCAACAGTGACAACCTGCAATCACTGACAGCAACAATGGAGGCCTGAAAATAATAACACAGATACAGAAGCGCTATGGACAGATCCGAGTGCTGCCAAGTTAGTCAGTTCTGTTCCCGCTGGCATGATGGAGCAGTGCTCTATGAGCTGGGTGAGTCAGGATGATGGTGGGGGTGGGGGTTAAAAATATGTAAAAATCTATTCTATGGCATTATTTGCCTACTTTTGCCATCCGAGGGTTGGTTTTCCTGTAATATCTTGCTAAAATGACAATGGATTGTTTTCTCTCTTTACTAATTCAGATTTGGGCTTTGATGCATTTGTGATATCTGTAAAGATCTTCGGATGAACAAGACTGTACAAGTTTTAGGATTTTAAATATAGACTTCCCACTATCATCCTCTCAGTGTACCACAACAGGGACAAGCGCGTTTTTCTCCATAAAGGTGGATTGTATGCGGAGTATGTGCAGAATTTGCCCAAATGTGCCCCTTACATACCTTCTTTATTAAAAATATATTATCCTTGATGCATAAAGACAATTTTCTTTCCTTGTCGGTAAAACTAATTTGCCGTTTGTCACAAATGCTGTTAACATTCGACTTGACATCAGTCATGAGGTCAGATAGTGAGCCAAACTCCCAGGAAAAGCATTCGTTTTAACTTGTACAAAAACTTGGCTCTGAATCTTATGTTTAGAAAATGCACATAGAAGCTCTGGTCTCTGCAGTCAAAAACAACAAAAACAGAGGGACAAAAAAAAAACCAAAAAAAACAAAACTTCAAAGTTTTCACACCTGATCCAAAGCAGCATAAAAGTGCGTGAGGGGCCCCAGGTGGCCCTGGAGAAGGCTCGTGTTTGAGAAAACAGCCGAGCGGAGTGTCCCTGAGGATGCAGAGCCGAGTCCTGAGGGCACGGAGGAGCCAGCTGTCGCCATGATCGAGGTTACAAATGGAGGTTTTAGGGAGGCACAGGGAGCTGGCACACACGCCACGCGCCTACAAAGCCAACACACGTTGGCCTGGGTGGTATTTCTCCCCTCTTTATATTTCTGAACTTTAGTGAGACAGGGAAAGTCCAGATGGAGGACTGAATTTATTCTTCACACACCAACAGCCAAAAGGTTCAGAACACCCCAATTTTCTAGTGTTTATCCACCTGCAACTCAAAGCCTTCTCGGTTACGCTGATACTTGCTGACTTTGTAGCTTCTTCAAACTCTTGAAGCCATCTTGTTATTGAGTTTTGGGCCTGACAGAACTCCCCCTGTCACACTTTCCTCCAGTTTCCAAGCGAGACAGTGGGAGAAACTGCTCTCTTTTAGCTGTCCTCTGAAGGAAATCTTTAACGATCTGTCAAATGGTCATTTTTCTTGCTAAGATGCGAGCAGCCGGGTGACCTCCCACAAAATACTGCACATTAAGTGACCTCAAGCAGACAGTTTGTGTGGTGGTTGTGACAAACACTGGTAAAATAGCAAGGTGACACCATGGAAATGATGTCAGTGTGAATTCATGAGGATTGGGGGGGGGGGGGGGGGGGGTTGGTGGTGGTGGTGGGTTAGACTCATTCCCTGGGTCACAAACATCAGGTGACAGGCTGGTTACTGCTGTTAACATGGAGAATTTTACAGAAACCTCACAGAACCGGATCCATGTCAAGAAGATGCAGAAGATTGCAGCAGTTTAAAAATCGCACTGGTGGTGTGTAGTAGGTCCAGACCCGGTGTATCTCACATGTAAAAACTACAAGACTCGGCAGTGTGGGACAAATGTTGAAGACTTGTGTTCAAGTCCTGTTTAAATTCTGCAAACTAAATTTATCCTCATCTTAACCTAGTGACTTTTGGGCCTAAACTTAGCCAGACTTTGCCTTTATTCAGAAAATAAAATACTGCTTTTCATCATCGAATGGCATTCCAAGAAGCTAAGGATGAAAGAAAGTTTTCTCAACTTCAAAACAACATCGTCGTACCTGGAATTTCACGAGTTGCACAAAGGAATTGTGCTTTAACAGATGCATGGTTTTAAGGGACTGTTTTCACTTTTGTGATTATTTCACAGATTTCTTTAAGACTGTATGGTAGAATATCAATAAGTAGTGGAAAGTTCTAATCTAACACTGCTTTTATACAGACAGGTGGCTTCAATCATCGACAGAAGTTGGGAAACCTGGAGGAAACGTTTGTATCCTTCATTATTTTTCTGCAATTCTGGAGAAAGATGGAAAATATTAAACCAGTTTCTCGCTGAAATTCAACATTTTTTCCATCAATGTTCACCCTGTTCTTCTACCACTGGCCTTTATCCCTTTACTGACTGCCTTAATTGTAATAAAACTGAACACGCGAGGGTGTTGTCATTCCACTGACCAGTAATGTGTCTGTCCAAGTGCATAAAAAAATTCCCTTGAAGTGGAGACTGGTCCCACAAATGTCTTTCTAGGTTACAGTAGAGAAGAGGCAGTCGTACAGCAGGGAGGCAATAGTGGGACAGTACAGTGCTGCACAGCTATGTAGGATCCCTGACACAAGCCTATAGATAAAGCATTATGTAATTAATCCTCCTCCTCCTATGCAGATACAGTAGACAAGCTTAGAAATGCTGGCCTGAGCTTTAACCGTGTTTCAAACAGCTCATAAATTCAGCCATTCGAATCCCTCTGGCCCCGACTGTACATTCTCTTGTAGTCCAGGAGCTCTGGTCTCAGCTAAAGCTTTTGAATCACTGATACTGTACAGTAGGTTTCATACAGTAAAATCTCATCCCCTCCACAGCCACGCAGCATGCAGAGATTCTGTCCTTTCCGTCTCACCCACACATGTATACCTAACACACGCTAGAGTCAAGATACCATAATTCACAGTCCTGGCAAGTAAAGGTGACCGGTAAAGCCAAGACAGACAGAGAAAAGTGGTGTGGATCTCTCTTACCAACAAATCCCTCCTCTTCTTCAGGAATTCTTCATTTACTCTCCCTTCAGCTGGCTTCCCTCAGTACCGCTCCAGCATTCTTTTTTCCCCCAGTAAATAATGCAAAAAAAAAAAAGATGGAAAGACTTTAAATAATTAGCATTCCTCTTGCTCTTGTGTTGGCTCTCTTCCTCTCTTCTCTTCCAGATTTCTCCACAGTCTCCGTGGGGAAGCAGGAGCATCAGTGATACACCGCCACGCGCTCCCCTGCAGGAGGCTGAACGTCAGTCACGCAGGTAACCTTGGGAACCGCTAAGCCCACCCCTGGCCAACGCTGATTGGTCGGCTATTGCAGGACCAGAAGTCACAAGTCCTCCCGGATCCACAGATGGTTACTGAAAGCTGTGGTGGGATCATGTACAGAGCCAAACAAACAGTAGTGGATTGCAGTACTTGTGAATTCTCTCCTCTCTGTCTCTCTCTCTCTCTCTCTCTCTCTCTCCTGACTTCAGAGCCTTTATTTTACAGTTGCCTAGCAACAGACGGGCATGCGTGAATGTGTGTTGCAAAGCAGGAGAGATGTGGGAGAGAGGAAGGAGTGCAAGTCTGCAACTCTGTTTCTCTTTCTGTCAGAGGTGCGTTGAATACTTCAGTCTGTCTCAGTATGGAATCGTTTGTTTTGTTGAGCGAGAACAGATTCAACTGTCCCCGTTCACTCTGGGTGGATAAAATGGTCCAAAACACAACACAACATAAAATTAATGCAGCAGCCCCACAAGAAATCCTCCCCCCATGAGGCTCATAACATTTACACCAGAATTGTTGATTCATTTAACGGCTGTAATTTGCGGGGCTATTAAATTTGGAGTGTTATATCCAATATTTTGTTAAAATGGGATGGAAATCAGAGGCAAATAAAAGCTGTTGTTACTGCCAAGCTGAACCAGCCACAACTCTCAGAAAAAGATGATTTGACTCGAAAAAGGAACCGTTTTCATTGAAGAAGAGAGATGCGAGGGAATGAATCCTACGACCCAAAACTAAGCACTGCTGAACATCTGGTCCCCTCGTCTCAAAGTCAGTGGATTCTTTTGGTTAAATGTCCGAAATAAGGTTCCACAGAGGCTACGGATACATTAAGGTTTTGTTTAACTGCATAACAACACAATCCATCCACTCTGGTGAATTTCAAAGGATTTTAAAATGGCGGCTGCTGACCAGCGGCTAAAGGAAACTATGGAAGATACCGCAGACATTGAACATCATCATGCTGAAAACAGAAGAGGCGAAAAGCTGGTCGTGACGAAACTGAGATTACGCTTCCCTGCTGTCGTCACCCGTGTTGTGTAAGCTTTTTGTTTTCAGGAAGAGTTTAAATTCAAGGCTTAACTAAATCAATGCCCTCTCTAGCCACTATTTTTGCGGCAGGCAACCTTTTCATGAAATTCCGATGATCGTTATGCAAAGCTTCAACTGAGACATCAGAATAAATTAACTCATGGAGGTTGAGGCCTTTGCTGCTGATGCTTTGGAGCCAGTCAGACTCTCCCTCCAGGGACAGGGTGCATCATCCAGCCAGAGATGTTTAAAAACACAAACTTTTATGAATACTCAAATACATGCAAGCATCCATACTCATGCTGGCAAGTACAGAAACACACAGAAAGCTTTTTCTTGTTGGTGAACAACAGAAATATTTGCACATCCTAAAACTTGACTCTCTTTCCATAATCCGATGTGGTAAGAAAAGTAAAACCCATTCAACCCAACTTTCAAGTTTATTCCATGTGAAAACCATTTGTTTTTCTCTTTCTTGCTCAGTCTGTACAGTCTAAAACTGTAATTGTATTTTCGTGGCAACTCATTAGTGTCGGTGTTGACTGAACTCCTAAAACGTTGTAGTCTCACTGAAGTTGCAGCTGCTGTCAAACAAGGGATTTGTCATTCTGTTTCAGACTTTTTTATGTTTGCACTTTAATTCCACTTTTGTCAAACATTTTCTTCCCATTTAGCAATTCAAGATCAAATAAAAGACTTTTTTCAATCATCATGGTCAAACCAACATGGCACTTTTTTCTCTATTGTTGGTTTGGGGCTCTACTGTTCAGAGATGCAACCAGTAAAATGTTGTTTTTTCCAGTTCAAATTAATAAACATGGGATGGATATGATGCAGTTTCTTGCATTGTTTCTGAAGCATTTTCAAGCCGATCGAGTTTAGTTCAGTTTGGCGGTTGTTCATGTGTGTGTTCCAGAACTGTAAAGACTTTAACACGTGCTTCTTCGATGGTGTCAGGTACACGCAGGGAACCTCGCCACATCCTGACAACACACTCACTGGCATGGCGACAGTTGGCAACAAACACTCAAGCAAGACACGAACTGAACTGACCCGTCAATTGCATTAGACCATGAAGAGGAGTTGACTTATTGTTCCAAGAATCCTCTTAGTAGCATTTGTTTTGTTGGTTAGTATTCGTTGGTGTACTCCTCGGTTATCCTAGTGTTTGGACAAACACCAGGTTTAATACCAGATGGAGAAGGAGTTGATGTGTGGACTCTGTAAAATGGTGTTCCACTCCACCGGGCTGCTGGAGAAACACAAGGCCCGCTTCTGCGTTGGGAATGACGTACAGCACCTTTGGGTGAGAAGACGCAGCTCTGAAATTGTCATCAGAGACAGACCTGGATCTGAGGACCCAAAACAGATGAAAACGCCAGACCTTGTACAGGTACGCGCATTGTACTTTGCTGCCCCGGAAAAGGAAGTGAAGTTGTTGGTATAAATGATCAGAGGGGGAGTCTGAGACTTTGAGGGGACTGGGTTGGTGTGTCTGATGGTGGTTGTTCTCTTTACCAAACAGTAAGGCTGATTTCATTAGTGTGTGTGTGTGTGTGCGTGTGTGTGTGTGTACGTGTGTATGTTATTCAAAACAGGTTTTATATGTGTTTGTGCAGCTGAGAGGCCAAATAATCACAAAGAAAAGTGTCAATACTGAACTGAAGTCAGCAGGAGCACAAGAAAAACCAGCCGGTGGTCAACCCGAGAGCGCTGCTCTGCAAACCCTCTCTGACGAGGTAAAAGTGAAGAGCAGCACACAAACCTGACTGCGTCTGTCCTGTACTAGTTGAACCCACGCGTCAGCTGCGCCGTGGTACCCCGGAGAACCACGGTGAGGTGCAAAGATCAAAATTCAAGAGCACAAACTGAACATTTTGTAACAATAACAACGGAAATATGTGATGCACACACACAGCACCAAAAAAAAAACAAGCCAACTGTGTACAGCCACACAAAAAACACACAAAAAAAACCACTGCAGATGAAGTAGAACAATAGAGCTGCAGTATGAACTGGAGTTGGAAATACAGCCTGATAAACCACAAGTTCCTCTCAACACAAACTCAGAAGTGGATCCTGTGTCACTGCTGAGGAGTTTCACCATGCTATCAAATGTTATTTACCTTCAGGGGTCTTCTCCAGCAGAAGGATTTGCAAGATACTCCTGGACTGCTCAGCATGTCCGGCCTTCCGTCAGCCATCTTGGTTTTGAAGAATTTGGATTGTATTTAAAGCTGCTGGCCAGTAGGTGGCAGTGTGCAAGATGCACTGTGGTGAGGAGTTGCAGTTGAGATAGACAAAGAACACAACCCCAGTTTTTGAGTCGAAGTAAAAAAATACTCCCTGTCTAATATTACTCTACTCCAAGCGAAAGAAATGTTTGGTAAGTTTTACCAAAAATGTATTTTAAGGTGGTACATTTCTTGACAATTTATAGACAAAACAATTCAGCAAATAAAATGAATCCACAGATGAATCGATAAGGGGACCGAGTTGCTACCAGAGTGTGATGGCTGGTGCAACTATTCCACGCACAGACAGGAGGATGGCTCCTAAATCGCTCTCCACAGTAGAGACCACTTTGCAAGAAATGAATAATCCCTGTGAGCCAGTGTGAATTATTTAGTCATAGTGTTTTCTTCTGTTCTGAAGGAGAAAAAAATGTGATTCATGAACCCAGAAGGGATGAAAGCCTCACAGCATCTTTTTTTTTTTTTTTAATCTCTATGTGACCCTCTCCTCTTTGATTTTCAGTTTCACAAGTTGGGGAAGTCTGTTGAAGAAACGCTGCTAAACTGGTCCAAAAGGAGCACAGACAGCAAGGTTGGCCCCGGCACAGCCTCCTTTTCTTACTCCTTGTGCTTTACTACTGATGCACACTTTAGTCAAGTCTGCCGAAGTACCACAAGACCGGATACTTCGTCTATATTGTAAAAGCTCTTAAATAATGGATTAAGTCATCGGCCACTGGTGTCAGACTGAGTCACAGGTCACCCTAGGAGACAACGATACGGAGATGAGCGCATATTTTAATGATAGTGGGTCTCAAAAAGAAATGAGTCATTTTGCTCAAGAGTGTTAAAGGTTTAAAAATCAATGCTGTAGAGAAATCCTCATATTTATAAGCATATTTCTTTGGCTGGTGGGCATCAGCTGGGTCATAGAGAGAGACTGATGGAGATGAGAGGAATGGCGGAGCGTCATGAGCACCAACTGGCCTCGATACACGCTCACACCCAGCAGCTGGAGCAACAGAGAGATGGTGAGGAGCAAATGAAGGAGATGGAGACAAAATGTGTCTGTTAGCCTTTGTATGGAAATGAGAGAGAGAGAGAGAGAGAGAGAGAATAAATCATCCTAATTAAATCTACAGTGGCCGTTGTAGCCAGAGATTTCTGTAAGATGGTGTTTTTGTTTGTTAGAACTGGTGCATCAGGCGTGTGTGTTGGCTGAGCAGAGCAACCCAAGTCACCTGGACAGCGTGCTGATGGAGCTCAGGGTGCTGGAGGAGAGGAAGGAGGAAGCATTGCAGCAACTCAATCAGCAGCACCGCACATTACAGTCAGTGTGCAAACCTTGTAGAACACTCGGTGTTAGTGGTGCCTCAAAATGTTCCTTAGGGATGAATGGGCTTGATTGTGGAAAATTAAGAACATACAGAGAGACACACTAGCTTAGTCTTGGTTTTGGTGTTTTCATGCAATTTAATGGCAATAAAAAATATATGAACCAAAATAAACAAACGGCCCTGAGTAAATATACTTCCTCATGATGTGGTAAATTAGATTGCAGTCAGATGTGCAACATCTCAGTTGGAAAATAAAGACACTCACACAACAAAGTTTACTCAGTGAGTAGTTCCTAATTATTTCAGCACAAATATGAAATGTAGGGTTCAAAGGATTGTTTATTAAAACATGTGTTTTTTGGGGGCAGCACGGTGGTGCAGTGGTTAGCACTGTTGCCTGACAGCAAGAAGGTTCCGGGGTCCGAGCCTGCGTGGGTTCTCTCCGGTACTCCGGCTTCCCGGTCCAAAGACATCAAGAGGGAACGAGGTTAATCCAGACTCTAAATTGTCTGTAGGCGTGGCTGTGAGTGTGAATGTTTGTCTGTCTGTATGTGTTGGCCCTGTGATGGACTGGTGAACCATCCAGGGGGAACCCCGCCTCTCACCCTAAGGCAGCTGGGATAGGCTCCAACCCCCTGCGACCCTTAACAGGATAAGCAGTTGACCATGGATGGATGGATGGTTTTTTTGGCAACCACATGACTCAGAGCATCATTTATGTGTTTCATTATGCCTGGGTGGTTCCTCATTGCAGCATTTGTGGTACCATAAATTGAATTTCCTCATGTTGGCAAGTACAAACTTTCTATAAATGCCTCAGTATGAATCATTGAAATGATCTACAGTGTATTTTCTTTCTTAGAGTAAAAGATGTACATGCAGTTCAGACAGATTCACACAGGAATAAGATGATGCATCATGATGAGTGCGTTGCTTCGGTGGATGCTCCTCTCTCCACAAAGATAAAGTATGTGACCCCATTTGCTTCAAAATCTGGTTATGTGAGGACAGATCAAGTAACATGTCTTCTAATGCAGAGCTCTGCAGCAGGCGTACATGCAGTCTGGTGGGTCTGATCCAGTCATTGTGGCACAGATGACTGACCTGCAGGTGGAGGCCCAAAACCTGGAGAGGAACCAACCAGCAGCAGCAGCAGCAGCAGCAGCAGCAGCGGAAGCCAGGACGGAGAAGAGTAATAGTTCCAGAGAAGATGAAGAGAAATCTGTTTTCACTGCACGAGTCACAACTGTGTTTTCAAGCAGGATTCTCTCTCTCTCTATTTGTTGATGGTTCTTTTTCTAGCATCATAATATCCAAACAGTTAAAACAGAAGAGATTCCTTTTTTTTCCTCAGGAAATGTGCTGATTTGTCATCCTTGTGAGAGAGTTTACCCTCCAGAGGATGTCTTGTTGAATTTGTTGGTCAGGAAAACCTCATGAGTCAACAACCAAAGCCTCGTCTCAAACAGAGAAACAACTGAGGGTGAATGACCTTTAGACGCTCAGCTACATTATTGATCTGGTTGTCCTCATGTCCAGAGGTGACGCCCCCTCTGAGCGGGAGGCTGCTGGATCTGGAGCGGGAGAACCAAAGACTGGAGGAGGAGCTCCTCATGATCCAGCTGAACAGGAGGAAACATCTTAACTATGAAGGTTGAATGCTCTTCCTTTCTAAGTCCTTCAAGTTCACTTTGGTTCAGAGGGGACATTTCATGTTTTTGTCATCTGCAGCAGCACTGAGGACTGAGTTTGAGCTGCTGGAGACAGAGAAACACATCACCAGACTACAAGCAGAGATGGAAAGATGCAAAAAAGCTGAGAGTAGACACTTTCCTCCAGTCCCTCTCCAAGCGACAACCCATATTCATGCACCTAATTCTGTGGTACACTTACTGTAACTTTAAAGTTTTCATTTCTATAAAAAAGGGTCAGTCAGGTAATTCAAAGTCCGCTGATGTTTCTTTAGGACATTGATTCAGAAATATCTCTGCATCCCTCAGCTCCAGACCGGATCCTTCACCTCTCCTTCAGGAAGACGTGCAGCGGACTTCCTGGACTCTCTGGGTCCAGCACCCTACGACCCTGCGTCCGTTCCACAGAATGTCAAGCAGAATCAAACTGAGCCCATTAAATAGATGACTGCAGATTTAAATCATCTCAAATAACAAATATTGTCAAGCGTGTGATTCAAGTAACTGTTATATTTCAGAGCCGGTTTCTTGGTTTTTTATGACCTGCTTCTGGGAGTTGACGCCCCTCAGAAGGTGGTGCGCCTGGTGGCAGCTCTCTACTGTGATGGGAATGAAGCGGGTCTCCCAACTCTACTGCCTCCTGTCCAGTGCCTGCCTGGAGCGTCCCTGCATTTCACCCACAGCCGGGACCCTGGAAACTATGCTTTGCTGTCAGTCATACAACCTCTCCCCAGGTAGGGGTGTTGTGCTATTATGTGTGTATTTAAGGTTTATGTGAACTAGTGCTGCACATGTCTGAGGGGTCATGGTTTTATGTGAGAGCATGAAGATGGAAGGAAGAAGATAAGTCAGGACAGTAAATATGTAGCCTGTCTTCTTCCTGGAGGATCCAGCCGTCTCCCTCCCTCTTCAAACTGTCGCCCTGTGGCTGGACACAACTGGACCTCTTTGACCAATACAACCAGGTTTGCAGTAATGAGGGAAAAATGTATTTTAATATGTACAACAGAGTTTTCAGGCTAATACCTTTATTCATCAACTTTATTATGACTCATTCATGTAAATGAAAAGGTTTTTTTTTAACTAGTGCACCTGTGGGAGTAACATTTGAGTGTTAATCAGTTTCAAGCTTGAATTCGACCTCAAAACAACCATCTGCCTATGATGCTCATGTGTCCTTTCACCGTAACTGATCTCTTCTCTCACCAGCTTCGTAGTGGCCACTGGAGGGTGCCAGTGCGCCAGCTGCCCTTCAGACCCTCCTCAGGACTCACCCAGCTCAACTCCATACCTCAGGTACAAGAGGACTGATTGTCAGCCACGACAGACACATCTGTTACTCAGGCAGTTCCACTGAGAATTCTGAGAAAGTTTACCTGTGTGTTATGTTTCCCGACCTAAAGGTGGGCAACATGGAGCTGTGTGTGCGCTTGGCCAACAGCCGTGACGGAGATGGGCACACTTTTGCAAAGCCAGACCCCGGTAGCCTTCACCACTATAAATATCCAGCTGTGGTAGGTACACGGTTTGCAGTGTGCTACAAACCTTGTTAAAAGGCATTGCAATAATGTGGTGTGGTTTGACAGATACCCCCAGTTCCTGTGGTGGTCCATAGAAAGAGGGACAAACTCTCCTCCCTCAACTCACAAAGGTCTGTCACAGCTGAGGACAGCGACTCTCAGGAACTTTGAGCTCCTCTCCTAACACCAGTGACTGAAAACTCTGGTGCTGGATGTTGAAGTGAGACAAAACGTGTGGCTGTTAAACACATACCAGTAAGGACTGAGTCAGCCTTGTAAGCATCCACCAGTGCAGCATTTCTTAAACTTCACACCAGCAAGATACCAAATTAAGTGCCAATAAACTGGGCTTAAATTACTGTTGCTACCTAGTTTTTGCTTTGAATTATACATTTCAGAGTTTAAAGCCTGCACGCAAGACACACATCAGTGTAGAGCCACACACACACACAGAGGGGGGCATGGATTGAGTGTGATGATCCACTAAGCTGCGGGACACTTTCCCTGATTCTGGTATCAAGATATTTGCTCAGCTAGGATTCTCAAATTAAGACATTTTGACACATACCATGTGTAGCTGGGTTATGTCTTGCAAAGGCAAGTCAAATATTGCAGTTGCTCCTGGGTGAGCATGTCACACCACAATAGCTGCAAACAGATGACAAGTGGTGTGTGAATATATACAAAAAAAAGAAACACCACATCCCCAGTCTATGTATTTAAAAAAAATGTTTCAGAGTCAACTTACATTTGCAAATGCTTTATTTTTTTACTACAAGTATACAAAACCTGACAGACAAATCTATGAAAATGGATCTTATTTACAAAAACGAAGTGTTGAGTGGAGGGCTGGACAGGCATGCTGTGCTGGTTTTTGTAGATCAGGAGAGAGGTGAGGATCACGCTGAAGACTGGACAGAGGCCGACTGTTTGGCAGGCTGCAGGAAACAAAGAGCAGAGTCGAACGTCAGAACACTTCAGCACTCTGAAAATGTGGTCTTGTCGAGACAAATGCAGGTTTGTCTTATGCTGCCGAGATGAGAGTTAAAACTGTGCTCGACCACAGTAAATGTGGCGAGAATATTTGGATCTGCAAGATGTGGTCACTTCTCTTGCATCTAGAATGAGAACAGGAAGGTCCCCAAGGAAAAATTGCGGCCGAGGGATCCAGTTAAAAGCACCACATCACAAGAAGGATTCCTCTCATCCCCATACAAGCTGGTACTTCTCATTTTGATAGAAATGTTAAAATTACAAACGCATGCAGATCCCAGAGCTGGAAGACTGGCTCTCATATCCAAGTACTACAGTACAGGTCACAGTGCCATTGCCACTGTGTCCTTACAAAGAGAATCCTAACACTCGCCTCCTGTGATTTTTCCTCCTGAACTCCATTGCCGTTGCTGGCACTAGAGTCCCCACTGCCATTAACTGTGGCTTCCTGTTTGGCCTGCTTAGCATCAGTGTCCTTTACTGGGCTCTCCTCCTCTGGTTTCCTCTGTGTAGAAACACAAGACCAAGACAGAAAAAGGTGGGGAAGAGAAGACTGAAGGCCTCTGAACACAACTAAGATCCATGCAAATAAGCCTGAAAGCTGATAAGAGAGCGACAAACGATGCACACACGTCCACAACATTTACAAGCGTGACCATGATGCAACCACCAACACGCTGCGGTTCGTTATCAAGCAGTCACGACAAACTCCACGATCCCAAACTGCTCGGTCCCGTCAGGAGACCGATGTTGCAGCTGCATGTTGTATACGTAGGTCAGTCTTTGATTAGCGACGAGGGGCACACGGGACAATGTCATAAAAAAAAAAAGGCACGGTCAATTGTTGCCTCTTCACAGGTGCATCGAAATTGCAGATCTTGAACACAACAGACATAGCATGAAGCGAGCAGCACGTCAGTGTTGAGGATGAACCAGGAAGGTTCTCGGGGTTGCTCGGTAAACAGAATGGCTGAGCAATAATCAGTGTGAGTTACCTTTTTCCTGACGAGGTGGGAGATGTCTGAGACTGCTTTGGAGGAAGAGTCGCTGTTGGAAGATTTGACTGGAATCTAAAATAGAAACATTTCTGGTTTGTTTCAAGTTACTTCTCAATGTCACAGATCAACCTTAAAACAAAGATGAAGCCTGTGCACTAATGCGGCATCCTTACCTGACTGGCTGTTGCAAATGCTGACGAAGAGCTGCCGTTTTCACACGGGAAAGCAGAAGAGGTCGAGGCACCGCTCTGCAAGAGGTCAGATAGGTCAGCACAAGCCCAGGCTGCATCATTCTGCTTTTTGTAAATCTATACAGCACTCCATGTGTCAGTTAGAGGTACTAGACTCCACAAGCAGAGGGTGATTTTCACTAGTCAACATGGAAGAAAAAAAAAAAAAGATGCATATTCCATGTAAGGGGGGGGGGGGGGTGATGTTTGTAAAGAAAGGAGGGGCAAGAAATGTGAATACACAGCACAGAGCTGACAGGAGAGCGGTGTTAGTTAGCGTCACTGCTAACACGACCAGGTTCTCAAAGCTAGTGCTTAAAAAAACAAAACAACAACAACAACAAAAAAAGACCACTTGACCATGACCCCCTGAGTACCCACTAGTGTCTGCTGGATGGCCTGAGAGGCAGCGCTGGCTGTTCTCTGGCTTTCCTTGGCATCTTCCACTTTTTCTCTGATGTCGGGCAGAAGCTGCTTCAGCTCTTCCATCTCATTCCTCTCTTCAGCGGCACCATCTGCTCCCTCAGCTGCGTCGATTACCTCCTGCAGCATGGCTACACACAAGACAAGCATCTGGGATCAGGACATCATGATATACAAGAGTAAACAGGAGAAACACTGGTAGTTTTTCCAAGACTCACTGCTGCCTCTCAAGTTATTTTTTTTCATTGCATCTAAATCATGCTCCTGTAAGTAAAATATTGCCAGTTGAGAACGTCTTGAGATTCTCGAGTGAATGTCTTACCCAGGCGGGCCTCGATGACCTTTATGGAGCTGTTGTAGTGCTGGATGGCCTGGTTGTACTGATCCATGTAGCACAGTGTCGTGGCGACGTGGTAATGTGTCTCGGCCAGCAGACGACTGTGAGGTGGCAAGTGCTTCAGCTGCAGGGCAAGACACTCCTGGAAGTCTTCCAGGGCCTGAGGATAGTTACCTGGAGGACAACGAAGATTAGGACAAGACTGACATCAGAAGGCTAAAAATGTGAGCAGCCGCTTTTTGTCAACCTTTTTAAAAAAGTTAAAAACCTGCAGTCACGATTTCGACATCATTTTAAACATTTGTTTCTGGTCTGCACTAATTTGAGAAAGTTGACACTGGAATCAAGTATGAGGCACAGACTCAGCAAGCGTGTGAGGAGAAGGAGCTCCGAACATGAGTCAGAGCTCCACAAATGTTGACTCATCACTTCAAGAGTCGTCGGCACGAGTGAGCAGCTGCAATAGGGACCCCTTGCTTAAATTAAGTGAAAATGGGTCACACATTTGATAAAATGTGCAAGATACTTCATGTAGCAATCTCATAAATATAATTTCTTCATTTCTCCTGTATAGGAGAACACTGGTTCTCGTCAGCCCTTTAGCCCCCAGGTCTGTTTAACAAAGGGGTTCCCTGCCCATCCTTCGTGAGACGACAGGCCAGCCCCCAGTGTGGCAGTTCAGTCTTGTGATTGTCAAAAAAATAGAGCGACTAAATACATTTCTACTTAACTCATCTCTCACGTCTCAGAAAGTTGTAGTTTGAGAGTTTCCGATTCTGCTGTGGGAGAAAGAAGTAGGTACACTGAAACCAAACGAACCTGATTCAGCGCCGACCTCTCCCAGTTTCAGGTGGGCCTGGGCTGCCATCAGCTGATCTTCCTTGCTTTCCTTTCTGAGACGCAAAAAAAAAAAAAAAAAAAAAAAAAAAAAGGCTCATTCTAACCAAGGCTGATAGTTTACACTGAGGTGCTTCTTTCAGGCATTAGTCACGAGATCTTTCACTCACCTCTTGTAGATGAATTTAGCCACCTCCAGCATTTCCCACGCCAACTGCAGATTGCCAACTTCATCCTCTTCCTGGAAGGCAGCGAAGGGAAACACTGAGTAGACGTTTCCTTTGAAACAAAGAGCTTCCTTCTGTTCGGCGGGAACTTACCTTTTCACCATTCTTGTCCTCATCGTCGTCCTCCTCCTCATCGTCGTCGTCATCCTCGTCATTATCTGGAAGCCACAGATGTTAATTAATTAGTCCTACAAAGCATTAGTGTGGTTTATGTGAAGGGTCTGATGACTGAAGGCCAGTGAGGATTAATAGTTGACACCGTCCCAGTGGTCTCTCCCTTCACTTTCACACCAGTAAATGTGCCCTTTGCTAAATGGTCTCCAGCTTGTGCTTCACCCGCATACAAAGTGCTGTGTAGCCAAAGATCTGCCTGCCTTCTGCTCCCTCCTCATCCTCTGCCTTGGATTCGTCTTCTCCATCCTCATCGTTCTGCTCCTCAGAACCTTCTACGTTCTTCTCTTCTTTTCCGGGAGACCCGCTGGGGTTCTCCCCTACGCCATTCTCAGTTCCTTTCCCCTTCACCTCCTGGACGGGAATCTTCTCGTCACCGTTCACAGGGGAAGTCGAGGGATTGTCGGATCCATTCTCCGCAGGTTTGACGGGGGACTTTGCCACGCCATTCTCACTTTTCACCTCAGTGCTGTTCTCATCCCCTGACACCAGCTTAGGCTCTGCTGCTTCAGTCTTCTCGGCCATTGCTTCGTACACCTGCTTTCGCAGCTCATCACGAGTGTCGTCTACGCCAAAGCAGCATGTGAGAGATTCCTCAATAGATTAGTTAGTTTGATAGTGCCACTCCTGATCATTTTGTCTGGGTGCACTTGTATTCTGGAATCATTAGATCTCCATCAATATGCACAACTGCTTGGCAACAACGAAAAACATTCTGCTTACCAGTTAAGGATTCAGCTACTGTGTAGAGGGACATTAACTTTTACTTTAGTTAAAAAAAGGGGGGGGGGGGGACTAACTTGAGTGAAAAAAATCGGGGCCAAACTTGATTGTGCACAAGAAGTTCAGACATATCGTTTTGGGTTCTTTAACATGTGAAGTTGTCAAGCCAACACTCTTCCTCACAGCTCTCACCTTGAAGTTTGGGAATTCTTCCCAAGAACAAGAAAAATCCCTTAATTTCTTTCAGAGTGCTGATAATGCATCAATTAGTCATTCATCTCTAAACAAGATCTTAAGAATTTACCAAAAACTCACCATCCAGGTTGTTGGCACTCTCAATATTTGAGTTAGGTTGCTCCTCCTCAGATTCTTCTGGGACTCCCTCCAGAGCGTTACCAAGGACAGAGTTCTCCATCCTAACACAAACAACTCTGGGTTAACCACAGTTGGGTTCTGATGCTTACAGGGGATAGAAGAACTTGACCAGCTGAATTCAAGGCTGGTAGACATCAAGAAGAAAAGCCACATCAGCCTTACATGGGATACACAAGTCTTCTCCAAGTCAGAAACAAAGGTCATGTCAATGCAACAGCAAGTGGCAAGATCTCACATTGTTTAAGGTACCTTTTTATGCAAAACTATTGGGAAATGGCAGGTGTGCACAGAACTGACACCTGCTGCTGTTTGCACACTTCTGATACTAAAAAGGTCCAAAGATCTGCAACCCATCGTATCCTAGTTGAACTACTTCAAAACAAACCTTGTGAGGCTGGAATTAACATAAATGAGTACGTTATAGCATGAAGGCAAGAAAATGTAAGTCCAGAAATTGAATTCAACACTTCATACGAAAACTAAAAAGCAGTACAACGTGGGGCTTCCCTGGTACAGCGAAACAATCTTGTTGCAGCAGCGACAGGAACTTAAAGAGATTAAGTGGAGTTACCTGGCGAGCTCCAGTAGCGACTTCCCACACAAGAAAAGGGCCTCGCCACACTCATCTGCAGTGTCCCCGTACCTCGCCGCCCTGAAACGCAGGAACCACGAGATTTTTTTTTTTTTTTTTTTAAATGTTATACAACTTCTACATTATTGGAACACCTCAACGCTGTGGACTCCAGATTCCAGACTATCCTTAAGGCTAAATTTCAAATCCCCCCCCCCCCCCCCCCCCAAAAAAATGCACCTTCAAAACCTAATAGCTGACAACCACAAGTTGCTAGAAAATAAGGGACCCGACAAGAAGAGTGTGAATTCCCATGAGGGAATACAGCCTGTTCTTCCCTGCACCAGTAGGGGTGCAAAAGGGTGAGAAAATAAAGCAAAAAGCTTGGTTAACTTGACAGGAGTTAACTTGATATTGAAGTACTTTACACAGTATTTAACAGAAGTGTCTTGCAAGTTATACTCAGATTACTGTGTAGGAGCTGGGATTGAATACTTTTAAATTCATCATAAGCGGCTGTTTTTTTTATGAAGTTCTACTCATAGTACGGACATGTCATTTATCCAAATTTGTACTACAAAATGTTCGCATGCGTATTTGATGGTGAGAATACAGAAAGAATCAAATTATATCTGCATAAACTGGGTTAAACACAATGATTTCTAAATTACTCCAAGTATGGAAGTCTAAATACTTACAGCATGCTGCAGGCGTCTTGAAACACACTGACAGCAGAGACGACATCTCCCATAACTAGATGTCTGTTCCCAGTGCCGATCAGCTTCTTGGCCTCCTCCATGACGTCCACGGACCTACGGAGGAAAGTGCGTGTCAAAAGTCTGATGCTAAAACCTTATAGGACGCAGAACTGACTTCTCTGGGGTGTTCAGACGCCCACCTTTCTGCCGCAGCGGCTGACGATGAGCACGGCTGCTCCTCCGCGCTGCAGGAGTGAAAAGAAAAGTTCAGTTTAAAAAAAAAAAAAAGTTACTCGACCAGGCAGAAACAAACCGCACAGCTTGTTTATACCGTTCACTTTGTATGCGGGCGCTAGCTAGGCTGAGACGGTTAGCGCGGTTCTCTTGTTAGCGCCGCCCGTTAATAGTGCAAATATCTATTACAAGCCACTTCTTTGGACTACTTTGGCAAACTACATACTCAAGTTACTATCATTGCTCCTGCGTAAAATCCCTGCCAATGATAAGTGAACAAGGTCGTCAACGTTAGCCGCGTTGTCAAGCAAGCGGCTAACTAGCAGTGTTTCCGAGCGTTCCCTCTCGTTCCGAATCTTACCTCCCAGAGCTCGACGCGGTGGACGTTTCCTCTGGCATGTTAGTGGACACGGCGAGGAGACAGATCTGTCGGCCTGGTGTAGCGTGGATAAAGTCCAGATATGGGTCCTGTGATAGCCTTTGTTGGCGCGCTTAAATAGAGAAAAGCAAGCTGTCTATTTCCGCTTGAGTCGGAACGCGGGAGATTGCCGTTAAAGGGGCAGCAGCAGCAACGGGTCAGGTGGTGAGTTCAGGGCGTGTGGGGAAAAGCATCGATGTGCAAAAGGTAGAGCGAGGGACCTGAGAGAAGCATTGTGTGACAGTTTTTACTCTGAGTGTGTGTGTGTGTTTAGGTAGATTAAAAGAGAAGTTAAGACGAAGACAGGGACGATGTAGATGAAGTGTTTCACCATTAAACCACCGTACACAACTGAGCTCATGTCGTCAACTCTAAATTCACTGCCTTTATTTTCAGTGCCAGTTTTGAAATGAAACCCAAATTTGAGTTGACAAGTTTAAAAAAGTTTCAATGTCATTTTCCTTTGATATTTGATTTGATTTTACAGCAACGTTAAATCCTCTCACAGCAATGCCGAAACGAATGTAAGCAGACGGGAAATCCTGTTTCACGGCTATCGTTTATATTAAATTTACGTCGGAAAAAGATAGTCTCAAATCCTCCCAATAACTTACCGATCAATATTTCTCCAAATACACTTGAATAGATTGATATATTTACATGTTCATATTGACGGTTATTGTCATATTGTGTTACGTTTTTGCTTCGGCAGTCATTAGAAAACGTTTAGACTATCTTCTGTTATATGAAATGTACAAATTAACATTATGATCAAGTAGTTGGCAATTAAAGTATGTCACACCAGCAGATAGTGACGTGTGTATCAATATGACAGATTTCTGTTTCCGACAACAAACACATTCATGTGTGTGAGACGCCACCATGTGGATAAATCGGTCGGGAGACAGAACACTATCTTCCATAACATAAAAAAAACATCATTAAAAAAAAGATCAGATTGAAAACAAAAACAAATAACGGTTGGTTTTGCAGGATTCGAAGTTGTTGTTTTTTTTTGTTTTTTTACCAGCAACTATTAATCTACCACCGCGGAGTAAGAGGCGTCTTTCCTGACATCCGTTTTGTCTTCTTCACTTAGTTGTGTATCAGACAGGAGGGCCGGTGGTATGGACACCTCCACTGGTTCTAATGAGAAGTATAGGAAACATCTCACAGGACAGCGTTATACGACTAACAGACAGTTATACTAAGTATATAAAGCTAAGCAATTCTTTCGTAACCAGAGCCTCGTTGGCGCAGTAGGCAGCGCGTCAGTCTCATAATCTGAAGGTCGTGAGTTCGAGCCTCACACGGGGCAGAGTATTTTTCCTACATTTGCCAAACGTGTTTTTATGGCAAACGGGTTAATTCAACTTATACCTTTCATTGTGCTTTCAATTACAAATATCGTTTTTACTATATGGACTTATTTGAACATACAAGGGACAATGTGTCCCTAAATATGGAGACAATAAGATGACATGAAGACACTGTCGGGGCCCTGAATGCACACTAACTGGCACTTAAAGACTTACTGGACCCTCTTTCTCTCTCTCTTTTGTGACATGAAAACCATCCCAAACAAAGGTGATTGTCAGCTAAGAGGTGAACACGAGATGATAAGAGACTTACAAACGGCCATCAGTCTCTGCTGCCTGTCTGTAAAACAAAAGTGAGGACAATCATTTCGTTCAGCAAGCACAACTGGTTCACAATTAAATTTCACGAATGAGCCCAATTTACGGAAGCATTCCACTAATGTATGACGTAGTGTCCCAAATGTCGTAATGTGTATGTGTTAATGAAAATTATCTAACTATCTTACATGTTAGATTGATTGGACATGGCGTGTACCTAAATACATCTTTTAATCTGTATTATTTGAGAAAGGCATTGAAATATGGCGATATTATAATTTTGTCCAGAAATTTATCCAAGTGGTGCTATTCCCAAGAGTGACCAGCAGGTAGCGCCCGTGTTCTTCTTTTAAGAAAACTGTTTTCAACTGATTTAATTTCTCACAGCGCAGCATTCAATGAACGACTGTACACATTCAGTGTTGAATATCCAAGCAAAACACATTTTTTTGAATGAATAGGCTTCATGAATATGTAAATGCTCCGTTTCTTATATGCTCAATTTTGTTGTTTGGCATAATGGGCCTATTTGTTGGGGGGGGGGGGTGGAATATGGAATATTATTTGCACAAACTTCTGTTTTCCTGAATATTGTCCAAATCATTTTGTATACAGTGGTCAGCAATCTAAAGAGTTACAGTTACTACATACATGACAATAAAAAGGGCCAATTAGCATTAATAATAAAAAGATAGAACTAAAATGAAATATTATTGAGACAGCTATTTCCATGATGACATTCTAGCATTTTTGTGGCATTTATTTGAAGGTTAACACCTCCTCTGTCCGTTTCACCTCTGTAAGCATGCACTACCCTGTTCACTGCAAATTATATATTGACCATACTAGACTTTTTATCTTAGCACTGAGCTTTATTGTGCAATACCTCATCCATACTTTCATCCATATATGTGCAATACGAAACTAGCAGTTGTGTATATTCTTATCCTATTTATTATGATTATTTTTATACTGTTTGTATATATATATATATATATATATATATATATATATATATATATATATATATATATAATTTACGTTTCCTTGCGCTATTTTCCGTCTTTTTTCCCTCATGCTGCTGTAACAACAGAATTTCCCGAGTACAGGATGAATAAAATTCATCTTGTCTTATCTTATCTTATGTGGTTTTCTTCCTTTCATTAAAATGAGAATAATTTAAATGAATAATTATGAAATAGTTCAGTATGAGCTGATGTATACACTTGAATGTTTTTTTTTTTCTGGTGAGATCTTCAGGTCTCAGAATTTAAAAAAAGATGGTATAACTCAAGGATGAGCACTTTAGAGCCTCTATGGTCCAGGTCCTCTATGGTTCGGGCAGCCCTGCTGATTCAGGGGGAGGAGGAGGAGAAGGAGGAGGAGGAGGAGGAGTGTGTGTTGGTGTGTGTGTTGGTCGGCAGACAGTCAGCCAGGAGGACTCGAGTCTCAGCGGCAGTTTGGGAGAGACTGAGAGGGGAAAACTGCGTCCAATCCCGGGGAACTCAGAAGGGGGAATCCGCGATGAGTTGGGGAACGGAGCTCTGGGTATGTTTAAACTCTTCCATCTTGACAAACTCTTTGTCAAGTGTGTTTCTGCTCGGATTACACGTCGTCTTTGGGAGGATATGAAGTGACCGAAAGGTGCCTTGTTACCTTTTAGCTTTGTGTAGCGGGCGAGCGGCTAACGCTAGCCTACCGGTGGCTGCGCTGTGATTAGCCGGCGAGGCTAAAAGCTAAAGCTAATCCGCGGCGCACCTCAACGGTTGTGACAGCGGCGGAACAATAGGCAAATCTGCAGGCGCAAGGCAGCCGGGGCGAGGGGTGTCCCGCAGCCTTCTCCACCTGGTTACATGCCTACACTTAAATTATATTTATCCTGCTGAATTAAATCTTTAGACTGGCTAAGTTGTGAAGTTGTATCTCCACGGTTTTTGTGTGTGTCACACCCTGTTTCAAAGAGAAGCTGGCAGGGATTCCCGGTAGCAGGGTGAGGAGACGGTGCGATCCCAGACAGACCTCAGCCGGTTTTTTGTCCTTAAAATGAACCTGTAGTGAAACTTCATTAATTAGCTGATCCTATCGTAGCCAGTCATCCAGACTTCTACCTTAACCTCAGTGTGTTCGGAAGAGACACATGTTCATATCAACACTGCTCCACATGCGTCTTTCTATTATTACTCTGTAAATGAAAGTCAGTTCAGATTCAACTAGATGATGTGGTCAAACATGGGCTCTGCAGGATGTAATGATGTCATTTCTCCATCTGCATCGGCTCTCTGTCTGATATGACTGCAGCACGGAGTTAAAATAGTCACCATTTGTGTAAATCAATCATAAAATCTGGCAGTATGGTGAATTTTGGGGTGTTGGCCATCTCTAGCGAGGCTTCCCCTCTGCAGAGTGTGGGTGTTCGGAGGGAGATGAGGGAGTCCTTCACCCCCCCCCCCCCCCTTGAGATAAACTCCTCCAGCTGACCTCACCGCTTATTATCTGCACTTTAAAATTAAGTCATTTTTTAATCTCCTGCTTGATACAAGTTTTGCTTGTCAGCGATCGCAGATGGGATTTGTCAGGAGTAACTGGATTCATCTCTCACTGTGACCATCGCTGTGTCCCCTAGCAGCAGGTTTTGGATAAAACTCCCAAGTATGGAAGAATGTTGTAGTCAGTTTGTAGTCCCAGCGGCTACATTTTCATGGAAGGCACTATGATGATACTGACCTGATTAAAACAGGATTCTGGCATCTTCAGTCCCTAGCTGGACTTTGCTCTGTTGTGCAGGAATATGAATGGAATAGTCTGTTAAAACAAAAAAAGAAACAATCTCATGTAATCACCTTTACTGAAATACCTTATTTATAATAAAGTCAGTCGTTGGATTATTACAGTCCATGGAAACGGAGCCAAGTCTTCAATCTTTTTGAATTCTATAAGTAAGAAGAATAATTTTGAACAACCTTGATGTGTTTTTTTTAGCCATAAAAGGCAAGGCAAAAGATTTTCACACAGAAAAAGACTCTGGTTTTATTCTAATGGAGGATTAAGAGGGTTTTATTTTTTTGAGTGTGTGCATTATTTGTTGAATTCATGTATATTTGCAAATCCTATTATCACATGAAATTTCCTTAATGGGCTTTTGCACGCCTGTTAAAGAGACAGATCCTCGCCAGTCCAAACTCAGAAATCAAGGAAGAGCTGTCCAATAGAGCGCCGAGGAAACCATCGCGGAGGAAATGTAAAGGAAGACAGTTTTGACATATAGTAGAAATATTAAGTACCGCAACTGGATTAAAAAAAAAAAAAAATCAACAGTGGAATTATAAAGAAAAGGTCATGTAGCAAATCCTGCGGTCAGAGCTGAGCCTGAGGGTCGACTTCTATGATGGAAAAAGGAAATAAAGCGATTCCTTCTCTTGCTGGTGGTCGTGTCTCAGCATCATCTGTGCATCGGTGTTGTAGTAAGGCGACGCACACGCGTGTGTGCTGAGCGGACACGCAGGCTGACAGACCGTCATAATCCCCTGAGGCCGCTGATGGGATTAATGTGTTTGGCGGTCTGATGTCAGATTACACATGATTGGCTGTCTGATGTTAGATTAGAGATTAACGTCCGCAGAATAGGATGTTCAACAGTTGATTGGCTGCTGTGTTTGACTGACTTCTCTCGTGTCTCTTGTGACACATGGTTACATTTGTTGTGTGTCGTAATGACACAACAAGGTAAATGGATGAATCATCGGCTTTTCCAAATGTTTTTGAAATAAAGAAACAGTATTTTTTTTAATTCGTGTGGGTTTTTTTTTTAGTACGTACAGAATGTCAGTACTGTAAAAACTAGTTTCTGTGCGGATGATATCAACATCTATAAATATTATCAGCCAAATCAGTTAAAAATATCAGCTTTCAGCAAAAAATCCTAAATAAAATTGTACTCGTGACCACATATTACATGATTTACTGGTCGGTGAAATGAAAAGGTTGTTGTTTTGTTTACTACAGAACTTTAAGTAGATTAATAGATGTGTCTAAAATATTACTGCAATTTTGTTCAGTTGGAATAGTTTTCTCTCACTTCTTTCTCATCCTGTCAATCATCTCGGTCTTACACTAACAGATTAAACATGTAACAGTTAAATCAATGGACTCCATCATTAGGTATTTATGACAGCTGTTTGTAGCTTTTCAACAGACAAAAATAGCATCAGCTTGTTCAAGATAGCCTGGTACTCTTGCCCTACATTTTGGCTCTGACCCAGGTCTTTGAGACATTACAAAGTGAGAGGAACATCCTATCACTGAGCTCTCTTCCTGCCCTCTGAGACACACTCATAAAATAGGAAGTGTTAATCTGAATCAAAGCTCTGTGTCCGTTTGTGTGTGTGCTGGTCTTGCCAGGATGCTGCCATGCTGTGCTTTGGTCTGTCTGGTTGAGGTGAGCTGAGGACCAGCAGAGCGCAGCGACCAAGTCTGGCTGGAGGACAAGAGACTGATAGGTGGTCGTCTCCACTGATTGGTCAAACTTAAAGAAAGTGTTAAGAGGACAAGGGACAGAGGATGTACAAGAAGGACTGGATTTAAAAGGCTTTGATGTCTGTCAGCTGGTAGCTGGAAAGAAATAAAAGCTAAGATGTGCCACTTGAGGAGCAGCAAGTTTTTCTCCTCCTGGAGATAATCACACGGTCACAGGAATCAGCTCTTTCTTGTGTGGATTTAGAGGAAGGATTAGCACCTGCATGCCTGCAGTATGATGCTCTGGTCCATCAGGTAGGATGGGCAACCCTAACTGTAAACAAACTGCTAAACATGGGGTATTTAAAAAAAAAAAGAAGTCTTTTAAACCAAAATATGTTATACACGTAACACACTCATTTAAAGTGGAACTCAGGATGCAGCTTTTGTGTAATGCTGGTGTGTGTGTGTGTGTGTGTGTGTGTGTGTGTGTGTGGGGGGGGGTGGTCAAGGTTTGGGTCAAGTTTAAGTTCAGACCTTTAAGGTGTGGCAGCTATGTCCCCTAATGAGATTACCCATCACAAAAATTCAAGGGCTCATCTTTATGTCTTTGGCTGATCAAGAGTCCAACCAAGTCAATGCCAAGTGAAATGACAACAGACGATTTGTTGGCTTGTAGATGTGGAGCGATCGAAGCCGTGGTGTTGTTTATTAGGACAGTAGCCCACTTCCAGCCCATCACAGTGGGTGTGAATGAAATCATATTGAAGCAAAGGGCACTGGCCTGGACACAACAAGCTGCTACACTCTGTCCAGCCAAGGCTGTCGACAAATTGTCTTTGGTGTGTGTGTGTGTGTGCGCGTGTGTGCGTGTGCGTGCGCGCGCGCGTGTGTATGTTTGTCAAAGGGTAGATGTCGTTCTTAATTAACTAAATCTTGCTAACGCACATATCCTGGAGGAAGGGAGGGAGATGATTATAGGAAGGGAGGAAGAGGTTGTGAGAGAAGAATGGAAGTGTAAATAAAATTAATTAAATAAGAGGTAGAGGAGGATGGATGAGAGGAAGGGGAGATTTATGGAGGAAAGTACAGCTAGACATAACGGATGAGATGGAACCTGTGATTAGTAGCAATGTTGGCAAAAAAAACAACAACAACTTCATCATCCACATTGAAGTATGTTAATTATTGGATAGATGTTCGCCCCTCCCTGGACTTCAGCTTTCCTCCTGCTAGTCTTGTTTTCTACTCGTGCTTGGACAAACAAACAAAAAAAGGCAGTAACAAATAGCAGCCGGTGAAAAGAGCCAGACGTCATCAATTCTCTATTGAGACTAAAACACAGAGCTGCTGTCCTCTTACTCTTGGAGTTTCTTCAAAATCTGTCCGCCCTCTGCTTCCTGCCTCGTCCTTTCTCTCGTACTCCCATCACCTCGCTCCTCATCCTCTGTGGATGTGGTCCCAGCTGTATCAGTTTCTTTCAGACATCTGCACGCCGTTCCGACTGACGTGGTGACACTGGTTGAACCTCTTTTGGGTCGCTGCGTCAGCACATGTTATCTGACCTGTTTATGAACCTCCAGTGAAAGTGGATGAAGGAGTGTCTATGTAACTCTAGGATTACTAGTATGTGGCCTCAGATTTGTACCCAGAGGGTTTCTTGTCAGTTGGTCTCATATAAATTAAGTATCTGCTAGTTCAGTAAACCTTTTCCAAAATGTTCAACTTGTGGCAGAAATTTAGTATGTGCATTTTAAATGGGGTTTACCCACACCAGTCCTAGAAATTATATATTATCCTTCGTCCTTTTTATCGTTGCAACATCAGTCTTTTATCATTTCTTTCCAAGAGGTAGAAACTGACTCGCCAGAAGCAGAGACGCTCTCCAGACCTCTCGGGTCTGCTGGGCTTTGGTCAGAGCTGCAGCTGTCTTCAGTGTTGTGCTGCCTTGCAGGAGTCAGTCGGCCTGTCAACTGTTTATTAGTCAGTTGCTTTATTAGCAAGTGGATAAAAATGCAGGCTTTATGACATGTGGAAAATTGGAGGATGCTGGGAATTTTTCCCCAAATCTTCAACCCAGTTATTATAGTTAAACCTCTGCTGGATGGCTGGCTGCTGTCATTCTCAGGCCAGCTTTTCTAACTTGCTTACAAATAGTAGTTTACACTGATGCCATTCTCTTTTTGTCAGACATCTACACTGTGACACCCGATGCTGTGAAATATTTTAGGGGCTTTGAATTAATAAGCTGCAGTCAGCCACTGGGATGTCTGTGTGATGAAAACAGCCAATGTGTAGTTATTTTTGTTTAGAGTTTTCACAGACAAATACCAAGGTTAGGCAGACAGATTGAAACCAGTCTTTGCCCAGATTCAATGTCCCCTCACATCCAGTAGTTTTGTTTTCTACTGGAAAAAGACCTGGACCACTGAAGGATTAATGAGGCACTCTTGAAAAGTAGCACAGCTGAAAAAATGTTCCAATAATAGAAGGTGCAGAAAAAATGGGGAGCACCGAGCTGCTGATCACGCTCCAGATTTCCAAGGAGATGCCTCTTCTGAGAAGTAAACCTAAACCTCCTGCCCTCAAATGGTATCTTTGAAAGAATATTTTACTTGAATTTGTGCATTTTCAAGCAAGATTTCATGCATGTAATATCCAAATCAAACAGATAAATCGCCAGATTTGCAGGAACACAGTTTTTCACAGCCGTTCCATTTTCGCTGTCTGATTCCATCTGTCTCTTGAGAATCATTCAGCTCTATCAAAGCACAGTTTTGACAGTTTTTGTCAGAGCTGTGGACATCTTTGATAAACCTGCAACAACCTTTCCAGCTGATGACGTACGTGCAAATGTCCTCTAGCTGACATCCTTTAGTGGCTGTGTACTAAACACATCAGCTGCTTGCTAAACCTGCTTACCTCTGCTGCTCTGATGCTATCTGCTCACTGGACAACAATGAGGAATTACTTAGTGACCTACAAACAACAGCAGCTGACACAGGAACAGCACCAGGACACATATGACATTGTGGGTTTTTACATCTCTGCTTGCTAGTTCCGTTTATGCCTACTTATCTGGTTCTTTGTCGTGTAATGAACGCAATGCACCCTTTTCTTCCCTGTTTGTGTTCCTGTGCATCCCAACCCGCAGGTGTGTGTTTGCTGTGTGACAATAAACTGTTAGCTCTACTTATTCCACAGCAGCGTTGATAATTGCACCTCTGGCTTCCTCTATCCAAACACTAATAATCCTTGTCTCCTCCTCGTCCCCTCAACTACCCATTTTTTCCCTTGTGATCACGCAGAATTCTCCAGCGCAGACACTTAAATAGAAGGGTTTCCCACAGGCTGAGACAAAAAATGGGGAATGTTTTAAAATGGTTTAATGTCACATACCCACAAATAAACATTTGGGCTGTGTACTTGGTGTTTTAAAAGTTTTGTCCCAGGGGCCAGAGAATGCAACATTTGCTGTTTGTTAAACTGAAGAATCCTGGTGAATCTTAAAATAACTCATCATCCACCCTCTTAATAGGGACCTTTTGTGATGTAGCCGTCAAAAAGGACAAGGTTTTCTGGTTGAATCTGCTGGTATTCATCTGATTTCATGGGTGGTATTCTTCTGTTATCCATTTTGAATGCCAAGTACTTGGTATGGATCTGGAATCTCAAACTGAGATTGTTCACAATGCAAGCTTTCACATTGGTTACTAAAAAACAATTGATGCTGTAAAAAAAAGCTTGGATGAAGTTATTCATTATAAACAAATTTAGAATGAAAACACATGAATTCCTTACGAATCCAGTCACATAGCAAACAGATCCACATGGGGTCATGACCTCAAGGTTGAAATACTATGACCATACAAATGCAATAATTTGTCTTGTGGCTGGACTTCCTGGAACTGTCTCAAGGGTTTGTGTAGGTCTCCACCCCCTTGTGCTGATGTAGCAGGCAACATTGTGTACAGGCAATATGAAAGGCATTTTATGAGGCCGCCTTATCAGACAGGAAGATCCCTGCGTGCTGCTTTTTCCTGCTTTTCTGGGTGGTCAGTGTATGTATGAGAAATACTGGCTTTTTAGGAGGAATGTGCCACAATGCATGTACCAAAGGGTGTGTGTGTGTGTGTGTGTGTGTGTGTGTGTGTGTGTGTGTGTGTGTGTGTGTGTGTGTGTGTGTGTGTGTGTGTGTGAGTGAGAGTGAGTGATGGATGAGAGGAGCTCGTCAGGCCTGGCATTAACCAAACGAGGAGGTCATATCTGATCACAAGTGGTCACTGGAGACAGTCTAATGCTGGATGTAAATGCACATACTGAAGCCGTCCACTTGTGATTCCATGTTAATTCCAGGTCTGGACTGGGCCAAGGACAGCTCCACCACCACCACCACCCCCCCCCCCCCTCTTCTACCTCTCTCCCATTTTTCCTCTCTCTTTCAGCAATATACAACCTGTCTTTACATACCAGGGAACTCTCGCAAGACTTCTTTTCCCAGGCTGTTTATTTGCCCTATGGAGTCTCAGGGCCCAATAAAACTGATCTGTGTTGCCTTCACGTCTGTGCTGCTCATTTGCACACACACTCACTAGCTGCTCAGCATGGAGGGTTCCTGGTTACCTTGGTAACCCTTCCATGAAGTACACAGTGTACCCCCTAGTTACTGCCAGTACCCCTGGCCATAATATGCGAGTGAAGAAATAAAGGATGTTAAAACAGGGAACAGCAGTCTGCCCGTGCTCCTGGTTGTGCTCCTTTACTGAGGAAAAAATTCTGTTCATCAGAGTTAAAGATCAGTCAGTACAGCTCTGTTTTATCCTGATAAAATTCAGTGCAGAATGAAGGCTGTATTCCAGTTTTTAATCAGGCTCGCGGTCTGGCTTCAAGGACGTCAGTGTCACACTGTAATTTGTGATAGGGTTTATTGGATTGACTTGATAGACTTACTTTTTAGGGTCAAACCCTGGTCTTCCAGGTCTGTAATGCAGCTCGTCTCTGTCAGTCCTTCAGATACCAACAGTAGCTGATTTTAGCTCCTCAGCAAAAGAGTGTTAGAGATGCTATCAAATGAGTTTCGTGTCCCCATATGGATGTCGTGAGTCATTCAAGGTCATTCATTCCCATAGAAACCGCTGTGGTCTCTGATGTATGTGGGAAGCTTCTTGAAAACAAAAACGTTGAACTTCTGCCACGTATGTGGAAATGAGGCATTTGTAACCGGACGTGATTTAGAAGGCATTCTTCATAGTTATCACGTAAAGCTCCATAGCAGTCACCAGTATGTTTTTTTTTTTAACCCATAGGATTGAACAATATCCTGCATAATTGCTTGTTTGTAATATTTGATAGCTGTCCTGATGTGTAGCACATTTGTAGGGATAAACAAGCAGAAGACAGTGGCTGAACTTCACCCCAGCTCAAGTCTTCTGTCTTATTTTTGTGGTATGATGTGAAGTTAAGGGTTCTTCTTCTCTGCCTTTTAAATATGCAGACACCAGGAAAAAAAAGACATCTTGCACCAAGATTATGCAGCGATTCAGCACGTCACATGACGGGGCCAGTCATTCACCCTGCAGGAAGTTAAAGGGCATTACTCTGAATCGACATGCTTATTTATACCGTGGTAAAGACTTATCTGAGGAGATGTTTCCACTGAATGCAGGCAGTTTTGACTGTAACGCAAGCTATTTGAAGAGAATTTCCAGTGGATATAAGAGAACATTGTCGGGAACATTCCACTGACAGATGCTAACTGAGCCGCTGTTCCTAGGGAAAAAAGGGACGAGATTATGGATGAGTCCCCCTGTGAACACAAAGATTTTAATGTATATGACATATTGTATATAGTAAAGTGCCAAGTATCAAGTATAATGTTAAATTATGTGTTTATTCACTGTCTTGCTCAGAGTCGGATGAGACGATGCATACCGCTGACTCTCATGTCTGTCTGCTGTAGCCAGGCAAGAAATATCATATTTCCCTAAATGATTAATTTTGTCATCTTGTTGAGCGTGGAAATGGTGCACTGAGGCTTTTTGTCTCCCTGGTTGGGTTGGGACTGGAGTGCCCTCACTTAGTGTATTTGATATATAATCATCAGCGTAATACACAGAGTTTCACCTGCCACCTGCAGTCACTTTGACAGTCACGAGTGAAATTCTGCTAATATTTCATCTGTATTTTTGGCTGGTGATCGGTTGTTTAGTGCTGAGCTGAGTAAAATAGATTTGACGTTTATAACATCTTAAAGAAGTGTCAGCTGTCAGCACTCAAACCAAGTGTCAGAGCCTCCAGTCAGTCTACCGCACAAACTGGTGAAGGCTCTGTGAGGGGAAGGTGTCATGCTCAGCTCGCACACACACACACACACACACACACACACACACACACACACACACACACACACACACACACACACACACACACACACACACACACACACACACACACGAGCTCCCTCAAGCCAAACCTTGAATGCTATTAGGGAATCTGAGCCAGTGGTTAGATAAACCAGGGATCCTGTGGGTTTTTTTGAGAGATGAATAAGCTGTTTGTGTGTGTGTTTATACACAGGAATGCACATATGGTCTGATGACACAGCTCAGTGGATTGTTGAATTGATACAGTAATCACTGCATCCTGTTTTTTCACATTGGACACACACACATACACACACAGGAAACATTGTGGTTAATATTAAGGACCATAACTGTGCTGAAATTAGCCTTCTATGGTTGTCTGTGAGTGTGTCTTTGTGAAGCTGCCCAGCCCCGTCGTGGTTTTATTGGTTTGGTTCTGATGTTCAGTTCTATTTTGGATCTGACGGGAAGCAGTGAAGCTAATTCCTCTCTTAACAAACCTTTCATCTTATCTTGCTCTGTTTTGCTGGACTCTAGAAAAGACTTGTCTTTTGTCTTTTTGAAATTCATTTTCTCAAAATCAGGAGGAATTCCCCCTCCAAATTTGAACATTGGGGCAGTGGGCTGGGCAATATTCTGAAAATGTGTCAAACCATCATTTCAAAGCTCTCACTGACTTTATTCCTCTGATGTCCCGGCTGTTATCTGTACCCTTGGCTGCAGATCAAATGCTAGCTTAACACTATTGGACATCACTTCCAATGTTCATGGGAATCCCCTGAGTTATATATGCTAGATTAGTGGAAATTTGTGAAATTATGCTCAATCCTGCCCCTATATGGATTCCATGGGAGTCTAAAGGGGTTTGTGGGGTAAAATGTTGGAGAAATTATAGTTACCATAATGTTGCTTCAATAAGTAAAGTTGAACTTGACTGGTTATATGCACATTTGTTTGGAAAGATAACGTACAACATTTTGTAACATCATTCTTTATCCATGAGTGGACAACTAGGAAAATAAAATATACGGAGCAGCTTCCAGTTTCATTAAAAAGGAGAGAGTCCTGAGGTTATACGTCAGGGCCAATTGGGCATATTTTATAGGACTGGTATTTGATGTCTTGGTTGGAGTTAGAGTTTCAGTTTAGTGAATCCATGTGTTTCTTTTTCATTGGCAAAGAGACTCAGACAATTCAGCTGACAGCTTCTTACTTCAGATGGTGCTGACCATTGCTTTAGCTGGTGAAAGTGATAAACATTGACAGTGACAAGTCATGTCAGCTTCGGGTAATTAATCTTAATCCCCTGAGCAATTTGTTGGCAGGCACAGAATTAAAGTGGTTGTTGTCTGGTTTGTGTTTCTCTGCAAGTCAGTGTCTGTGTTCAGTCCACATCTTACCTCAAAAATGCTCTTTGTCGGCATGTTTCTATAGTTCCATCTAGTCATATTGCTGGATTGTGTCATGTCAACTTAGCACTTAGCAGCTGCATTGGCCAGACGAACATGAAGCAGGACCTTCCATATTTGGATTGAGTGGCCAGTTAGAAATGAAGATTTACAAGACAGCAAATAGAAAATGAAAGATTGACATGAGAAATCTGCAAAGAACTTTGAGGGGTGGTTCCCTGTCTGTCTTTCAGCAGCTCTGCAACACTTCGCAGAATGCTGCTGTCTGTTCCTCTGAGCTAACCAGAAGCTACTGTGAAGCAGCCATCATTTCACCTCAGCATTTCATCGCTGACATCACCTGGTGCTAATTTGGCTTGAAGCCTCCGGCTGTAAATGGTTTGCAGTTGATTTTGACTTCATGTAGAAATGAATACAGTGGTAGTGTAACTTCATAGCCTTGTTGCTTGTGTGTGAGTCATTTTGCCAATATTCAGGAGCAGAGTGTCAGACTAAGGTGGTGTTGCCATTTATCTACAGATGCGTGTAACACTGTATGATGATTTATTAGAAGAGTAGCAACTACACACATTTAACACTCTGAACCCCACAACACACATGTGAAAAGATCATTTCACTGTGTGTGATGTATCCTGGGTGAGCCTGATGATTTTTGAACTTGCGTCATCCGGAAACACATCTGGCCACTGAGAGCCTCGGATGAAGAATTCTCACACTTGTGTCCAAAAGAATAGGGCGTCCTCTGTTTAATCATTTCAGATCAGATAGTGAACCAGGAAATCCGCAGCTTGACCTTTAGTGTCAGAGAGTCGACCCCACCGAACGACCCTGGTCAAGATCAGGGTTGTGACAAGGACTCGGTGTGAGAAGGGCTCAGGGATCCTACAAAGCCAGCGTGTGACATTTAAAAGAAAAGCACACAAAGCATGTAAGTGTGTGCAGTTATTTTTATGCTTATAAGCAAAAAAACAAAACAAAACCCAGTTCCAACCTGATTGGAGTACCATAACTTCGTAGTTTTTAAGTTTGTTGCTGCCAATATTTTTACCAATGACATTTTTTGGATTGCATAACAAGGAACTGCTGGTGTGGACATAGACTCTCATGATTTTACAAATATGGTGGCCTCATGCCAGCAGTCCCAGTGTTATTCACTCAAACACTCTGAGTCTTCAGGCCTGTTGAATTCAGTTCCTCCCTCCTGCAGTATTTGCAAAACCTTTTTGCCTTCAAGGCCTTTCACACAGCCACAGGTTTAGTCTGGATTGCTGTGCTGATTTGACCTCTGCTCAGGTTGAAAGTGATTAAAAAAAAACCAAACAAACTTCAAAAGATCATCAGCATTTAATTGTTAGTTTTAATACTTTAACTAATTCAAAAGACTTGTGCAGGATACATTTGATTAGGGTGAGGTAGTGTTAGATTCTCAGCTTGGGCCCGTATTACTTGCAGGACAGAGATTAAAACTGTACCGAGCTGCTCAACACGGCAGAGTTGTTCTGTTTGCACTGCAGTTACATCACGAAGGCTATTTGTTGCCTCACGTATGGAACCAAGGTGACTTAACTTAATTGCAGGTAACACAGTCAATTGTTGGAAATTAGCCTTGTGGTCTTGCTGGGACATGAGAGTGGTTATGTTAGATTGATATTTTTGGCACTATTGTGTGTGTGTGTGTGTGTGTGTGTGTGTGTGTGTGTGTGTGTGTGTGTGTGTGTGTGTGTGTGTTTTTCTCTCTCTCTCTCTCTCTCTCTCTCTCTCTCTCTCTCTCTACCCCCCCCCCCCCACTAACCAGTCTATCAGGTCGTGTCTGTGAAGCAGAAGGATAGCAAAACAATAGAGACGATCAGGTTGCCATGAAACCTGACTCGGTTTAACCACAGACAGGAGTTCTCAGGTGTGTGTCTGTGTTTTTCACAAACAAGAATGAAATGCTGTTTTGGGAGTGGACATTATTCATATACTTAATATCCTCACCAGTTTTTTGTGCTGCCTGCAAATCCTAAAAGTGCTCACATGGGTTTCATGCGTAATTGCCTGGACCAAAGGCTGAACTGTGCTCGGCGAATTGTTGCCTCATGGGCCTGAAACATTGCAGGCAAGGACTGCTTTGCTAGATTAATCTCTATGTGAGGGCGTTGTTTTGAACACCTTGCCTACAAAGCTTCACACGATGCCTGATCTGTTCAGCGGTGACTGAAAAACAAAGACCAGACTGCAGAGGTTTTATTAAAGGACCAGCTCTTATGAAAACATACTCTCACTCGCTGTTTTTTAGACTCGGTTGGCAATAAAAAGTCCTGCAACAATTAATTGGCAAAAGAAAATTAATTGCCAACTTTTTTTGATGGCCGATTTATCCTTTTAGTCATTTTAAGCATAAATATCAAACATTTGCTGCTTCTGTACTGTAAAGAAATCTGGATTTGTTGCATTTTTTAGTTATTAAGGCTCTTTAGGTTTTGGTCTGTTGGATGGACAGAAGCAGCAGTTTGAATCTCTGGAAAATGTGATGAGCACTTTGCAACATTTCTTGACATTCTATAGACTGATTAAACAGGAAAAAAAAGAGTTGATTAATCAATGATGAAAATAATTATTCTTTGTAGTCCCTCCAGCAACATGACCTTGACGGAAGGGAAACAAGCCATTCTCTGGAGTCCATTTCTGCAATGACGTACTACAGACAGAGGAAAAAGACGAGACAATTCCATATACAAAGCAATGTTAGGGTTCTGTTTGATGGTGGACAGTAAAGAGGTTGGTTCTAGTTGAACCACAGTGCTGGGCCTAAGCAGGCTTTATTTTTCTCTGTTATGAAGAGATGGTGAACATGGACCGTGTTCATTGTAGTTTAGCATGTCAGATGACGGAGTACTGTCAGCCGTTTTTTTATTGTCAACACGTGACACACTCCCATGCTCTCTGTCCTGCTGTGTCTTTCTGCTTCCCCTTCTCTTTAAACCAGGTGCCAGTCTGTAAAGAGTAATAGAGAAACTTGTTATGTGTGGACAAACTTGTGACTGTCACTGATTTATGGCTGTGTTGTTAAGATAGAGAGGGCAGTAGCTTCCTGACATGTGATATGCTGGGGTTCTTTTTGTTCTCAACACCTCCCAGCCAGCACTAGACTGTTCCAGGGAGGCTAAACAATTGCATATTTAACTAAAGAATTCATATTTCTTTCTAGGAATCAGTGTTTCTTGATATCATTTGATACATGATAAAGCACCAGACAAAACCCAAGAAATGGAGCACAGCTGGTACATATTCATAATAGCACTGAAGTGTAAATAATGGAATGGGAAGCAACAGCTGTAAAAGACACACACACACACACACACACAGTGGGTCTCCACTGATTTCCATTGTAGTACTACATTCTGTAACTAGGCAGCATTTGTTATATGACTCTCACTGTGATAATGTCCACTGTAGTGGTTATTAAGTGGAACGGCGTCCTACTGTGGTAGAGTTAGGCTAATGTTTGACTGACCTATCTGTGACTGGGACACACACACACACACACACACACACGCACACATACCTCCTGATGGTGCATGCTTATGTTCATTCACAGAAGAAAAGCAATAAATCCACATTTTCAGAAGCAGGAATTGGAATAATTTGCAGGCAAAACGAGACTTTAAAAGCTCCAGTGTTGTGGATTTTAGATTCAGTATTTTAACCATCCATCCATTTTGCGTGCCGCGTATCCACTAAGGAGCTTAGTATCTTGCTCAAGGATACTTGGACATGGTCACCGGGGGAAGTGGGGATCGAACCAGCGACCCTTTGGCTGCTAGACAGCCACTCTACCTCTGAGCTGTGCTGTCCCCTGCAGTGTTTTATATTTATTTAATTAATTTATCTTCAAATGGTTGCAAACAACATTATTTTTTTCAGTTAATTAATTCATGGAGAGAAGTTAGCATTTTCCATGAACACCTTACTAGGTTTGGACCAATAGCGATATTATATCAAGATATTGTATTTTGAAATCATCTTTGTTCTTATTGACTTATTTATGAAATATCTTGTGACAATATATTACTTACTTGTATGCTGGTGTAACTGGGTCATGCTGCAATGACAGCGCTGAAATGCTGCTTGGCAGTGGGACTTCTATGCCTCTCTTGAGTTCCTTTAGGTTTACTTTGAACACTGAAATGGAGCAAAAAGTTTGGAGTGGACCAGTGTTGAACTACTGAGGTGCATGTCGGGCTACACTGGAGGCCACACTGCTCCAGTGACTCCCAATCACCTCTTGAGCGATAGAATGGTAATAGCAGACAGGATGGCTGGTCAGCAAACATACAGGCAACACTTTTTAAGGTCCAGCGTGCCAGAAATAAAGAAGGATCGTCCTTGGTGTTGCTAGAATTGATAACCTTTGCTATTGTGGCCGGTGTCAAAAGGGAAGCATGGACTTTACCATCAGCACTCTCAGCCAACATCTGTAACAGCTTTTCATTTGTTAGAGACTCTCAGTGCTGACACTAAAGAACCATCATGTTGGAGATATTTATTAGCGGTCATAAGGTTTTTGCCTTCTGTGTCAAGGAGAACACAGTTGGTGTCTTTTGATGTTTTCTCCGGAAAACAATGAACATGGACTATCACTAAATTACCTCCTGGGGCTACAGATGGAAACTCCAGTGTCTGTAGGCAGAAATTACAATTCAAGATTTGCAGTTGTAATTTGTTGGATTTGCGCTGAAAGGTTTCCTTGACTTTAATCTGAGTCTGCACAGCTGGTAAATGATGTAAATCGGTGTTTTCTGTGTGACAAATTGAACATCAAACACAGACTTTGAAACAAACTCCAGCTTCTACATCAAAAGCAGAAATGCCCATTTATGAACCTCAACCGAGCCTCTGTAAACACACATATTACCTGTGATGAAAGCCCTCAGAGGAAGTAGAACAGAGAGGAACCCATTTGTACTCAGTGATTCACACATAGTTGAAGCATGTGTGGTTATGGACAAATCCCCCGATCAATGTGAATGGAGCCAAACATGTTTGCAGCTCCCTGACTCAGAGCTGATTGTGACCCACGAGACTCATCCTCTGATTCACTTTAATCTTTTGGTTATATTTGTGTTAATAGCTATGAATCACATACTTCCTTGAGTCTGTGTGCTTAGCCTTGTTTCTGTGTGTGTGTGTGTGTGTGTGTGTGTGTGTGTGTGTGTGTGTGTGTGTGTGTGTGTGTTTGCGTCAGGCTGCAGTCAGTTTGATATCTGCAGTTGAAGAAAAAATGATCATGATAAGTCCTGCAAGGCTGGTAAAACAAACAGAATGCCAGTGTTTAAACAGTGTAGATAAATAATCCTTAACAGCTCATTGAAAATGATCCTAAAACTAAAGTGATTCAACTAGCTGCACTGCTACAAATGTGTGTGAGCGTTTCACAGCTGCGAGACGGGTAATCAGCACTGAAGAGGCTCTGGGTAACAACAACATGAGACTTTTAACAGATTTGGTCCAGAAATTCTCAAGATATTCAATTAGCTGCTGCAACACGGTGAAAGTGAAGCGAACACGTTCAACATGTTGGCATTTTAAACGTGGTGTCAAGCTCGGAAAGCTGCTCTGACGGGATGAGCAGCGCTGCTTCTCATTTCAGTGTTCTGGTGGAGACTCACTGAATCAATCATGACGCATCAGGCAACTGATCACTCTGACCTGCAGCTACGTGGTTCTGGCTCTTTCAGTATGGCAGTGGGGTCGCATATTTTATGCTTTTACAACAAACCATCATGATGATTCTGGATAAAGCTGAGACAATACCCAGGCAATTACCTGGTACGTAATACAATCTTGTTCCTATTAGATCAGTACTGCTTACTTTTACAGGTTGATGTAAGTATCGCAAGCTGACCTCCTTGTCCTGGAAAGAACTTATTTGCATAAAGTAGGACGAGTTGTGTGTTTGATTGGACAAATATATATTTTTTTGAGGCTGATATTTTGGTATATTTTTTTTAGTGCTAATGATGTAGCCTTAAATGCTTGTGATTGATTGTGTTGGCGTCTTTTGCTGGTATAGTTTTTTTTGGGTTTTTTTTTTTTTTTTTTTGGTTTCCTGTTTTTCTTATCTGGTTTTAATTAAAAAAAAAAAAAAAAAGAATCATCCTAACAGCTGACTTCATACAAGTGCCTCCATACTTGCCTCTTCTGATCATAGCGAGTGGGAATACATTTAGCGAGAGTGTATGAGGTGTGACTACATCAGCAATCACCAATGCTGTGTCTGTTGTGCACTGCATGATCGCATATTGTACACAGAAAGTTCCCAATCAGTTTAGCCATTTGTCAAACCTCCAACTCTCAGAAAGAGGCTTATGGGATGGCGCTGCCCTCTACTTAGTGCTTGCTAGTGGATCAGTGATTTAAAAAAATGGCAGTATTTAGGCCAAGAACTTCAGCAGAGAATGAGTAAATTAGTTGAAGGGGTTTGCTGCTTCTATTAAAGACGTCTGTTTTCCCGTACACGGTAATAGGAGACTTTTATGACACAAATCAAACAACAAATCTGAGATTTATGAAGCCAGATGCGAGGCAGAGAAAAAGCACGTTTGTGCGGCTGTAATAGTTTGATATCTTTATACTCTGAGCAGACAAAGTGACCTACTTCTAACAACGTGGTAATGTATGCTAATCACAAACAGGGCCATGTCTATGTGACAATTCATCAGTCTGATCACTCTTAGTTTTTCAGCTAAGAAATGAAAAACACCTGTATTCTTTTTCCACAGCTCAAAGTGATTTTTTTTTTGTACCAACAATCCAAAATCCAACTGTATTCTGTTTACTTTGATTTGCAAAAAAGGAAGTCGTCAATCCCTGTGAATGTTTGGTATTCCAGTCTAAGTAGCTACAAATTCATTTCCTCTCCAGAGACTTAGTGTAAATACGTGTTGATCAACTACCCTTAAACGGTCTTAAAGATCTTTAGGTCGCTGTACTTGTGATATAGGTCCATCAGGGCCATGACTGTGTTTAAACAATATTTTCATGGTTGCATCAAGGAATTTGTTCATCACAGGTAGTCAGGTCTTTCCTCCTGTTCATTTCCTTTTCTTTCCCTTTCGTTTTTCTAACCTCCCATCAAAATCTCTCTCCAAATGCCACTTGGCTCCTCCCTTACTCTCTCTGCCTCTCTCTCTCTCTCTCTCTCTCTCTCTCTCTCTCTCTCTCTCTCTCTCTCTCTCTCTCTCACTCACACACACACACACACACACACACACACACACACACACACACACACACACACACAGCTTGTCTTCCCTTTCCCGTCACATTCTTGGAACAGTATTTTTTTTCTGTTGTTTTCGAGGAAGATGAACACAGATAGCCTCAGTAAACACAGTAAATACACACACACACACACACACACACACACACACACACACACACAGAGTCAAGAGTGCAGACAGAGCTTGGGGGTATCCAGAGTGATGCCAGTGTTTCAGACAAGTTGACATTTCCCACCCAGCCCTTGCCGTGTGTGTGTGTGTGTGTGTGTGTGTGTGTGTGTGTGTGTGTGTGTGTGTGTGTGTGTGTGGGTTTGTGTGTAAGACTCTGCTCTGGAATGCTATCGTGCGTAATTAGTCTATTGTCTACCAGTATTTTCTATGCTAATTAACCTTGCCTTTCTCCCATGGAATGCACACAGGCTGTCTTACTCTCTGATTGGCTGGGTAGCAGCTGTCTTGCCATCTGATTGGTTATCAGAGTCTAGAGAAGACCGTGTTTCTACAGTGGAACCTCGAAACAGGGCAGCCTCCCTGATCTGGGAGCCAAATCACTAATTCATTCTCTTACCCCGAGATGGAAGCTCATTAAATCACAGCAGTGGCTTTGTCAGTGGGGAACTCAGACCTGTGACCCATTTCTGGTTTTGAGTCTGGCGTGGAACAGTTTTTATTGTTCATTGGCTACAGGGGCATGTGGAGTTTAATTAGGCTTTTGCAGACAAAATATTTAGGGAGAAGGATGGACAATAATATCAGCTGGCATCTGCAGCTGCGGACATTTATCATTTTTAAATGGACTGGTATCGATCCAGTTGACGATGTTTATGGTGACCCACTTTTACTCAGATCTTTTCTTTGCACATCATGGAAACAGCACTTAGCATATTTACACAATGTCAGGAAAAAAATCTAGTTATAAACCAAAAAAGCATCAGACAATTTTTTTTTTTTAGCTCTTGGTGTTCATGTTGACCCAGAACTTTCATGTGTGCAAATTGAAGTTGTACATTGTAGTGTAAAATGAAGACACCTAGACACTTGAGATGTGAAAATGAGGCTGTATAATTTTAAAGAAAAGGATGTTTTAAACATGACAAATGAACCCTTTAGTCCTCAGTATATTTAGGGATGGTAACGCTACATATCAGGCAGCACGGTGGTGCAGTGGTCAGCACTGTCACCTCACAGCAAGAAGGTTCCAAGTTCGAGCCCTGGCGGGAGCACAGGATCTTTCTGTGTGGAGTCTCCATGTTCTCCCTGTTCCTGTGTGGGTTCTCTCTGGTACTCCAGCTTCCTCCCACAGTCCAAAGACATCAAGAGGGGACGAGGCTGATTGATACTCTAAATTGACTGTAGGTGTGGCTGTGAGTGTGAATGGTTGTCTGTCTGTATGTGTTGGCCCTGCCATGGACTGGTGACCTGTCCAGGGTGAACCCTGCCTCTTGCCCGAAGGCTGCTGGGGTAGGCTCCAGCACCCCCCCCCCCCCCCCCCCCCATGCACGACCCTCAACAGGATAAGCAGTAGAAAATGGATGGATGGAACGTTACATATCCTGGTATAGCTTCCTGTTTCAGGCAGCTTTAACTATCTCCTCCTCCTCCTCCTCCTCCTCCTCCAGCTTCTTTTCCTGCTTGCTGTGAGACCAGAAGCCCAAAGATGTTGTCATTCCCCAGTGAGCCAAAGTGAGCTTCGCCTGCCACAAAATACAGGATGAGCTCATACTCTTATTACTTATTCATAGACTCCGTCACAGAGGCTGACGCAACCACACACAACACTGGCTGGAGGGAAGTGGACAGGCACGTGTGCCGGCCGAGCTGGAAGGAGACAGACTGGCAGGCATCGGCAGGATGCAGATGATAATGACAGAATAGATTTGTGGAACATCCTGCAGAGCATCTGTTTATCTTAGTTGCTGCTTAATATCTTTGTGTCTGTTTGGTGCTCCTCTTGTGGAAGACAAATTTTGATTACTGGACTACAAAACACTGTTGCAGTTTGGCAGCAAGACACTTATCTACTTGTCTATGCTGCACATTAGTTTTAGATCGAAATGAGAACTCCTACAGAGAATTAGATGCTGTTTCACTCTGTTCGGTGTCAACACACCAGGGTCCTTTTTGTTTGTCACAGTGATTTCATGTAGTCAGCATAGTTTTTGGACCGACGGTTGCTTTTCTCACAGCAGGTTTTTTGAAGCGGCCCAATTTTCTCTCCACAGTGGAAATATGAGTTGCAAGCCTCGGTGAATCACTTATTGTGTGTCTCAGTGGGAATGGTTGTATGAAAACAGGGAAATGTGACAACTCAATACAGCACAAATGAATAGCAATTCAGAGAAAGAGAAGAGGGATCATTTCGTTTCAACAGTGACTTTAATCTCTTAGTTTTTGAGACTCGGGGGATTTTTGTTTTGCACCAAGCTGTTACATTCAGGAGACACTGTAATAGTTCATAAGAAAAATCCTGTATCTATCATCTAATTACCTTCTTTTGCTTAAAAGGAACACCCTCAACATATGACAGTTAGGAGACGACAACAAGTAGAGGAGACAATGGAGTTTAATGCTGTTTGAGAGCTTCCATGCTGCCTTTGCGTTTGAAGAAAATGAAACATGAACAAACAGGGAGGTCAGCTATCTCAAATTACACTTGTCAACTCCTATTTGCTGCAGTCCAGATCTTGGTTTGTGTTGACACACACAGAACCCTCCCGAGTGGTAGCTAGGGCAGCACTCTTGATGGAATCCAGTGTGAAAACAGATAGCATACTTGCTTATCTCCACCTCGAGACAGTCCCCTGTTAGATGAGAACATTCTGTTGGTCAAACCACTTAAGATACTGATTTCAAGTCCAACATATTTTTGGTCTGCAGCAGCATTCTTATCTGCTCTGGAAATCACATGTCCTGAGTTCACCTTTCGAGGAAAAGAATCTGAAACCAAAAGGGAGAAATGTTTATGTACTTTTTTAAACATGATGGTGATGGAGTGATTAATGTGTGGCTCTCAGTGAGGAGCTTGTGTTGGAACCTGCCCACCGGCATGTTCTCGCTGTACCTTCATAAGTTTTCTCTGGGTGCTTCGGATTTAGAACATGTATTCTAGGTGAAGTGGAGACTAAATGGTTGTTTGTATTTGTCAGCCTTTTGATTGGTTGCTGACATGTCCGGGGTCCCCCCCCACCCGCACCTCTCACCCGATGCCCTGGTTACACTGACCTACTCTGACCGAGACAGTAGAGACACTGTCAACCACAGACTCGTGGAAGTTGGCCCTCCGTCACGTTTGTGGCAGTACGTCACTGTCACTTCACATTAGGGCCCAACCCAAATGGGATTTTTGAGCCTGATCATTTTTGAGTAGAAAACAATCACTGCTTACCGATATATGCAACCGTTACAGTAATTGTTTTTCATAGCGCACTCATTTTGTGGCAGAATGACGATGTAAATAGTCCAAAATATTAAACATTGTCATACGTGATTATTTCAATAGAGACCAAAATAGTAGAGGTAGAATAAACACGATGAGGCACTAGAGCGCTCTCTGCTGGACACAATATGTTGCACTATTCGTCAATCACCGAAGCCATTGTTTTCTGCATTTTATGGGCTGTAGAAAAAAAAGTTTTTGATATTGACGCATGTTGGACAACATATCTGTCAACATGACATAGCTTTGATAAGTCAGTGACAGGCCTATAATGGCCGACTGAGCTCTTAAACACCCTGTTGGGATTTCAACAAATTCACCACAGACATCCACTAGGCCTCAAAGATGGCGTGGAAAAATTTGGTGGTCCAAGGTCAAGGTCACTGCGTCAGGCACACAATACTGTGGCTTCCAAAAACAGTGCCATATGTCCGGTTTCACATTCAGCAAATGATCTGATTTTTAATCATCAATTATGGATTGTGATGTATCTGTGAATTGTTTTTCGCAATCTTAGTTCAGGCAGCTGTAAATTATTGTGTTTTCCAGTTGAACAGACACATTACTGCCACTCTATCAAGCCTAAAGAGAGAGAGACACACACACACACACACACACACACACACACACACACACACACACACACACAAGATGATGACTAAATCTGCTATCGTTACGGTGGTATTGCTTCAATAGTGATTGCGGTAGTATTCACTACTGTATCACTCATCATAATCGTCAAAGAAATAAGAATTAATAGAGCGAAAACTCCAACAAGTTCATCTGCTTATCTCATCGTAGACCAGACAGATTTGTTATGTGACATTAACCCTGTCACCTAGGCTGTGTTTCCTGTTCCTCTTCAAGCTGCCAGTATGCATGAGGTCTGTGGAGCGCAGGAACACAGGGAGCAGGAGAAAATCATTTGTACCTTAAGTTTTTCCAGGACTTTTCTTAATCTTTTGGCATTTAACAGGAGAAACTAACTCTCCTTTCTTGGCTTTACAACTTTTTTACTTCATAACCCTAAAATTGTAATAATTTTGCCTGCTTATAATGTCAGTGATGACAGCTGAATCCGTAATTTGTTCTGCTTCTACTACTGTAAAAGTTTCAATCTCATATGATCAATGAGACATGTACACATGGCTGTTTAAACACAGCAGACAGGAAACACTTACTGCTGAGTCACCAGTAGGATGTGTATTTTTTGTGTGAATAAGAACAGACTTCTATTCAGGCAGACAGACTGCTGAGTCACTGAATTTTAATTCCACGTCGGAAAGATGTAGGGAGATTCCAGCTTTCAAGGCTCAAATCTACCGCCGATTCCAGTGTCCTTGTTTTTCATTCATCTGCAACATCTGCTAAATGCTTTCCGATGTTGTTTTTATCGTTCAAAATGGATTTTTAATGTGTTTCAAGGTGTTTTGCCATGAATTGTAAGTATTTTCCCTCTTTTGTTTTTGTCTCTCACCACCTCCCTCCCTATTTTTTCCTCCCTTCTGTCCTCAGGACCAGTTCGATAATCTGGACAAACACACTCAGTGGGGGATCGATTTTCTGGAGCGATACGCAAAGTTCGTCAAGGAAAGGCTGGACATCGAGCAAAATTACGCCAAGCAGCTACGGTACAAACATTCTCCAAACAAGGACAAATGTGTGTGTGTGTGTGTGTGTGTGTGTGTGTGTGTGTGTGTGTGTGTGTGTGTGTGTGTGTGTGTGTGTGTGCAGCAAATAAATGAATATAGTTACCAGGTCTTCACGGTGCTACTGCAGAACACACTGTATATGAGACTCTCAACTTTGCCAATTAACATTGTAAAAGTACAATGACAAAACATGTGGAGGACATCTCTGCAGCACCGCTATTGACTTTAAATTGCATTTTAATGCACAATCAGCTTTTATCGGCTTCAAATTTGTATGATATAATATATTTTGATATTTGATAACTTACCCAAGATATCTTGTTTTCATCTCCAGATTCAGTTACCTAATCAGATTATAAACCAGCCTCCACTTGTGGAGGCACAGACGATGATGTTGTGACAACGAAATGGATCAAAACTCCTATCTGGCTGCAAATATATTCAAGTTTGTTGTTATGAACACTTTTAGAATTCCTGTACACTTTTATTTGGCTTTTTTTATCCAGAATGATTTAGGAAGCAAATGTGTTTGGAAGGCTTAGACATGATTTCCTCATTAGTTGAATGATTATTAGTTCTTAATAGAAAGCTGCAAAGCTTGTTCAGACAGCTCCGCAAATACAAACCCAGTGAACCTCATTAAAAACCAGTAGAATCCCAAAGGTGGCTGGTGTGTGCAGGTTTCAAGCAGGAGAACCCCTCCAGCGGTGTGTCTGTGCATGTTGTTATAGTAGATATAGTTTAGGCAACACTGGGCTGATGGCTGCCATTGGAAAATCACAGACAGCAACACACACACACACACACACACACACACACACACACGCACGTGCATTCCTGTGCCTGCTAGTTAAATCATTAACTGGCTGTTCTGCTGCAGTCAGTAGTCTGCTTTGTTGGAGCCTGAGGAAACTGACAGGCTCTTTGATGTTTGGATCTTTGATTTATCTTTAATAATATTCTGGGATCTCCTGTATTTCCCTGTGTGTATTTGTTTGTGCATTTCTGTCTGGCTTCCTCTTGTGTGTCTGCCATAGTTAAATCTCAAGCCAGTATCTGTAAACCTTCATGTCTGCTTCTCTCTGTGTTCTGTCAGGAACTTGGTAAAGAAATACTGTCCAAAGCGCTCTAAAGATGAGGAGCCGAGGTGAGTAGGGTTGCCCTCTTCCTTTGTGGTCCTGCTGGTTTTTTGTCTTTTGATGCTGGACATAATGTTCGGTTGTAAATTTCTGAAATCCAGACAGTTTGATGTGGTTTCTCACATTCTGTCTGCAAATTTACTCAACAGTTTAATTGGTCATGTGACAACGGCACACTGAGCAAGTGGGTCACTCTTTGCAAAGAACACTGAATAGCACAATAGGAACTGTGTGCACTTTACATGAAATTGTGTACAATCAACAGTTGAATGCAAAGATGTAGGTGGTGCAAGGCAACTTGGTTGGGTCCACTCGCCTGCCAGAGCTTTGATTGGTTGGAAACACCATGTAGTTCATGTTACGCTCACATCATTACCATACAATACCATACAATGTAATCGTTCAGAAATCACTGGAAAAGCTGCAACCATGTGAATATCTTAGAACCAATTTCATTCAAATAAATTCATTCAGACTCGCCTTTGCTTGAACTCTAAAGTCACACTTTATGACTCCAGATGTGTCCGGCAGCAGACTGGAGAGAAAGCCTGCCCTTCATCACATGGTGTGTGTGTGTGTGTGTGTGTGTGTGTGTGTGTGTGTGTGTGTGTGTGTGCGTGCGTGCGTGCGTGTGTGTGTGCGTGTGTGTGCGCGTGTGTGTGTGCGTGTGTGTGTGTGTGTGTGTTTTTGCAGGTTTACATCATGTCTGTCATTCTACTCCATCCTGAATGAACTCAACGACTATGCTGGTCAGAGGGAGGTGGTGGCTGAGGAGATGGGTCATAAGGTTTATGGCGAGCTGATGAGGTACAGCCAAGACCTCAAAGCTGAGAGGAAACATGTGAGTGAACCAGTCAGCTGTCTTACTTTAGGAGTAACATGTTTGTAGTGTTACTGCTGTTTTTCACGTTCTTCTGAGGTAAGAACATTGACCTGGACATTTGCGAATGTAATGAAAGAGAACTGAAACCCTCCGTGTGAAGCAGTCATGGCTGCCACCTAAACAAAGTCCTCCTTTACCTGTTGCTTCCCGTGAGGGTACGGATGATCTTGTTTTTTGGAGTAACCTCATACACGTTTGTTTCTGTTTTGCTTTACCAGCCAGGATAAACATGTTGAACATGATGCTAACCATCTGCCTTTCCCACCATCTGCTGGTGTTGTAACTGAAAGCATCATGTCCATATGCTTCGGAGGAACCCTGGCTTCTTCCTGTTGAATCTTTAAAGCAGTCTCTCCAGTGCAGCACTCGATTTCCCTCATAACGTGAGGCACAGTACAGGCTGCTGCTCTCTTGCTCATGTTTGTCCTGTTGATGTGGTTGAATAGCAGGTAATAGCTTCAGGTTAAAAGAAGAGGGATCCTTGCGTGTTATGAACGTCGTATTATAGATTGAGCTTCTGTTTCAACTCCAGCAAAAAATATTTTTCAAAATCTATTTTTAAAATTCATTGAGAATAGTATTTTTACCTTTTCCAAGTATTTTTAAATGTAATCCCTCTAGTAAAGTTTTTTTTATCCGCAACACTCACAGAGGCGTTTTGTAAAAATCGAAGCATCAAATTCAGTTTTCAACCTTGAAAACTTATTTTGACAGAGCAACTTTTATCTCTGGGGTCATTTTTGTAGTGTTTTCAGGAGCCCAGAAGTTTGGTCAAATTCTCTCAGGTCATTTATTTACAAGAACACCACGCATTCATCAGCATTTCTCTAAATGCTACAGAGTTATTATGTTTTCAGCTGTCTCATAAACCAAAGAAATTGGACTTTAACTTTGCTCCTCTGTTTATTTCACTCCTGTTAGCTGCTGTAGCTGGAAGTTTCTTCCCAGTTATCATGGTTGTTGTATAGCTGTGATACTGTTATTGCAGTCCTGTCATTCTACATATTTATGTATATAAATGTGTTTGTATCTGTATTTTGCCGTGTGTGCGTGTGTGAGAACAGCATCTACAGGAGGGCAGGAAGGCCCAGCAGTATTTGGATCATTGCTGGAAACAGATGGACAACGTAAGTGAGCAGAGACTCAGAAGAAGGAGGGATTCAGAGGATAAATGTGTTTGGTGTATATGTTTTCTGTTGGGGAGAAAAAAAGCTCTGCTGAAACCACCATGTTTACATGAGGGATGTGAGAAATGCTAACAAAGCTAACTGTGAGACAAACAGGCATCAGATTTAAGTGCTTCTTAATTCTGCACATACCTTTGTTTAATGAAGATGCAAATATGGAATTTCCCAAAACTTCACACCTCCTTATGTATAACAGGTTGATTTGAAGGCTTCTTTTTAACACTTTGTCAAAAATGTAATGGAAAATATGGTGTGCGAGCACAGCGGTGACCTATTCATCTTCCTGGCGATCCTCCCAGTGATTGGGGACGAAGCACCATGACACAGAGACCATGTGTCATATTTGGCCTCCAAATGCTCCAGAGAGATTTCATTTCTTCAATTCATGCTCTGTTTAAGTACATTTGCTCTATTATTTTACAACAATCTGCTCATTACAAAAATAAAAAATGGAACCGCACATTTCAAGGAGATCTAAAGAAACAAATTCCTGCAGGTTAAATGTGCAGTAAACAACATCTATAGTGAGTCACATTTTTCCTCCTGCACCTCTGCTGGAGAGAGTTTCAGTGTGTGGTCTGCATGACTTTACTAGTGACTACCTAGTGACCTGACTGTAATGTCTCAGCTATTCACTGTTTCCTTCACGACTAATGTAACCCAGATGGGCTGGCAGGAAGTAAACCATCTCTGTCTGATTCCCCTCTCTTTCTCTCTCCCTCCCTCTTTGGCTCTTTTATCTTCCATTCACATCTTTTTTCACAGTTTTGTTTTGTCACAAATCTTAGGAAAAGTGGAAATGTAGAGAGCGTACTATCAGGAAGAACAGGAGCTTGTGTAAATTCTTTCTTGACATATTTAACACCACGCCTTTCATTTTTTATTACCTTTTTGTCTTCAGAGTAAAAAGAAGTTTGAGAGGGAGTGTAAAGAAGCGGAGAAATCCCAGATGAGCTACGAGAAGTTAGATAATGACATCAACGCCACAAAATCAGAGGTGGAGAAGGTAAGAAGCTCCAACCTGGAACACAGCAGATGTTAGTCAGTTGTTGATGAAGTATCAGCTTCTGCCTTTTGCTTTGAAAATTCTTGGCTGGTAACTGAGTCCAAAGTGAGCAGATTGCAAGAGATGGTGGAGTATTTGCTGGAGAGAAAATGTTATTTACATGCTGTTCAGTAAACACAATGACATTTTCATTCCTCTATTTCTTCATGTTTTGGCATTAAGTCAATGTCTAAATCAACTCAATAAACGCAGTATAATAGATGCCTATGAAATTATACTGCAGCTCTATTTTTTTCCACACTTGGAGCACTGTATAATTAGACCTGGTGGATTAAGCTTGAGGGAACATGGACAGTTTAAATTAGAGGTGAAATCATAGCTCAGTAAACCTTGTTTTTGGATAAAATTCTGTCCATGTGGTTTCGAACTTAGCAATAATTGAAGCAGAAGGATACTCAGAGAGTTCAGACCTCTGCCAAGGCCAATGTAGTCCACTCTTCTATTATGTGCTAATCCACACTGGTAATAGGTCCAAAACTATTAGAAATATGTTATAAAATGCTTGTTCATAAATAATCTGAGCTATGCTTTGACCACATATGTGTAGGTTCCTCAAAAGTGTTACAATTCAATTGAATTTCGTTATTCCTCTTTAAATCAGTGCAGAGGTCGTCTGCATTGAAGTCCACGTGTGTGATGGTACCGATCATTACATGCCACTGAAACTAATGTTTTATGCATCATATGTGCAGTTACCTGTCAAAGTCCGGGTTAACCTAACTCTCTGAGACCATATTTCTAGGTTTGGAAGGGACAGCATGTACAGTATATTACTGGTCTTTACCAGACAAGGAGGATTTGTCCCATATTAAGTATTAACTTTGGTTAAAAATGACCTTGAAAATGTCTTTAAAAAAGCATTGAATTTAAGAGTCTGATACTTGAAGACACCCTGTTATGAATTATAGAGCATACATTCAGTATTTATTGATCACACACAGACATCGTCCCAAAACACAAGACTCATTTCAGAAAACCAGAGAAAACTGCGATGATATTCCACTTTTGTACACAAATCAAAGGGACCTGACACTGAAATCTTTATCTACTGAACGTCAGTATGGATTTAATGTTTAACGTTCGGATGTAACCGCTCAGGCCAAAAGCCAGTTCTACCTGCGGACCCACATGGCCGACGAGAGTAAGAACGAGTACGCTGCCCAGCTCCAGAACTTCAACGCCGAGCAGTGGAAACATTTCAACAACGCCATACCGCACATCTTCAAGGTAAAGCAGCCAACAGCATGCTACTTGTGCCTCAACTGGAGTTCATTTTGATTTAATTTAAACTGATTAAATTTGATTTGATTTAAATTTGATTAAACAAATATGATCCACTTAGAAAAGTTAGCAGTATTTAAGTAAGTTAGCAGTATTTAAGTCAGTCAGAGTCAGTGTTGCTGAGGGGATCTGACATGCTACGTTGCCAAGTTCCAAGTTGCTGTTTGTAGCAGTGTTTTAATGAGCATCGCCGCATTGTGTCGATTTGCTTTCGCTCTGTTTTTCAGAACCTGCAGGACATGGACGAGCGTCGGACAGTGAAGCTGGGCGAGACGTACCGGAGCTTCGCTGAGGCAGAGCGAAGAGTCATCCCCATCGTCTCCAAATGCTTAGAAGGAATGGTTTCAGCCGCCAAAGCTGTTGACGAGCGAAGGGTAGGCTCCAGCTACACTGAAACGTGTCAGAGCGGTGTCGAGAAGGAGGGTTTGTTTTGATCTTGTGGGTTTTTGTCTCACTCATCTTCTATTTTGATCCTTCCTCCAGGATTCAGCCATTGTTGTGGAGTCATTTAAGTCTGGCTTTGAACCTCCAGGCGATTTCCCCTTCGAGGACTTCAGTCAGAACCTGAGCAGAACGGGTTCCGATGGGACCATCAGCAATACACCCAAAGGAGACAGAGATGGGGCCCCGGGGCCAAGACCAGACCCCAAACACTCTATGAGCAAAACAAAGAACAAACTCTGGCTCTTTGGGAAGAAACCAAAGGTACGATGAGTGTTTGATGCTCGTTGTAGTGAATCTATTTATATGGTGACGCAGTAGAACCAGTAAAGACGGCGTCGACTACCATCAACACTGAATCGTGTGGTTCCAGGATTTTTTTTGTTTTGACTCTGACACCATTATTGCTACCAGTGATATATTTTAAAACCATACACCACACAAACCTCCGATGGGCAAAAATAACACAACTACAAATGTGCAGGTCCTATTATATCCATCAGTTTTATTAGTTTTTCGGCACATCTCTTGCGCTCTGCCTGGCTTCAGTTGCGGGTTTTTGTTCAGTTCTGTCCAGTGTTTGCCTGATGTCTTCCATACACTCCTTGGACCTTGCCCTTCTCCATAAAGACCGTGTTGGTTAATCGTTAACTCTGCTTGTTTGGTTAAATATCAGCGTCTCCAGCTGCCTCACAATATTACAAACCTGCGGGATGGATAAGGTGTGTATTTGTGGTGTGGATTAGTTTAATTGTTTAGTAGACTATGCCTCCGACCTTCACAGGCATGTCCAACACAACACGGAATTGAAATCCCTTGAAACATGGCTCCAAATCTTTAAGTATTTCTTTAGGACGTGGACTACTGCTGACCGAATAAGCAATTTTTGAAGCACATCTCCAAAAACCTGCTTCAGATTGAATTCTCGATTGGCCAAACAACCGTTATCAGGTTACCGTTCAGCTAAATCCTGATTACATGGAAGAACAGTCCGTCCACTTAAAACCAGTGAGGGAAGTCAGTACCCCCTCCAAGGATGTGATGTGAGACTGTTAGCAGAATTATGCAAAACTACCTGACTGGTTTTCACCAAACTTGGCAGAGAGGAGCAACATAGACCGGGAAAGAAGCCGTGAACTTTGGGGGCATGCCTGTGTGAACAAAGGGAAATGAGGCGTGTTTTTTACATTCACCTTGGTAGAGGTTTGAACTTGAAATTTGACTCTTTCCTTCCAGTGAGGAAATGACAATAACTTAAGACTTTGGCAGAAAATTCTGTGTTCTGATCGGCTCTCAGCGTAATGCACGAAGAAGCTGGGTGAGAAAAGACATTTCAGACATTCTCTTTGTAAATTAATGGGATTAACAAAACCTTCAATTTTTGTGTGGTAAGTAGTTGAACACAACTTTTCAAGCTGGCATATGTTCTTAATGCTTGTCAATTTTTTTTACACTGATTATTTATATGCATTTGTGATCCGGTTTTATTATCATTATTATGTACGCTTTTATTTGACCTTTTTCTCCTCATTCAAACGGCTTTGAACTCGAGGGCTTTTAAAGATGCCCTTATCATTATTATTATTATTTTGAGCAACCGCGGATATCTTGGAGAACTGGTTAGCGCATCACGTGCCTCGTTCATTCCGGTGACAGGTTGTCACTGGCCCCATACGCTGAAAATGTTTCCCAGCTTTTCCAGGCATCGAGCATCTGTGCATGAGTCTCTGAAATCATGCCCGTTCCAGCTGGCTGACTTCAGGTTGGCTACTTGTACTCAGGAATTACATTACATCATTGCTCTTTTCACACTCGCCTGGATGTGATATTTGAATTCTTATTGTACAAAGAGTCACTTAAGAGCGTTTCTGATACTTATCTCACAACAATTTATTTTATGGACGTGTGTGAAAGGCAAACATATCGACACCCACTTTACGTCACAGCTCAGCCGTGTTCTTAGGGCCTTGAGATGATCATAAGCTTGAGTGACTCATTCATAAGTCATCAAAGACTTGGTCTAAATGCTGGCGAGTCAATGACTATGACTCCCTCATGACTAGGTGGGACCCTTGTCAATATGTCTATGTAAATCTGAAATCTATTATAAAAGGAGTTGGAAAAATAGGGAGCACCATTTAACTTGTGTTTGTGAACGTGAGCGGTTCTCTCGCTAGAGAATAGAACCATCACTCAATGCATGTGGTCCTGACCTCTGGCTTTGTCCTCTCTTCTTGCTCCCTACCAGTCCCCTTCCTCCTCTCCTCCTCCTCCCCCTCCATCTTCCTCCTCCCGCCCCCGGTCCACCTCCCAACTATTCCCTCAGAGTCGGTTCAGCTCAGACCTAGTGAGCCACTATCTGTCTGAGATAAAGACATCAGTACCCAGAATCCCCCAGAACTTGAAGGGCCTGAGAAGAGGGGTGAGCCAGGAAGTAGCCTTGGAGTGTTTGATTGAGACAAGGAACCTAGTTTGAGTTTGGTCAGGATGTCTGCAAGTCATGAACAAATGTTGAGTCAAATTCAAAGAATTTTAAAGATTCTCTGATTGGTCGACAGCACATTCTGTTGCTTTTCATCCAAATTCAAAATTTGACTTGATGAAACTTGCAGACACCCTGCTGTATTGTTCCTCCCACTCATCTCCTCTTCTGTTTTTGGTTTCTTTCCTCTTCTCTGTCGTCTCCGTGTTTCTCCTTTCATCATCAATGACAGATCTCTGCTCCAATCACAAGACGGACGAGGCTTGGTGATTGATCGTGTGTTTCTGAGATTCTTAGGGTTTTTTTTTTGTTTGCAGTGTGTTGGATTGGGGGTGAGTGTGCTCTGATCCCAACATCAGATGTGCTCTCCTGATGTTGGTCTTGCTGAGTTTGCTGTGTGTGTGTGTGTGTTGGATTTGCAGTGGGTTGTGTGAAGCGGAGTTCAAGCAAACTTTGTTTGATTGTTCTCTTTCACTCTAGTTTAACGTGTCAAGTGGCTCTCAGAACAAGTGGAAAAACTTGCTGACAGACTGTTGACTTGGCACGATTCCAATTTCTGAATAATGCAAGTTTATTACAGAATATTAGCAAATGTAGTATTTACAAATGGGATTATTTTGAAATTATTATTTAATCAAAGAAAGCATCTCTTTTCCTTTTTAACGGGAAAAAAACAAGAGAGTTATTATTATTTATTGTTTCTCTTTAAAATGTATTAATTATCCTTGAGGCCTTGATATCAAACTTATAGTTTTTTAATACTGTTTTCATTTTTACATCTATTATTCTATATGTTTTTGAAGAGAAAATTTGCAACAAATATTTTGATTATTGATTAGGTTTAAAAAAAAAGTGATTGCCCTATAAAGAATGCTGGCGTCAGCATCTCCCATGTGTCAGATAATGAGAAACTGAATGTTTTTAACCTTTTGATTTGTGAAAATAAGATGAATCAATAAACATCAATACATATCCTATGACATTAATAGGGACATTTTACTTCAGACAAAACCCCATAAACCTTATAATCTATAAATTAATAACTATTGAATTTAAATGATCAGCTTCTATAGTATTTTCTTATAACCGTGTTTGCTAGTGTTTCGAACCATGACTTTGCTGTAGGATTGATATAATCAGAATATGCAAAAATGCATTTTAATCTTCACCCGCTAATTAATTAATCACTTGTTTTTATTCAGCCTGAATTGTTGTTTTTTTTTGGTGACAATTATTGAATTTTGCAAGAGGGATATCGTCACATAGTGCAAGGCTAGTAATGTATCCAGTATTCCGCTGCACGATTATCACTTGATAAACATGAACAAGAGGAGAATATTTGGACCAGTGTTCTGGGGCGTGCACGTTTACTCCCATTCTTGGAGAGTATCTTCTGGCCGTGGTTGGAATACAGCAGATATAGATCTGGCCGAGCATCTGACGGCCTCCACGCTGACCAACTGGCTTGTTTGTGGAGCGACAGACTGTTTGGCGTTCTGACAACTAACCAGCATCCCATGTTGTCTGTTTGTTTTTACTGGACTTGTTTATGCTGTACGGCTCAGTGGTCTGTCAAGATGGTAAGTGTGTGTGTGTGTGTGTGTGTGTGTGTGTGTGTGTGTGTGTGTGTGTGTGTGTGTGTATACGGTACTAATAAGAAGACTCTTAGTGTAGGTTGTTGTGCATGTATCCCCATCATGTAGATGTCCCCATAGCGTCCAGTAAATAAACCCAATAGAGAAAGTTAGCTCCTCTCCCTGTCAGAGTAGCTAATGTGATGTCGTCCTCAGCAAATCAATGCTGCTCCCAACAAACGGCTCTGCTCGTGTTCACGTTGTGTCAGCTACCCATACACACCGTTTCGCCAGTACTGAGACTCAAATGGTCCTCCAAAGGAGAGTGGGTCACTCAGTGAGCAACGTTTCCGTTTTAAGCTACAGGGAAGATGAACGAAGTGTTTGAATTCCAGCTGAACGGAACAAGAGCTAAAATGTATTCATATGCTCAGTGCAGACGGGGAAGACAATGTTTCCTACTTACATTTGAATATCGTCTGGCTCATTAGACATTTATTGGCTGTGATTGAGAAGGAACCTCTTAACTGCAGTTGAATCGTGTTTCTACATTTAAGTGCAGCAGCTAAATGCCAAGTCAAGTTGCTTATTTTCCAATTCTATCCAGGAATGGCACAAACCAGCAAGACGTACTGGAAACACGTCGGTGGTATAATTGCATTTTAACAGCTGCTCTGAGAAACAGGCTGGTAATCTTTATTCCGCCTGTAATGTTTTCCTCCATGTGTTGTGCTAAGATGGTCATGTGACCCAGAGTTTGCGTAGCTACCGGTGAGACAATGCCGAGTTCTACCATGAGGATCACCAGTGATGCATCTTCTCACCAGGCTCCTTCTCTGGAGGATTTCAGCCACTTACCCCCCGAGCAGAGGAGGAAGAGGCTGCAGCAAAGGATTGATGAACTCAACAAGGAGCTCCAGAAAGAGATGGATCAGAGGTAGGACACCCCCCCACTCCTGGGCCGCCTCTCACCATTCACACAACAGCAAAATGATAATTTGCAAGTCTGGAAAGGTTTTTGAAATATAAATGAAATAGGATATAAAAAGAATGGAAATTTATACATCTCATACAAAATGTATAATTTATTTTATGCGCTGAACTCAACTATTTAATCACTTAAGTAGCAACCGGCAGAAATCAACGAAATGTGTAAGCTGTCTGATACCATGATGCAACTACTGAATTATTAATTTGTGCAGGTTGAGCTAAAACTCATTACAGGGCAGTGAAATGGAAAGCTAACAGTAGAAATGTTGCTGGAAGTTTGGATGAATTGTGGATTATCAATGATCTCTCCCACCAACTCTGTTGTGTTTGTGCGCAACTCTTCCAGGGATGCCCTGAACAAAATGAAAGATGTGTACGAGAAGAATCCTCAAATGGGCGACCCCAGCAGCCTGCAGCCCAAAATATCCGAGACCATTTGTAACATGGAGAAGCTGCGATCTGAAATCCACAAAAATGAGGTGACGGGAGTTGAGACTACGCCAAGATTTTTCCTCTCCTGTGAAATAAGAACTCACTCCATAATCTATACAATTGTAGTAGCAATAGCACCATCTCCTGGCCAAACTTGTGAATGATGGCGCCCTTCAGGGTGTTAACGGGGCTTCCTCTCTCTGGTAACAGACCTGGTTATCTGAGGTGGAGGGAAAACAGAGTTCCAGAGGGGACAGACGACACAGTGCAGACAACCACCATCACACTCCTCAGGGCAGAGAGAGGTAAACACCTCCACTAACCAACTCTTTCACTGACCAATGACCAGCTCTGAGCTGGTAACATGGAGAGACAGCCATCGTCCAAGTCTCACTCCTGCTGTTGACTTCTCACCACCAGTCCTGAAGGCAGTTACACAGAAGACACCAGTCAGGAGCACCACACACCTCACCACCGCACCAGTCCTCCGCAGCCCGGACAGCCCAACCCCGACCCTCACGAGTTCGATGACGAATTTGATGACGACGACCCACTACCCGTCATCGGACACTGCAAAGCGTTGTACTCCTTTGACGGTAAAGATGAGAGAGGGACATTTTCAGGGAATAAGCGAATGTAAAACACTACAAAGGGGAAATTGCTCCCCACATCATAGTGAGTTGGCAAACACGCCAACATGACTTCATATTGGTACCAGCACTGATGTCCAGGGGGCCAAGTTACATGTTTGAAATAGATTGTTCTGAATTTCTGTTGACAAGGGCAGAGGACCAGCGTTATGACCACAACAGGAGCGCATGTACACGGAAAGGAGTGTATAAAGAAAACATTATCCCAGGGAGAGCTTGTGAGGGATGTTGTAAAACAGATATTATAATTATGTGCAGCAACATAAAAACTGAAAGCCTCAGTGGCGCCGGTGGAGGAGGTAGCGTGGGTTGTCCATGAATCACAGGGGTGGTGGTCCACACTCTTATGAGGTCTCCCAGCCTGATAATGGAAGCCTCGGTGCTCCCGGTGGTCAGACCTGAATGTTCCACATTGGTTCTATATATCTGAGTATTTTGACACCAAACTGAACTTTCTGTGTCACGTGTGTGTGTTTGACTCTCAGGTCAGAATGAGGGGACTCTGGTGATGGCTGAAGACGAGGTGATTGCAACTGGTTTATTTAATACATTAAATACTTTCTTTTGCAGTCACGGACAATTCCAGTCAGGGATACATGATAATAACAACACGTCATTGATATCAGCAGATAACGGCCTTTTTCCCCCAAAGTTTTTAAATACTCTGGTCTCAGTCCATTTTGATAAAGACTGAGATTTACTCACATTTTCTTCTTTTGATCGTTTGATGTCCATGTTGAGGAAATAATGCTGTAAATGCATGATTTATGTTTTGTTTAACAAATCATTTAAAACTAAAAAAATCCTATCCTTATTAATCAGTTTACTGATTCTGATGTGAAATTAATTCTTATTAAAATGAATTTTAATTAATTAATCGGTTGAAAATAACACGATTGATTTATATTGAAACGATTCCGATGACGTTCTGGTGTTCTTCAATTCCCAAGCTCAGGAATGATGGCATGATAAACATAAATCTTGTTCTAAACTGCTCATCTTGAAAGTCCTGAAGTTAAATGCAGCTCCTGCGTGGTCGCTCTCAGGTGTTGTACATCATCGAGGAGGACAAAGGCGACGGCTGGACGAGGGCGAGGAAGCAGAGCGGAGAGGAGGGCTACGTCCCCACCTCCTACGTAGAGATCACCATGGAGAAAAACTGCAAAGGTGCTGTCACCTACATCTGAAGCTCCTCCACTGTCCTGTGTCCTCTCCACCATCACCTCTGCTCTGTCACTCCCTCCACGCCTGCTTTCCTGTCCCACGAGACAACCTAACCACAGAAAAAGACTGCCTCATCTGCATGGACGTTCATCTGTTCTGCTTTCCATCCCATCCCTATCTCTCTGTCTCTCTCTCTGTCCCTGTGCTTTAACCCTGCTATCACTCATCATCCTCTCATGTGTGGGATGATTCAGAGGTGAGTGAACGATGCTCTTTGAGCGACTCGTATGTCGTATACGAGGCATTTCTCTGTGTGTGAGCCCCATGTTGAGGCTACGTCGTTTCATAACGATCAAAGTGTTTCAAGATTGTTTTATATAATATATTAGAAACAAATTATTTTTGTTTTCATCCTTTCCTTGAATTATTTTGTCTTTTTGTTTCTTTTCTTTTTGTAACTGGAGATATAGTCCCTTGTTTTAAGCTCGTGTGTTGACATCACTTGCAGTGTAAGATGTGTTCTGAGTTCATCTGTTTCTATCCAGTGTGTGTGTGTGTGTGTGTGTGTTTGTGTGTGTGTGTGTGTTTGTGTGTGTGTGTGTGTGTGTGTGTGTGGTGTGCACGCGTGCACATTTTATTTTTTCCTGTTGTCTGTGCCATCACACCAGATTTGTCTAAATGCAATCACGTTAAAGTTGTTGATAAAAGTTTTACCACATACCAAGATTGTTAGAGTTTCTAGAGGTGTTCAACTTCTTTTGGTAAACTTGAAGAACAAAGTCAGACTGGTGTTCTTATATTTTCTCTCGTGGTCTTTTCATGGGATATAATGATTTAAAATGCTGGTCCATCTCTTGACCAGTTTTTGTCCATCTCTAGCAGACTACTGCCCTAATAGTTGGTGTTAACTCTAATAATGCTGGATGGCCACAAGAGATGCACGGATGTGTTCATGAACATGAACGTTTCGTCTTACAGACCGCAGGAAAAGCCTGAAGGTCGTTTGTTACTCCCTCCTGCTGACATCTCTTGTGTACCTTCTGTAAATGTTGGTTCCTCGGGGCCCTAAAGGCCTTAGACGAACACAAACTGAAGTCTGGAGCGAGGAGGTTCACACAGCCACCCTTCCTGTCTCTGAAAATGAGTTTGTGCAGAAGAGCAGGTCATATCTCCGCCAAGCAAAGGCTTTCTGTCAAAATTTTGCTGTACAGTATCATTCATCTATTTGAGGAACACACCGCTGACTGTAACAGCGCACTTCCCAGTGCAAAGGAAAAGGCTGAGTCAGGGTCCTTAAACTAACTGTTTCTTTTAAGGATCATTTCATTGCTGGTTGGAGTCTTTTGGTGACATAAAATTAGGTTTGTCTCCATATTTATCCTGAGCATGAAGTATAAATCCGCCTATTGTTACACTGAAACGACTCTCACGATGGGAGTTTTAAAGCGATGTGGGATCACTTTCCCTCTCTCTGAAGGTTTGTGTCATATTCTGGGTTCCTGATCATTCTCACGCTGTAGTTTTCACTCACAAAGTCTCACGATAGTTCTTTGAACATCGTCAGTCTCAACATGGGAGTTTGAAGGATTGTAACTGCAGATTTGCAGTGCAAGAAGGGCGCGGCAGCATAGAACTCAAATACTCCCGTGAACATCTGGATAACGACAACTAACTGACAAAGGTTGCTAACATCCATCCTCTGTATTTCTGCTCTCACTTCTTCCAGGTGTAGCCTGTATACTCAAACCCCAGTAGCTCATCCATCTGTTGGTGTTCTGTCTGTAGTAGATGGACCACATGCTGACTTGATCTGATTGTTTAGACAAAAACAAATTGTCCGTCTTTCTTGAAGAAGTCTTGTCTTGTATCTGTTAAATTCTTGGAAGTCCTGTGCCGCGTCACTCAAGTGTGTGCGTGTGTGTGTGTGTGCGTGCGTGCGTGTGTGCGTCCTGGTGTAGACATGTCGTAGTAACTGGCTCTCTCCTCTATATGACCGCAGGTTCCTGAGGGCTGCAGGGTGGCCGGGCGATTTGATTGGCTGGTGGAGGGCTCACGCTGATTGATGATTATTGGTGATGGGGGGGGTGACCAAGAAAGAGGGGAGAAAGGGAGGGAGGTAGAGAGGAGAATAAGAGCAGGAGTCAGATTTGCATGTCTGCATGCTCATAATCCATCCTGAAGCATTTTGGGTTGCTAGGAGACGAGCAGGTCATAGGCTGATGGCCTGGAAGCTAAAACTGGCATTAATATTGCTAATTGTCTTAAATTAACTGAAGGAGTTTGACCAGTTTTAGCAGCAGAGACGGACAACTAATGACATTAAAGAGAGAAACCTGCTGATTGTCCCTGCTGGTTTAAAAAAGATGAAGCATTTTATGCACTAAATCAAGTTTTAACTCAGAGTAGCAGGATTTTTGCCTGTAACGAGAGACCGGATCATTTCCATCTCATATTTATCTGTTTATGTTGGGCATTAACAGGAAAGTAGTCCAAGTCCCTCTCCTCTATATGGGAGCTGGTCAGTGTTGGGGGGAGGGGGGGGGGGTTATTGAAGCCTTTTGAAAATGTACCATTTGTAGCATTTTTCTTTCAAATAATCAGCTTCTATAAGCCTTGAAAAAAAAAAAAAACCTCATTGCTTGCATTTGAAGAATTATTTAATGTCTTCCACTCATCTAAATATTTCCAGACTACCAATATTACCCCACCCCCCCTTAAACTCTTGGCCCACCAAGAAAAAAGCAGCAGTTTCAATGTCAGGTAGGCTTCCAGGATTTACTGCCACTAACAAGATCAGTGCCGCACAGACTCATCCCTGTTATCATCATCATCTGTGCTCTGTTGGTGATGTCTGCCTGCCTGCCTGCCTGCCTGAGCCACTCTGCTCCTCGTGCCTGCCTTTGTGTGTCACCCAGTAGCATGACATTACCGTGTCATAAATGTCTCTTCAACATGATCATACGTTTCCTATGTGTAAGTCTTACCATGTGACGTGTTTTCTGTCTAACATCATCTCCCAGCATGAGTTACTTAGGTTTGATCTCCCAAACAGCAACAGGGTAAAATCAGAGCTACTCGCTAGGCAGATAGCCGGACTATCTACCCCGCCTCCCCTCCTCTCTCCTGGCTCCTCTTGCCACCTTTCCTCTCTACTCCTCTTGGGTTGCAACTCCACACTTCTACCAGCAGATGGCAGCCTTCCCTCAAGGAACCACCAGACTGGGCCGCGTTGACTACAGCAGGAGCTCCAGCATCTTTGCAGTCAGACTGCCTTAAAACTTTACTGTGGAGGGATTATTACACACACACACACACACATATACGTACATACAAACATACATCCGGGTGTGTCTGCATCTCTACCTGACTACATCTCCCATCAACCACCTGGGCTCATACTCACCTCAATGGAGGATTGTCAACTGCATCTCCATGATCCCCTCCCCCCCATTTAATCATTTGTATTTGTGAATGTGATGACACACTCACACGTGTATCAACGGCGTGTGTGCACATGTACGGGAGGTCAAACAGGCCAAAACACACTAAATCAATGTGTTACTGACCCCGATTGACTTTCCACACACATTAAAAGTGTGTACACGTGTGTGTACATGCGTGATGTTAGTTTTTACCATTGAATGACTTGTACATATTAACATCTTTTTATGTCATGTTGAATGTGTTTCCATGGTGATTGTTCTTAGGTTTGTTTGATTGACACTCTTCATGAGAGATAATAAGGTTTGAATTAAACCGATGCACTTTGCCCTGAAGTACTACAGAATTTGAATCTGAACAAATGAAAGAGCGAATGAAAGAACGAGTGAGTGAAGGTCTGTCGTCTGTAGAGAGCGGCGAGAAAACAAAAAGCTTGTAATTTTCTCTGAATGGTTTTTATACTCTTTTTGTAACGCTTGACGAGCAACGTTTTTTGCATGATTTTCTATTCTTTGAAATCTTTATTCAGCCTTTAAAGTCTCTCTGGTGATTGTTTTTTTTTTTGTTTTTTTGTAACCACTTTAAGTATTGGTTGACTAACACATTTACATGTCAAATCCTCATTCTGATGCTATTTAAGACAAACTGATCCTTCCTGTGTTATCAAGGTAAACCAAACAGCAGGTGGCCACGCCTTAATCTGTTTCTTCAATGAAGCTGTGAAATGTACAGAATGATGCTGTAGATGTTACTTGAACTTCTCCCAGCCGTGCTAATCCCCGCCTCTCCGATCTCAGACCAGTAGCAGTCGACGTTAAAGAGGTATTTCAGCAATTTGGTGTCGCACTTCCACGACATTGAGCGACTAAAGCAAGAGCAGTTCAACTCAAAGCAGCAGACATCTTTGGAGTTCAGTCTGTGTTTGAGACTCACGCCCCTGAAGTGCTGGAGCCTACATTTCCCTCAATGCAGCTCATGAAATCCACAATATGTCAAACCCAACACGCCCAGCTTCTGACGAAGATTGAAGCCAAATTATGACTCATGCAACCTGCTTTCCATCCATGACGATGCCTCGTACACAGATCCGCACATGCTGTCTGATACCATTTTCCAAATCCAGAACAATCAACACTCTCTTGTTTTGTTCAAAACTAGGAATTTCTATTAAGGGAAAATACTGGGGGGTGTCCCAGAGATTGTCTTCCTATTGCTAGTTTTGTTTGTCAGGAAACCCCGGAGTGTCCGTAGAGAGAAAGAAAGAGAGAGAGATTATTATTCCTGAAATCACTGTTCAAAAATTCAGATTCAGGGGCTGGACCCAGCTATGAAAATGTATATCGTGGCCACAAAATACACATAGAAGTCACTCACGCAGATGAATGGATGGAATTTTCTGTAGTTTCATTCACCTCTGCCCACCATCCAAAAGCTCTCCCCACGCTTTGATTAATCAGCTGTCACAAGACAAAACTTGTCCCCCCACAATGTAAGGCGTTTGTCACTTTTAATCTCTCCGTGGCCTCTTTGGGCCTTCGTGGTTTGACAGCCGTGCAAATCCCAAAGACATTCATTTTACCCCGAAACAAAACAAATCATCTCATCTTCGAGAGACTGAAAGTTTGGAAGTTTTTTTTGCGAAATAAATGACAGGCGATGTTTTCCAACACCAAAAATGGAAGCGCTTGTTAAGCATTTGCACTCAGACACCAACAGGTGGCGACCCTCAGACTCCAGCACTGTGGTGTGTCAGGACACGTGTTTCATAACCGACTGTGTTGTGGGTCGCAGATTTCAGACTGTATCTGATTGTTCCCTGTTGGGGGGGGGGGGGGGGTGAGTGTTCTGTCCCTTAAAGGAGGTGAACTAGCAGCGTTGAGCCCAGTTCATCTCCTCAAACGTCCCAACAATTCAAGCGTCAATCATCCTACTAATTCATGTACTTCTAAATCTTGTGCTGCGGGTTATCTTCTCCACTGTGCTGGAACTTTAAATCATATGCAGAATGAACAGGTGAGAAGTTCCTGTACCTGCCAAGCTACTGTGAGTGTGTTGCTGTTCACCTCGGCACAAGCACACGTCCTTCTCTACATTCCTCTTTTCTACATCGGATAGATCATCGTCGTGTGTGTCCTGCGGAGACTTCGTACCTCTGACGTTCATGTACAGTACCGATACTTCAGCGGTGGAATCAGCACCCTGTCGCAGTCCATGAAAACAGCAGGTCCAGGTTGCGGGTTGTCAAATCCACGATTTTTCTACCGTGTTGTATATGTTGTAATAACCGATGGCAGTACTTCTCTCCATATTGTTGTGCGCATCTTTTTACTTTGAATGTTATCAGACACTCTGTGAACAAAATGCCCCCCCCCCCCTCTTTCCAGATATTGTTCAAATAAAGTGAGCAGCAATGAAAAGCAGGTTTGTTCTGACTTATTTTGTGAGTGTAGATGAAGGAGTTGCAGTACTCCGTCGTGTACCGGCACCTCCACCTTTGGCAGCTGCGAGTGACTTTTGAGGAGTTCGTGGAAACAAGAAGAGTGGCGTCGGCTGCTGAAAACCGGCGTGAGCGTCCTGCAATCAGATATCCCCAAGCACAAATCTCCAGTTTTGTTCCGCAAGATTGTCAGTTTTGAGCTTGAATGTCATCAATATCCGATGCTGGTGCACCTTGTATAGATTTTGAAGCCCCTCAAGGCAAAATCTGATTCATAAGCTGGGGTTTATTAATACAATCTGATGAGTTTTGCCCTATGAACCGATACCAATATGATAAAAGTGTCCTGATATGTGCTGATGGGCCAATATTAAGGTGCGAGCTCTGACCTTTGAGCGTCGTTCCAACAGCAGAACTGCGTCAGTTTAATTTCCTTAACATAAATTCATAGGAAAAAAGCTGTGGTGCCGTGGCTTCCTTATCGGCTCTCTTGACAGTTCATCAGCGGGAACCTTTACAAGTGCATTCTGGGTACATTTTTCGAAGGTTCTCGCAAATGTGGTGTGAAAGCATTTCACTTCTGCTGATTCCCTCTGTGCCAAAACAAGAACACGCCAGTGCTGAAACATACTGCAAAAAAAAAAAAAGACATCTTAAAGAAGTGCGAAATTCCAACTCAAAGTACATTTTAAAGTAATATTTAAAAAAGCATACACTACCTCCATAGATCATGTACCATATTTATTAAAACTTACCACAGTAGTTCATTATATAAACATTAAAACTCATGAACATCTTAGTTTTTGGTTTTTACAGTCTTCTACAGAAAGTATATACAGTCATTTATGAACATGCTAATGCGTCACGTATGTACAGCTTTCGTCTCAGGCGTGTTAACGCACCTACACCTTGTGGTGGTGTTTGTTTGGGTTTTTTTTAAAAACTAGAAGCAAAATCTAGCTTTTATTATTCAAACAACTATTTTGTGTTTCTGTACAAACCCCCGGCAGGGAAAAGACACTTTTCTGCATTTACACACAAACAGGAAAAAAAAAAAAAAAAAAATCTGATTTAAATGGCTCCAATGAGTCATTTAGTCCCATGGAAGTGATAATTAGTGTAGTTCATCTTTGTTTTATGCTGAAGAAAATTAACCGTAACCACAAAATGCCTCTTATGACGCCTTGCCTGCTATTAATATAATGCTTTATATACTGTACATATATATTTTGACCATAACCAGCATCATTCATTGCCATTTGGATATACAGCTGTAGTTTCAACAATAAACACAGACATTGACTCTGTAAAAAAGTGCTCTTTCCTTCCTCGTTTCCTGACCAAAGCTTCCCAACACCTCCACCATAAATGCACTTGTCAGATTCCACCGGCACGACATTGTAAAAATACAGCAAAAAAAAGAGAAAAGCTAGTGCTGCTTGAGTTAAAACGAAACAGGACTGACGTGTCTTCTCCTCTTTGGTTGCCAATTTGATGTTGAAATAAGAGATGTTTCGTTCCGTGTGCAGCGGTCACAGAGCGACCGGCTCTCGCGTCTCAGCTTTCATGCGTTTCTCTCCTCCGACATCAGCCTGTCCCTTTTAAAAGGGTGATGCGGTTTTTAGGTGAACTTTTACAATACTGTTTTACATTTTCTTTGCTGTGATTTCAAGCAGTAACCTACAGTGTTTCCATTTTTAGTGATTTTTCATTTTTTTAGGTAGAGGAGATGAATGTTGGATTTTCCTTCGTGATTTCACGCACAAGCATTTGTGGACAGACGTGGAGATATCGCTTGTTCTCTATAAAGGCGGATGGACAGAATTATCTTACAAGTGAGTACATTGAAACATAGATTTGTTGTTGATCCAGTTTATGAGATGCTATGAGATTTTATGTGAAGTTGTGTGACAGTGCTTCAAGCTGTTTTTCTTAAAAATTAAGTATTTTGGAGGTTTAAATGCTACCGTAGGTTGAATTTACCTTTCAGCACAAGGAAAAGGAGGAAGCTCCTATAAATGATGTGTTCAGACATCACGGTTCTGAGTGATACAAGCAAAGTCTTGCAACAAAATGCAGTTTGCGAGGACCCATGTGATGAAGAACCGCTGGGTGACTCTCGGCGTAGCTCTGAGCAGCGACCTCAGCAGCAGGAAAGTCTTACAGAGTCTTGCTGGCTGCTGCTGCAGGTTATTCTCTGGCTTCTTATTGCAATCGTCCGCTTTTTAAATCTCTTTTCTGGCATTTTTTTCCCTCGTCTTCCCTTACGTACACCTGCTCCGCCTCTTCTACGGGGTCCAGTAGATGAACATCTGTCCATCTCGAGGCTTTGAATCTTCCAGTAGCGACGGCGTTGCTCGGTCAAATCAAGGTCTGTGTTGTGGGCGGGGGTTCCAGTTTCCGTGACAAAGCAGTGAGGATGAGGTTGAATTTGTTGTAGCGATCTGATTGGTTGACTGAAGCGCCGCGGCTTCCCCACAGCAGCCTCAGCTGGAAGTCGGTCTTAAACACCTCCAGCAGGTCATCGTCACACTGGAATCCTAAACACAAACACATATGAAGCTGTTTTTTCTTTTTATCACGTCTTTGTATTTATTTATAAAAAAAAACCACATGTATTTTTGTGTTTTTACCTTGTAAGACACTCTGTGCATTCACTGTGTAGTTCTGTGCGTTATGTGCAACATCACGTGCAGCCTCAAGGTGGCGCAGCATGATGTCGCAGCCCTGGTCACTAATCTCCCAGAGCTCCGCCCCCTCTGGTGCAATTGATGGACGCTCCATCAACGTGAGGAGGGGCAGCAGGAGGGGGACGCAGACCACCGGAGGCGAGGAAGCTACCGGAGGAAGAGAGAAGGTACGTTTACTTTGCTACTTAGACATTAAATATGTTGTATCTTTTAGTGTGTGTGTGTGTGTGTTTGTGTGTGTGTGTGTGTGTGTGTGTACCTGTTCCCTCATAGAGATTCTTGTAGAAGGGTTTAAGTGTCTTCTCGTAGGTGATGGCGGTCTGCGTGTAGTTCCTTCGTAGAGCTGTCCAGGTTTCCTCCAAACGGCTGATCTGCAGAACAAATGCGAGACTCAGATTCACGGCTGAAAGTGTGTTTACAGAAATGTGTTCTGGTCCTCATGCTTGTGTGTGTCAGTCAGTGTGCAGGTGTGTGTTACCTGCGGCAGGTCCAGAGCTTTCATCAGGGCCGTGAAGGCAAACAAGTCACCCACCGAGTCCTTCAGCTCCAGCGCCACAAGGATGATACGATTTAAGGTGGACGCCCGCTCCTCCACGCTGCCCGTGCATCCCAGAATATCCACGGCGACACCTATCGCCATGGTGTGATGCCTGCAGGCAGAGGAACGCTACAGTTGGATTATCAGCGCCATCTGATGGCAATGTAGTGTTGACTCGCACTAATCTGAAGCTGCCAGACTGCAAAGTCAAACTGTTTTTTTTTTTCGTTTTTGCTGATATTGGTTTATAATTAAAGCAAATTTCCACCACTTAATGAATGTTAACAGTTGGATTAACTTAATTTGACAGATTTTTAGCTTTGATTGGACAAATTTTGCACGTTAAGACTCTGCAATTACACTGCAATAAACAGAAATATCAATGTAGGCGCTATCAGACCTTTGTGAGAAATTTGCTGGTTAAATGTCTTTCTAAAAGAATACAGGAATTCAATTATTTTAGTTTGTAGTTACGCTTTCACTAAGGTGAATTTAAAGCTATACAGCAGCAGCTAGTTTAGCTTCGCAAATGTTTGGAAACCTTAACAAACTACTTGCCTGTCTCCGTCCAAAATTTGTAAAAAAAAACAAAACAACGGTCCAGTCAATTTGATGTTCGCTCATTATCATAATGTATCTTATCTGTAGAATTTGCACAAGAAGAAAAAATGGCAATTTGTTTGCGAAGCTAAGCAAAGAGCTGAACTGCTCACCATTCGATTCATATTTAGCTGACGTAGCCTTGCTATCTGACACACAGAAATGGATAATTAAAGCTAACGATCAAAGTTCACAACATTTTTTATTTCTTTTAAAGGTTGATTGAGAGCTTTGTGTGTAAATTAACTTTTTTTTTTTTAAATTCCACGTCACTCTCTACTCTCTCTTTACACATGAGAAAACTGGGAAGCTGATCATCTGTGTTTGTGTGGTGGGTGCATGTCTCTATGTTTCTATGACGCGTACCGTTCCATCAGGTCCAGCCTCAGCTGTCCACCGTGTGGCAAAGTCACCAGCTCCAGACCAGAGGCGACCCCCATCTGACCTTTCAGCTCCGGAGACACTCCCAGTATCCTAGCAACCTGGAGGCAAAAAGAAAAAAAGGTTTTTAGTTAAGCATGTAAAAGCAGCTGCCAGTTCAGTCGAGTCATTTCCTACTCTCAAACTTGTCACTGTTGATTGTTTAATTTGGTTGAGGGTTGTTTCCTTTTTGTCATAAAACCAGCTGGTTCCTGCTGTCCACTGTCTGAACCAGTGAACCAACCAGGATCAGCACCCGATGGGATTATCACCCAGGGACTCAGCAGCAAATCAGTGTGTGCTGTCCGCTAACCAGCAGTTTGACAGTTGAAGCAGAGTTGTGCGGTTTTGCAGAGTAGCAGCGACCTCTGCTGATGCGGGTGGTAAGACACATGAAACTGGCCTCCTGAGGTGGGTGAGGTGTGGTACCACACTGTGACGACGAAGACCGAGACGGAGAGAAAACATGAAGTAAAAAGTTTGGTTTTCTCCTCTTAGCTTCCTCCAAAAACGTCCTGTGCTACTTCATTTGGAGACACCAAGGCAGCTTCCAGTACCTGAAAGCAGCACTGTGAATTCTGTTGAGTTACGGCGCTTAGTTGGGTGACGGGAATCACACACATTTGTGTAAAGGTGTGTGTGTACCTGGCAGTCAGCCATCAGCAGGTGTCTGGCGATGCTCTGGTGGTTGTGGCTGAGCAGCAGCTCTTTTGCTCTCTTCAGAACCGTCATCTCCAGTGGTTTGTTTTCAAGTGGCAGAAGCCGAGAGCTGAATTCTGCCGGCCGGAACGTTGACTCCGTCTCCACCACCAGCCGCAGGACGCTGGTCCTCTTGTCGAGCTCCTGTTCCTGTTTCCCCACCTCTTCCTCCTCTTCTTCGCTGGTGTTTTCTAAAGCTGCGATGGCATGATGGTAGGAGCTTCTGTCCAGCCCTCTCCGCCCTCCCGCCTCCCTCTCCTCCCCCTCCTCTATCCCTCCTTCTCCCTCTCTCCTAAGTCTCTCCACGTAGCTGCAGAGAGGCAGCTGAAGTTCGTGGCTGGCGTCTGTGATGGAGTTTGGTTCCACCCACTCCAGCGGGCTGCAGGACCTCGGGTCTGCAGGGCTGGTCCGCAGGCGTTCAGTCTGGCCTGTTACTGCTTCTGAATCTGGATAATGAACCAGTTCAGCAGGAGAAACTGCAGAACTGTGAGGGTCTGCAGAAAGGAACTGATGCTCAAACTTCAGAGGCTTCACGGGAGGAACTGGAGGGCCTTTGGTGGCTGTAGCAAAATCATAAAAACACCCTTAAAAATCAAAGGGATAGCGGACATTGATAAAGTCACAGCATTTATTTTACTTTTTAAAAAAATAGCTCATTCAAAAGAGGCATAGAAAGTAGCACCTCTCCACATATGAAGAGGAGTCTCCACACTTGTGGGGTCCACAGGAGGTGCAGTGAAGCTGGCGCAGGTGGAGGAGGGGTCTATGGTGTCGGAGGCGCTGCAGGGGGGGACCAGGGGCTGCCGGCAGGGGAAGCCAGGCAGTCGAGCCAGCGGCACCTTGCTGGGTTTAGGTGGCGGTTTAGGACACAGCTGGCTATCAGAGCCCCGGATGGGCTGACCTGCACAACCAAATGTACTCAGTTTTATTCTTAATTTTCAACAGGAAATTTGTGTTTGCGCAATAATTAGAGTGTTTGAATAAACTTTGACCTTGCTAGCGTGGTTGACTTGTCTAATAAAAAGCTGGGCTGTATTTAAGTCTTATCTCATTCTGTGAAAGTCAACAGCAGAAGCCACAATACGTCTTTTATTTAATTTCTGATGAAACATTTGAATCCAAGAACTTCAGTATGTAAAAGGAAATTAAATTTTCTCTTCACATGCAAACAATGGTCCAAGGGAACAGGAGAACATGTCCCACTGTGGCTCAGCACATTACTGAGAGAACTCTCCAAGCAGCAGATATTCCATCTTCCACCTCCTGTTCTGACCTGCCAGGGGCTCCGTAGATCTCCGATGGACAGAGGGGCTCAGCGCCGGCTCACTGCCCGTCCGGAACACCGGAGACTTGGGGTTTGGATAGGAGAGGAGAGGGTCTGAGAGCTGCTGGGGCTGTGGTTTGGATCCTGGAGGGTGAAGAGGAACAGAGATGATGACAGGAGGAAATGAAACCAGCTGAAACATCAATCTTTTTTTTCATATAAATCTTACATCTTAAAGTGTCACAGAGCAATAAATGAGAACTCACCAAGCGGTAGGTAGCTGTCTGATTGGTGCGCTTTAAGTGGGCGTCGCCTCTCCTGGACTTGATTAAGACTTGCTGGTTGGCTGCCACAGCGATCCTTCAACCTGAGTTTGGAAAAAAAAAAGTAAGAAAACCTCTGTAAACTTGTTCATAAACGACATAAACTGCCACATTTTGTGGGCTCGCTATAATTGCTATGACATTAATGGCCACATGATTATGTGAAAAGTGTAACTCGTACAAATAACACAGAATCATCAGGCCTCTGCAGCTCCACCGAGCCTGACAAAGTATTTACATGTCTTTTAGCACTTTGTTTTGGTTGTTTGTCCTCCAAAGTGTACAGCTTTTACTTTATTATTTAGCTGAAAGGAAAGCCAACAGGGACGATGATCGAGCAGGTCTGTACCAACCTGAGCTGGCTCCCTCTGCCCATGCCGTTGTTTTGGTGTGTGTTGTCGTGCATGATGTGCGTGTTGTCGTGTGTGTGTCCGTTGGTGATGTTGAGGCTGAGGCGTTTCTGACTCCGCCTCTCCTGCTCCGTCAGCCCCGCCTCTCGATGTTTACTGGACAGCCCGTACTTCTCTTCCAAGCAGCGTAGCGGAAGCCCGCGGTTGATTGGCTGGAAGATGATGGCGCCCACCACCTGAGGTATGAATGGTAAAGAAGAGATGAAACAAACCGCAACAAACTCGAAAGATTTTTTTTGGCTGGCACAAATCTTCTTTTGAGAACGTGAGTCTTTGTCAAGCACAAAATCATCAGCTCGAAAAGTGCGCAAGAACTTTGTCCAATCATCTCCCTTCCAGCGACCTGTTCATCCATCCTGAGACATCGGTGTCCTCTGGGACTCCAGAGTGACAAGAAAAAATTTCCCAAGTCAAAGGTTAAGGTCACTGTCAGAGGCACATCCTGGACGCACGCAACAGTAATGCAGTATTTTTAGTATTAAGTAAGTATTAAGTACTTATTTTGAACAGTTTTATTTTTATAAACATGGTTTCATAAGGGGATTGAACAGGATCACGGTTTCTGTGCTTGCAAATTTTTTATATCGCTGGCAAGTCTGTTGTGATAAAGCATGTTTGCAGATGTCGCTAGACTTGTAACCTTGAACGGAACCCACCTGGGAGACAGGTTTTCTGTTGCCGACGTAGTATCTTATAAGAGCGGGGACACTGTCAAAACCCTCCCTCTCCAGACGATACTCCACCCGGGAGTAGGCTTCATTTAGAATCACCACCTGAGAGGGAGAGATCATGTCTGACTTCATATTCTACTCTAGATGTTGTCCAGTTAACATGTAGCAGTCGTCTATGATCTTATTACCTTCTTGTAAATTTTAAAGTGCTGAGCGGCGTTCCTCCATTGGCAGGTCAGAACGTAACTTCCTGGGCTGGACAGCGAATCACGGATCAAGAAATCTCCATCACGCTGCACAAAGTTCTCAGCGACCTGGAAACATTCCGAGAGTTACAGGTCAGAACACATGCACGCACGCACGCACGCACACGCACGCACACACACAGAGTGTTTGTTTACAATACAAACATTTAATTAGATCTAATAATGGTACGCTGTCATCCTGCTATCTTCTTTATGAGCTCAGTCCCGGCTGGTCGGCACTGGTTATGTAAGACGTGATGTTTAAAAGTCTCAAACTTGAATTTGTCCAGACTGAAAACATGACAGCAGATTTACCGAGAAGTTTTCTACTCCAGCATTTACTCTAAAAGGCTCTTTAACTAATTGTTCAGCTCGTATGCAGCGGGAAACAGAGGACACTGGGCACACGGTGAAAGACTTCTTTAGCCCTCGGTTTAGTCTGACGGGCAAGGAGAAAAGCCCAGTGGGACTCTTTCCCTCCGACGTCTATTGTTTACCTCTTGTAACATTGGAGCCTTTGCAATTCCGGCGGATTGACAGTTACGAGAGGTATATAACAGATGCCAGAGGTCAGGAGTTACAAATAGCAGCCAGGCTTCTCTCCATGTACGTTAGACTAAATTAAGGGCTAAAAAAGTCCTATCATGTGCTTAGGAATATTTGTACAGATGAAAATATAATGAATAAGACCCAATACTTTTAAAACAAACCACCGGGATGAAATTATGTGTTTTTCACTCATTTTGTTCCCAGTTGTTGGTCAATCAGATGATTTCAGGCTCTGGTTGTCATGGCAACCTGCTTTTATAAATCTATGATCCTCTGTTTGCCAAATATACTTCTCTACGACGAGTAGTCACTGCAGTCGAGGCTCTCAAAGTTGAGGTTGTCCGTCACTCCAGTTTAATCAAGAACATTACCAGCAGATTCGTCAGTAATTAAAACAACCTTTGGTTACATTCCCACATGCTAACGCAGAACACGGCCTCACCAGGAAACACAACCGGCGCTGAGCTGCAGCTGCTATCCAATCAGACCGGACGATCGATATCGGAGCACATTTCACTAAATCAATACACAATTAAAGCATTCACAAACGAGAACGATGATGACAACACACACACACACACACACACACACACACACACACACACTCACACACTCACACACACAAAAACACTCACACAGAGTTGTAGACTTTAATTAAGTTAGTGTTTGTAAAGTATATAATGGTAGTTTAGTTTAAGGAAGCTGCTTATTAAAAAAAATCTCTCAGAGCAGGCTTTCAGTGGGAACACACACACACACACACACACGTATATAATGTACATACAGACACACACATACCGTAAAGAAAGGGGCCGTTTATACACTGACCTAATGTTAGAACTCCGGCTCCGCTGGCGAGGCCTCTATTTAAGCCGTAATCTTCCTGTGAGCACTGAGTGTGCAGTGTGTCAGTCTAATAATAGGTGATCTGGTTCAACAAGTTTTTTATCCTGGCTTTCAAAGGGAGGGACTCATGACTCAGATTAAGATGTGTGTGTGCGCGTGTGTGTGTTACCTGTCGGGGTATCGCTCCGTGGTACCATGCGTGGCTCCTCGGCTCCTCACAGTTCATCTTCAGTTCCTCCTCCAACTCTCTGCGTAGCTTCTCCGAGGGACAGTCCAGGATGAACTGGTCTTGGGAGAACTGCGGTAGAGAAAGAGAAACTGAACTCGGGCCTCTGATAGACATCGAAAGAAAAAAAAAAACTCAAAAAAACATCCTGACAGCAAATGTTCAATATTTCCTTTCAAGACCATGAAAAGAGGAAGAGGACTGGAGGTTAATTCACAGCCTCTTTTCTTCTTAAACAAACAATAATTGATTCACAGATCAAAACCACAAATGCAACAATAGCGCATATTCAGACTGACCAGAGAAGATCAAATGTAATCAGAGGAGGAGAAGAAGGGTAAATGGGATTAAATGATTTAATGACCATATGTTTGAGGTCGGAGGAATTTTTCAGTACAGTACATTAGATTAAGCAGGTTCCTCCCGACAGCATGTACTTGTACACGAAGGAGTAGACAAGCCATCGACATTACATGTGTGGAGTTGAATTGGTGGGCGATTAGTGACACGATAGTCCAACAGCTAATGACAAAAAAAAAAAAAATTATTGTTCTACTTTTGACACACGTTTACACTGAAGCGAAGGAAAAAAAAAAGGGTAAAGCACATTAAATGACAGCAAACCAGAACCGCATGACAAGGCTAAACCAGACTACAAGATATTTATCGGTTTACAAAATGCATTTATGCCATAAACATGAGCGAAATATATATGACTCTCCGTAGAGTCTGTTCCGTAGCAGATGTAGCTGTTAGCCACGATCTGTTTATGATCTACTATCAGTACCGGCTCATGTTGACATAATTCACTCATGAGATATTGAATTGGCCTTAAAGATTTATTAGCATGGTAATCGTGTGTAGCAAGATTGAGTACATACGAGATCTACCACAGCCTCTTATAGTGTGTGAGTGTGTGTGTGTGTGTGTGTGTATACATAGGTTGATGCACCATCTGCTCCATGATACTTCCCATTCACCTCATTCTCATTGGGAACTTTGGTTTTCGCCTCAGTATTCCAGTATTCCAATATTCCATAGTCCTTCCACGCTACAGGATACTCAGTGAAATTAAGATTATGTCTGTAATCCCTACAAATGACTCGATCATTTGGGTGGATATTTGGTACCAATTTTGACACAAAACCGCTGAACAAATCAAGACACCAAATTGCCCAGAATATCTGAGAAAAAGGAAGAAGGCAGATCGATTAGAAAGGTTTTCTAAGAACCGATACATTTATGGGGGCCATCTTTTAAAACCCAATGCCAAATCCAAACAAGCTCATTTGAGCCATAAAACTTAAAATCCCACACTTTGCCCACAAGGTCACCCAAAACATAAAATATTACTCAGCGAGGAGAGGCTGGCAGGTGAGATATGAGAGCAGAGGGATTTAGAATTATACTCATTCAGACACTCGACAGATGAGAAATGATAGTCAGTCAGACTGATAAACAGAGAGAAAGTTTGGAAGATTTAAAAGTGAAGGACAGGAAGTTTTGCTAAGAACCTGACAGTACGCCGAGTCAGCACCTGCGCCGCCCCACACACACACACACACACACACACACACACACACGCAAACTTACATGGAAACTGCTGGGTCTCTGCATAGTTCCCTCTTCCTCCCTTCCTGAGACACATACCTCATAGCAAACACAAAACTCACAAACCACAATTCAACAGCTCCTTTTTTGAAACACACACAATTCTCTGCTTGAACTCTCTCTCTCTCTCTCTCTCTCTCTCACACACACACACACACACACATAAGCACACACTGCCTCTGACTATATCCCTCCTACCTTTTGCTTTTCAACTGCTGTTTCCTCTTATTATGATGTCATCAAGATGTCCCCACCCATCTGCCCGGACTGGCCTTCATACACACCCTTATCTGACGTACTTAAACACACATGCAGGCACCTGTGTGCGCACACTCACTCACACACACACACACACACACACACACACACACACACACACACACACACACACACACACACACACACACACACAGGCGCTGACACTACTCTGACCTAAAAAATCCTTTATCATCAGCCTATTTGTGCACCTTCAGTTTCATGTAATCAGGAGTTGTTGTCGTACAAAAACTCTGGTTGGAAGGAGCCGACCATCCATCAAAGACAGAATGTCCTATTAAATCATCTCATGTTGCGTTGTTTTCATGAACAAACATAATCTTAGTGCACATCATGTGGACATGTGTGTCACACAGACTCAGTCGAGTAAAACACAGATGTCATTAAGAGTGTTTTGTTCGATGTTCTCTAAACTCAGCGTGACACTCGGCTGAAGGACAATGAAGACCTTCCTCTCCTTCTATCTGTCGCAGCAGTCTGAATGAAGTTTGGATGGACAGTTGTCCTCCTCAGCGCAGAAACATCCCCCACCATTGCTCCAAAACACCGACACCGTTCGCATTCGTACCCTTGTCTCTAAACAGTAATATTAATAAAAGAAAACACAAGACTTTGATTCTAAATTTTGCCGCTGAGGTGTTGAGGTGAGGCGAGCTTGTGTCCACGACTCAACGTAATTTAGACGGCAGTACAAGTAATGCTGTCAGCGACGGCGCCCACCATGTCATAAGCACATGAAGATGGAACAAAAGTGTCAAGCAGCTTAAAAAAGGGTTATTCAGGTCATGTCCGGTAAACTGTAGAGCACTCAGAGAATGCATAGATCTCTAAACAAGACTGTTTGGATATACATCATCAACTTAGTAGCGTCAAAATCTGTTCAATCTTCAATGAGTTCGCACCAACCACCAAAACCCCCCCCCCCAAAACCCCAAAAACCCAGGTTTTCTGGTTCACTGATCCAGAACGTGTTTAAGCTGATTGCTGCATGCTAAAATGTTCTTCTTCCAAAGAGCTTTCAGGATTCAGTGTCATCAACATCTCCAAAAGTTCGTCGCTTCCTTGTAATATCGTCTATTTCCGCATCGAATTCCACCACAAATCTGTACCAGAATTTTTGCGTGACCCCGTTGAACAAACGGCCGCTGGGGTGGTGACGTTACCTCGTAACATGAGGCCTGTCTCTCAAACACACACATCCTCACACGCTGCACGGCAAAGATCGAGCCATGGAGATGAAATGTCCATGAAACTGAAACTGAGCATCTTATCATTTCTCTGGCTCTCTAAAGTCACTGCAATAGGACCCCCCCCCCCCCCCCCATCTTCACATATCCATCAGTGACAGGAAATCAACGTATCCTGTTACAGCTTCTTTACAGAAAGAAGCACACAGCAGGACACACTGATTTTGTTCGACCGTAGCCTGATGTGGGTTTTGTGTGTGTGTGTGTGTGTGTGTGTGTGTGTGTGTGTGTGTGTGTGTGTGTGTGTGTGTTGCTACACCAGTGGAAAGATCAAGGGTCAGCGGGGGTCTTCCACGTCTTTCAGTGCAGCGCGACTGTTTTTGGTGTTTGTCTTCACAAATCAATCAGCGGGCTTATTTTCCTGAAACCAGTTGGAGGTGTGTTGCATGGGTCAAGGAACGATACAACGCATTTTGAGACGGTTATTTTTGAAACATTTTATCACAACCAACAGCAACCTTTCCCTGTTCAACAGGCTGAAAACGCAGGAGCTGCTGGTTCCTGGCTCCTGTTGCAGCTCCAGTAAAAATACAGAGGGGAAATTTATTTATTTTTGTCATCCATTATCATCATCGCATCTGTGACGGCCTTTATTACACCAATCACAGCATCTACAATTGCAGTCACACTGGCAACTGGGACTGATGTACAGAGGATGAAGATGATGGATGCCATGGAGATAAGGAAGGAGGGAGGACTGCAGCGATGGGAAATACAGGGAAAGAAGAGGAGAAAAGGAAGAAAGGAGGGAGAAATAAGAAGAGATGATGGTGGATGGCAGTGATTTTTATAGGCTGGCTTTTAATAAAACCCGCAATATGATGTCATCCTCAGAGCGGCTGCATTTTATAGTGTGTGTGTGTGTGTGTGTGTGTGTGTGTGTGTGTGTGTGTGTGTGTGTGTGTGTGTGTGTGTGTGTGTGTGTGTGTAAACCACAATACGCAGCTGACTGTGCAGATGCACTTTACATGGCATCAACATGACTTCATTGAAGGTGAAATTCATCCGATTATATTTGAGCTGAATTTTACATTCATTATAGTTTCATCCCCCAAAAACCCAAAACAAGAACAACCGTAGTTTCCTCTCAAAATCCTCCAACAAAAATAAGCCGGTCCGTCTTTTTTTCCCCTCCCTCATTTACAGTCATGTTGCATCAGTTGCTGCCATATGGATAAATACAGTAGTTGGCGAGCTCTCACCACTCACCCACAGCGCTCACTTTGATGTTAGCAGTGCTAGCCTGGCCGCAGGTGGTGCACAGCAATGTTTTGGGGGTGGGTGTGGGTGTGGGGGTACAGGACTTAACCGATATAATTCAACAGAAAATGAAACTGATTTAAAATCTGTTGTGTTTGGTATCTGTGGTCAATAAATGCAGAAGCACAGCCGCATTTAAGCTGTTGAGAGGTGGTGTTCACTGCGCAGTCACCGGCTGCAAAGCTCTGACCTGCGCCCGTTTATAAGGACTGCTCCCTGGCTGCCGCTCGTGCTGCTGTCACTCTCAGGTTGGCTTATTAAATATGTTTTACGATAGGATGCTGGCACCCGACTCCATGTTGGTCCAGTTTTACAAGGATGAGACGCCACAGCTGAGCTCAGATTTATGGAACATTCGAGCACCTACAGCACAGAGGCGACTGAACAATCTGCCGATGTGGACGGTGTGGTGGGGCTGCAGGCTTGAGGACAAGAGCACCTTGAGATTATTCTGTTTTATACATGATTTGATCTGTTTCTGGTGCAACAGATATGAATCATCCCTGTTACATCGATAATAATAAATAAGATTGCTCCTAAAAGATAGTTGCGCATCCTCATGTTTCAAAGATTTACAAACTGAAAACGCTGAAACAGCTGGAAGAAATCATGATTTCCTCGGTGTCGCCATGGGAGACCGTCCAGTGGTGTGGACCATCATCATCCTCATTATCATTAAACCAACAACTGCTCGGTCTGCTGTGTTTCTGGTATTTCCCCTTTTCTTCATCTGACTCTCTCTCTCTCATTTCTGTGTCTCTCCTCCTCCCTGACATCCATCCACTTGTCAAGACGATGAATCCAAAGTGTCATCTCAAAGCTGCAGACAGAGGAAACTTGGATGCTGGGTTACCGACTGGTTACACATCAAAACAAGTAGCTCCACCTCAAGTAAGGATATTAAAACAGTTGAAATCGTGTTTCCACATTAATGAAAGATACATAGAGACGCAGGGTCTTTGGCTTTTTGCATCTAGGCTCCATTATCACGTCCCACACCTTTCCTGTTTACACGCAGCTAAATGGATGCTTCTTCCTCTGTTTGAGACAAGCAGCATCAGATAGGGACGCTGGCAGCAGCTCCCAGATCTACAGTATGGTACGTGTGTGTGTGTGTGTGTGTGTGTGTGTGTGTGTGTGTGTGTGTGTGTGTGTGTGTGTGTGTGTGTGTGTGTGTGTGCTAAAACGAGCTCCAAGACTGCCGTCGTGTCCTGGTTTTGTTTTTTTCAGAATATTTTTAAAATTCTGACCATTTGAGAAGCAGATTAGGGATTCGTAGAATCGACATCGTTTTTCCTCCATCCAATATGATTCTCAGAATGACGACACTAATTAGGCATCGACTCCCACGGATCGCGAAGCTGCGGTTTAAGCTCACGCAGTCATCGCAACATTGAACCCCTGGCCTGTAGCACTGCGCAGGCGATGAAAGGGCTGACTGAAGGTAAAGCAGTGCTAGTAAACACACAGTAGAAACAGATATTGGTTTATTTTAGGTGATTAAAGAACCAGGTGTTTTGAGTATTTGAGACTGAAGGTCAGATAATACAAAAAAAGTTCTCCCAAATGGTTTCTCTCAGGTTGAGGGTTTAACTTTTAGTGCTTGTTGTGCTGTCTAATCTGTATAGCGAGAGGACAAACACGCTTACATGGGCAAAGAAACACTGAAAATGATACAATGTCTTGTGAAATTTGTGCAAAACATTCAGTTCCATTGGGAGAGTTTATAATATTTATGTATAAAAATGCTCTGCTGTTAAGCCCTTGAGAAAATAAGCGTGAAACATATGAAATAACCTCCTACCAGCTGAGGGTGAACGAGTGGGTTCATAATAGCTGAGAATAAGAAGTTTGTATCTGCACAGATAGAGAAAGTAGTTCGTCCTTCTTGGATTGATGGCTTCCTCCCAGAGAGACAGATGGCAGGGAGAATTAAGAAGGGGACTGGAATAAAACCCTGGGCTCTTTGGAGACAACACGTCGACATGTGGAAGATGCAGAGAAGGAGCGAGGGTACGGCGGGAAGCCAGAGAGAAGGAGGGATGGAGTGAATCAGCGTTGGAGAGGAAGGAATGATGCGAGTGACAGGAAAACAACAACGAGGCCTGTTATGTTTAGCACAGTGAATATACTGCATTTACTGACATAAGCTAGGTACGTCACGCTGACTTACCAAAGAGATGTGCAACTTTTTTCAACATGGCTGCTGAGTCACGAGAGTTCGTTTTCAAAAAGTCTATGCAAGAGGCAGAAACCAACTCTTAACTCCCGTCCGAGTCTTTGACAGTTTGATCCGTGTTTTTGCGGCACTGAACAGACTTTATTTGCATAAAGTTGAGGACCAGTTGTGTTGAAGCAAATTCAGACACAGCAAATGTGTCAGTCAACTCATTCGGCCGCATCCATCAGGCAACGCACGCCGAATTCTCTCCACCGAAATGAGACCCGTCAGCTAGACACACAAGAACTTGACATTTTACACCGAACCTCCTCCTTCAGTGTGAGTGGCAGGAGCTGTGCTGGTGGGGCTTCTCACTTTGGTAAAGGTGTCATCTCTCACTAATATGTCAGCATAAAAATGTGTAAAAAGAAGGCAGGCATATGGCTGGAATCATTACAGAAGTGCTGCTGTTACATAACTTTTCCTCCATCGAAGGCAGAGGAGGGCGGCGCAGCCTTTCAAAGTGAGGTTTTCAAGTTTTGTTTTCTTTGGCGCCATCCACGGCAATAAGTCAGTTGTCTCGGTTCTTAATAAGAACTACTTGGAGTACATCAAGTGATTATTCAGAACAAAGGAATTCTTCACACATTTGCATTGAGGAACAGGCGTGCGGGAGGGAAAAAAAACTGTTGATTATTAACAAGCTAATCCAACGTGCTACTGCTTGCATGATTAGAAAACGCTCATCCGAGGTGGTAGAAGTATTCACCTCGGTTAAAGTACCAAAACAGCAAGTATTAGCAAGAAAACATGGTTGAGTTGTCAAAGTCACACAGCTAGCTTGCTCTTTCTGACTGATGTTACTTGTCTGTACACTGGTATGAAGCATCAGGGTGTAGCAGCGTGTAACAGGTGCTGGAGGTGGAGCTGGTCAGAGCTGCAGGGAAACCGGATCAATCTGAGTGGCCCTGACATGATTAACGGATACCAGAAGACACAACGACATTCTGATGCACAAAGATGTTCTCAGCTTTGCGACTTTTTTCTAATGTTTGTTGTTGTTTTTTTTAATTTTTATTTTCTGCCATTATCTGACATGGAACAAAGCAAGGAATAAGTAACACTTATTAACAACACTTGGATCTGGGATGCGACCCCACACTGGTTTTTGACATCACAAGTTGGAAATCACTGGTTTAATCTTGAATGGGTTTGTATTTTAAAACCCAGTCATGCTTTTGTGTGTGTCTGTGGAGCTCTGGAGTGGCCCAAGACAAATAAAATCATTTTTAAGGTCTTATTTGGGGCCTCAAAATAGATTTTTTTTCCCTTCATCTCTATCCCCACATTCTTTTCTCCCTATGGCCAATCAATTACACCGTACCGTTACACAAAATGTTGAAAGTAAAACTGTGAAATAAATGTGGCAGAGTCAAAAGTACGACCCTCTCTGTCTGCAGTACAGTACTTAAGTAAATTTCATTCAAGTCCTTCGAGAAGAAGAAAGCATGATTGCAAATAAGAACAAATAAATAGTTAATCAGCACATGTTTGAGAGTCCAAAAAATAAATAACATAACACAAACTCAATCTATATCACTGACACAGAAGAAGAATCCAAATATGTTTTAGATTAAATGTATTTTGTGACTTTCCGACTTTGGTTCAAGCTGAGTTTCACCATTAACATGAACATTTTTTTTTTCTTTTCCCGGCAACAGATGCACCCGAAGTCTCAGAAGCAGAGAAGTGACCATCTAAAGAAGCAGAAACCACATCACCCCAGGCTGCTGCACAGCTGCTCCAGCCAGGCAATCAAGTTAATGGCGTTCGTACGTTTCGCTGACGTCATAAAGATGGCAAATTAACACAAGTTAGACATTTATCATCCTCACAAGTGCTATCACCTTCATCCTTGTACCTCTGCACGGTCTGTGTCTCACCCTCGCCATCGCACACTGCCTCGTGTGTGTGTGTGTGTGTGTGTGTGTGTGTGTGTGTGTGTGTGTGTGTGTGTGTGTGGCAGCAGCAGCGCCAGTTATAGATGAAGTCAGTCATATATCTCACTCTCACACACAGACACACACACACACACACACACGCACAAATATATAGAGTCAGACAGGCAGGCATTTATAAGGGTGTCTGGTCCGAATAATAAGAGCCCAGTGTTCAACTCACAGACAGAGTGAGGCAAAGAGGAAGACCATTCAGAGTGATTAGATTTTGCTCAGGCTGTAAGTGTCACCAGGCCCTTTTCTGAGTCTCATTGTGGTCTGTCCAGTTTCCCTTAAACAACAGCAGCCCAAACAGTTCAGCTTGTGTGAAAGCAGATCTCCAAAATGTGATTAAACACCACTTTTCCACCACCACTTCTTCTAAAACATGAAAAACAGTGATAACATCCGGTTTGGCATCTGCACGGGGAAAAAAACAACAACCCATCCCTCACCTTTGCAGTGATGACTGAGTTCTTGTGGTAGAAGCAACACAGAGCCGCTGTAAGCGTCTTCAGGTTGCATCGCTCCGACATTCTGCTGAACTTTTCTCAACTTTCAGGATAAATGGGAGTAATCAAGCTCTGCCTCCAGCCAGCTTCCTTCAGCTGTAAATACCAGCTCCAGTCACTTGACAACACGTCCAGGCTGTGAGTAACTTCTACCAAAGTCCATGTTTCTTACGAGAAAAAAAACCCAAAAAACAAAACTGCAGTTACAAAGTAACTAGTAAGTAACTATTCGGAGTGTTTTCATCTTTAATATAAATGAATCATAAACTTCCTGTCAACATCAACATCCCGCCATGACGGCCGCTGTCTCCCTGCCACCTCCCTCCTCCACAGTCCCCTGCAGAGTGAACCCTCCACCACTCTCTCCCCTCGAGTGATCCTTTCTCACACTCTTTTTCTTTAGCCAAACCCTCGGCTCCATATATGGGCATCAGAAAGAGTCACGTGATCTGGTTAGAGCCAATCATGTGGTAAAGAGTTGGGAGTGGCTCACAGGCAGAGTTTGTCTCTCTGTTGCTGGCCTTGAGGACAAGTAGATGGTAGATTTATGAATGGATACAAATATTACCATCACTCTCTTCTATTATGGTTCCGATCTTGATTCCAGATGATATGATTTTTATGTCATGTGTACAGTAACATCGCTATCAAATACTGGAACTGATTTTTGGGCATTTCTTTCTTCCACTAAAGTCATGATTCCAAAAGTGGGGTAGGCACAGTAACGCCTGAGGGTGCACTGACATCACGGTAGCATCATATCGTACTTCCCAACCACATCTGTCAAGACCTTCTCCCTCTCCTCCTTTGACTGGCTCTGATCCTGATCCATCTCACTCCCAGTGCCTACAGGCGCCAAGTACTGGCCAATCAGAGGCCGCGTAGGGCCAGTAGGCCTATGTCCATTTCCTCCTGAGCTGGAAAGATTTAGTCCTCTAACACCCAATATGTTGCCTCACTTGCTCAAATCTGGTTAAATAGTTTAAGCCGTCTCACTTCACACTCAAGGGAGCAGCAGAAACTTCGGTATAATAGTTGGAGACCAGGTCTAGACAGTCCAGACCATTTCCTCCTTGGTTTTCAGACCTGAGCTGGAGCGAGCTCTAATGTTGGCAATGCTAGCCTCGCCACTGGTGGTCCTGGGGCCAAATATGGAGGTCTGCTTGTCTTGGACTTTCTTAAGTGATCGACATATTCCATCCATCCATCCATCCATCCATCCATCCATTCTACTACTTAACCTGTTAAGGGTCGTGGGGGGGGGGGGGGGGGGGTACTGGAGTCTATTCCAACGGCTTTTGGGCGAGAGGCGGGGTTCACACAGGACGGGTCACCATCGCAGGGCCAACACATATAGACAGACAACCATTCACACTCCCAGCCACGCCTACGGTCAATTTAGAGTCTGGATTAACCTGGTCCCCTCTTGATGTCTTTGGACTGTGGGAGGGAGCCGGAGTACCAGAGAGAACCCACACAGGAACAGGGAGAACATGCAGACTCACACAGAAAGACCCCGTGCCCGAGCCGGGGCTGGAACCCAGAACTTTCTTGCAGACAGGCGACAGTGCTGACCACTGCACCACCGTGCCGCCCCGTGATTGACATATCGTGCTACTAAAAGGAGACAAAGTTCTTGTGTATGTCACAAGTTGCATCCAACAACAAAGTGATTCCCTCACAGCGCTCCTGTCCTATGACTTTCATTTTCCCAGTAGCTGTCACAACAATAATGTTTTTCAAGATGTGCTAATGCTAATGCTCCTGTTAAGGTTTGGTTAACCATCAAGACACTTGCTAAAGTTTAAGCTGTGACCATGCCATGTGGGGGGGGGGGGGGGGGGGGGGGTCGGATCATCCACGAGAAATTATTCAGAACAAGAACAGACATTAATCGCGTGAAGTGGAAATAAAGGTGTCCTTTAAAGTCCAAAACAGTTGCATAATATTGCCTTTTTAAGGGGTGCTATGGATGAAGTCAGAGTTGTAACATTTTCCAGACAGCACAGTTTTTAGAGATGTTGCAAATACTTATCATTAGTTTCCTGGCATTGTTAATATTTTGTTCTGAGCAAGTTATGAGACACAGTAACATTACAATAGCAGCGGGGGATACAGAATGACATCATGCTCTTTTCTTGGACTTTTCAGACAGTTTCCAAATCTGCTCCTGCAAACTACCCAGTTCCTCGACTATTTATTACAAATGACCTATAAACAGAAGATACATCACTTCCTGTGCTGCTTCCTAAGACTTTTTAAGGAAATTGTTACCAGACATCGGCAACAAGCATGTTAACGGAGTTGAGTTTGGGTGCTAAAAGGAATCCACAACACTGCTGCATGAGTGTCTAGACAAGAGGAAAGTGTGTGTGTGTGTGTGTGTGTGTGTGTGTGTGTGTGAGTGTCACCAAGTGTGTGAGCATGTTTGTGCTGCAGATTGATGCTGATAAATAGCTGCCCGTCTGTGCGACTTAATGACTGCGGAACAATCTCAGCTGTTAAGTGATTTCCCACCAACACACGGAAGCGTCCACACTGAAGTTGGCGCCAAATATACAACTGTACTTTAAGAGAACTATCACAAGGAACACACGAATACATCAACAAAGACACAAATGCACACTGAGGGTGACACCCCGGCAGCAACCAGCTAAAGGAATATTCTGCCGCAGGAAATGGAGACACTAATTACAGTGTGGACTCTCTGAGGATCCATGAAGGAAATACATGTCCCTGCAGCAACACACACACACACACACACACGCACGCACACACACACACACACACATTGCCAACCACAGCAGCCCCAAATCACCAGCTAGGCTAAACGTCCACCTTAAAATACACGCAACCGTCACTGCAGGAATGCTTAGAAAAAACAACGAGGGACAGGAATCGGAGTTCTGAGCCCATGTTGAGGTTCTATGTTTTCTATTTCTATCTGTTTGCTGTTTCGGAGAAATCGACTGAAGCAAGGAAGGGCAGTTCCAGCAGCTTCAGCGAGTTCGATGACAAAGAAAAACAGAGCAGATTGTAATTTTTGCAGTTTGAAAACGGTACACTGCTGTTATTTACGAATACATGTACCCGAACGTAGCATGTACACGGTCATGAAACTGTGATATTTCAAGTACTATAAAATCCACAGTAGAAAATTCACCTGTCACTTTTGTGCACACATGGATCATTCCTCACATCCATATAAGCTGAAACTCACTTTTTGTGTTTTTGCACCGATATTTCAATATTTTTCTATCAGCTGACAGAAACACCGGATTGCGGTTGTATGCCCCCATGGGGCAGGGCTGTGATCGTGACTTTGACCTTTGACCTTCTAACAGAAAACGTGATGCTTCCGGCTCATGGCTCTCGCAGACACAAAGGCAAGATAATGAGATGATCGAGAAGACATTCACTATGAATGCAATTCATAAAAGAATTCAATATGACCAAACGTTTTTGGCAGGACTCTATGATCCCATACTAAAAGTTGACCTTTGACCTTTTGTACTTAAAGACATTAATGTGAAATTTTGTCACAATCATTACAGCTTGAATTCAAAATTTACGGCCGAAATGTGATTTGAGGGTGTAGTTACAGTGACCTTTGACCTTTTAATCACCAAAACTTTCATCTTTTCATCCATGAGTCCAAGCGGATGATTTTTGTTGAAATTCCTTCCAATAATTCCTGAAATATTGTGTTAATAGAAATGGAAAAAAAACAAAAAAAACCTGGAAACATGCAGTCAGGCCTCCGGCCAACAGCTGCCGTCAGCACAGAGGCATAAAAGTGTGAGATATGACCTACTCAGGTAAATATTCTACAAGTGGAGGCTGTCAGATCATGTGAGCTGACGCTGGCTGGCGCTCTGCTTGGAAGGATTAGCTCTTAGCGTAAACTGCTGCAGTAAAAAGTAAATCAGTTTTATGACATCATGCCACAGTCATAACATCCTTCTGTTGGGCCGCGTCCACCGGTGTTCTAATGGCCGACAGTGAATGTCAGTGACGCTGGTGTTTGCCCTCCAGCTGAGTGTGTGTTTGTGTGTGTGTGTGTGTGTGTGTGTGTGTGTGTGTGTGTGTGTGTGCGTGCGTGTGTGTGTTCGTGATGGGTCATTGATCAGAAACGGACTGTGATCCGATGAGAGTCACGTTGATGAGAGCAACATGACGCCTGCTTTGCGTGAGCCCTCGTTAGATCAGTTAAACGTTGTCGGGACCCTGGATGAAATTCGATGGGGCCCAAAGAAGTGTTTTGTGTTTTCCACTTTAAAGTGAACGACGCACCGACCGTACAAAAGTCAGTCACACGCCGCAGCTGAAAAGAGTTTGGCTTCATGAACCAAAGATGCTCAATTAGGATGTTTCAGAATTTATATGAATGTAGAGATCAGATTTCCTCCATGCTGAAGCTGGCGCAAAGGCTTTTTGTTTTTGCTGTTTGATTTCAAACAGTGTAATTTTTTTTTTTGTTGCTCTGTTTCTCAAACAAATATTATGCTTTTACATTAAACTGAAATATAAAAAATCTTCAAAGCAGACCCCTAAAATAACCCCCACTATCCCCAAGTCTGTTAAATCATGACAAATATTTCATGAAACACTCAAACAGACCAATTAAAACCTGTCAGAATTGACTTAAAAAAAAAAAATCTAAGTACAGTTTTTTTTTTTTTTTAAATAACTTTATTAATTACACACATCAGCTATCGTATTTCTTATGACAACCATGTGCCCAATTGGGATTTATTTATTTTTTAAATCAAGACAAAGCCCTGGAACCTGAAGCAGCTGCAGGCGACAGACTGTGACATCATTTCCTAAATAACACGACTGACAGAACCGTGTCTGTGATAACCATCTTTGTCCACATGCACTTTTAAATTAAGTCAGTTTGACAGTTAATGCCAATAATCGCCATTGAGAGGCAAAAGACACCCGTCATCATGAGCAGCAGCACCAGCGTGGGTTCCCTCCACCAATCAGCCTCAGGCGCTGTAGTTACAATGGGAACTCCGGATCTATATTTTCTGACCCAGATCTCAGTATTGATCGTCACCCAGACTGACCCTGTTCTCTGACACATTACGGTAAATTGAGGTAATGGTGTCAGTGACACTTGCTCCTGACTAAATGTATGTAAAGTTTCTCTTAGAAATGTTCCTGCTTTAGAGATGGGAAGTCCACAGTTGAGTCACGGCTGACTGACTGCCTGACTGAAGGCTGAACATTATTATTCCTCAAGCGTACAGTCGCTAGCTGCTCAGTTGTTGGCCTGCTGCCTGCCCAGCTTATAGGCTGACAAACTGATTGACTGATTGGCTGTCAGGGCGACTGACCTGCAGACCAACACCCCCGCAGGCTGCCTGCCGGAGCTGAAAAGCTGCCCAGTTGTTTGCCTGCTTGTTAGCCAAACTCCTGCTGGCTGGCTGACAGGCTGGTATGATGATCCTGATGAGTCTCACACCGCTCACACGGCCCCCGGATACTCATGTTGTAGTGCTGTAGTTTGACCACTAGAGTGTAGTAGAGATCATCTTCACTACATGTGCGAGAGGAAGAAGCCACCAATATTCTACCACTGGTCACAGTGAGTAAATGTATCAGGTAAACTCTTGATTAACTGATATTTTGTGTATTCAACTCAAATAACCATTGTTCTTTTATGCAGTAACCACCTGTATAATGTACTACTGCCTGACTACAAACCCAAACCACACACACATACACACACACACACACACACACACATACACACACACACACTTTGACACACAGCCCAGGACTGTTTCTTAAACTCTCTCATGGTTGCAACTTCAACTCACAAAGAGAGAAAGAGAAGCCTGAGTGAAAGAACAGAGAATCTCCAGGGGGAAAAAGCCTCTTTCTTTAGTTGTGCCTTTCTTCGTCTCCCTTTGTCTCCTCCCTTTCTCACCCTCTTTTCTGTTCTGTCTCCCATTTTTCACATTTTACCCTCTCCTTACTTTGCTTGTTTTACCCTTTCTCCCTCTTTTCTATCGTTTCCTCTGCTTTCATATATTTTTCCTCTATTTTAACAATTCTTTCTGTCTTTTTTCATAAATTACACTTTTAATTCTATTAATTGGAAATTCCAGATGCTTAATTATCCTTCATAGACAAAGGGAAGTTATGAGTAGTGCACAGGTAGGGAATGAACACACACACACACACACACACACACACACACACACATACACGGGCATCCAGAGGACCACGCCACAACTGTTCAACCTTAACACCAATTACATTTATTTATGTGTTCTTTCTATCTTACATTAAACTGTAAGTTACTTCGAACACACAGCGCTGCAGTCGTGCCTCGGCTCTCTGACTCCTCTTCCCTCCCCCCCACATGTTCTGGGAGTAAACCTTTTTTTCTGCCAGTCTTCTTCATTTCACCACTAACTCTTTTCTGCAATTTCTGTATTTTTAGAAAAGAGCTTGACCCTCCATAAATCAGTTCAAAGAGCCACTTCAACATTTCTGATGTAATCTCATGATGTTTCACTTCCTTCTAGTGAGGATATGAAACCAAATTTAACATCAGAGCAAAGCGGGGGCCATGGGGCAGACTAGAGAGGGAAGTGTGGAGAGAAGTGTCTTTACCAGACACTTCCTTCCCTGCATCCATCCATCCCAGGCACTCCGCTGCACTGCCAGTCTCTCCGCTTCGACACCATTAACCAACGTTTGAACTCCTCACCGGAATTAACACACAACACCACCTCACTGTCATCGACCATCTGGGTATTTGTGTGTGTGTGTGCTCATTAGCTGTCCTGTCCACGATGGAAACACAAACACACCTGGCGCACCCGAGCTGACAGCATCACTTTCACACATGTTGCATAATACAGTAGCTCCATACGCTGCACACACTCACAGACACACACAGACTGTTGACTCTTGCTCACAATCCTAATTTGGCCAGAGGAATACACACCATTTGGAGGTTTGAGTGTGTGTGTGTGGGGGGGGGGGGGTGGTTAGCCCCCACATGTGGGACCTGCTCTCGTGGGAAGGACTGAGTTTGCTCTTCACACTGAGGCGTCAGCATCCAAACATATGAGCTAATAGATGGAAGGACAGAGTATCAGACGGAGGGAGGGCGGGATGAAGCCGCAGGACTGAGAGAAAGAACTGAAATCCTGCCATTAATAGGTTTTTATTGAAACCAACCTTTCATTAATAGAACATTTAATTGATGGAAGGTTCTGAGGCTTGAGTGGGTGATGTGACATACAAATGTAACCAATAACTGACTGTTAATTACCGATGAACTGATCATATTCAGACAGAGAGTGAGACTTAACCTCGTCCCCTGCTTTCAAATATTTGTCTTCATTCACAAAATGTAAAAAGACAGACAGTAAATACAGGAAGAAAGTCCTGTGTTCTGATTAATGCTTTTGTTTTGTTTTTTGCATATATCTTCTACTTTTTATCCTCTATGGAACAAGAATTCCGTGGTCATCGGGAACAGACACACATCTGCAACCCCCCCAGGTCGAGTGAACGGTCCAAAACGCAGTGTGATCGCTGGTTAAATACCTGCTTAAATATAAATGTACTTGGCTTCTAAAGTTCTTTTATTAGAACAAATTATATGAACACACTATGTTCTAGATGATGAGATGTTGATGCACACACGTCACGTGTATGACATGGTTTTATATTTCTATATCTGCACAGAAGAGAGAGTAAAGTCCGACTCATCAGGATAATCGATGGATTTGTATCTGTTGTAATGACGTCATGGAGCTGTGGGGCAGAGGAGAAAAGTATAAACTAAAAGTATAACTAACTCATTGATTCATCTGCCAACCATTTTCATTATTAATCTTTTGGTTTTTTTTTTAAATGTCAGAAAAATGAGAAAAATTTGAAATACGTCTCAAGTGACAATAATGAGCAAATCCTTATTTTTAAGGGCCTTGGAACCGGCAAATGTTGGGCATTTTTCTGCTTTAAAAAGACTGAAACGAATTTTAGAATTAAAATATTTCTTTGGATCATCTAATCGATTAGTTGTTGCAGCTCTGAAACATCTCTTACATCAGTCACTGCTGAATGTCTCGATAAACACGGTGACATATGGGCTAAGGTGACACCGTTTACATGAAAGAATTATAAAAAAAAAAAAAATGTCCGACGGCACGTTTGTTTTAAGGTGATAATCTAATCTAATCCGAGTGAAACAGCAGCGGAAGCAGATCCCTGTCAGCCCGATGAGAACAGAACGATGGTCCCTCACTCACCATCACCTCTGACTGAGGGAAGCTGGGACCCAGGTGGTGTGTGGCTGTGCAGCGAGACGGCCAGAGTGTAGTGATGATTTACAGGTGTATTACATGCGTGTGCTGCGGGGGACAGTGGGATTAACTCCCCCCCTGTGAGGGATGTATGCACTGCAACCTGCAGCCAGCCCCCCCCCCCCCCCCCCACGCCCTAAACATAATGTCAAGCTGTCATCACTTTATTGATGGGTTCAATCTCGTCTTTACTGAGGGTTTTCATCTTTATTTAACCTGGTGAGGAATGTTTGAGGTTTAGCATCGGAGCAGCAGTAGAATTACTTGGACCACAGCACATATGGAGCAGACCACAGCTCCACTGACAGTCTGCACAGCTAAACTGAAACGTATGGCTCAATCGCACATTAAAGTTTGCTTGAGAGCATGTTTGTCTTTTATCTCTGTATGGGCAAGTTGGCTCCCTACAAACGTGCCAGAGTGCATCTACGTCACCAGCACGGTAGAAAATAAAGAGAGTGAGGCTGAGTGGAGCGGGTTGGACCTACCTTAACGTACTCCACGGTGGCGTCCAGACCAGCAGCTGGTTCCCTGGGGAACACAGACAGAGACAAGGCCCGGTTTAGTGAACACATTGTCCTACCGGCGCCCCACGAGCAGCAACTTCTTGATTTTCACTGCGACAAAAAGTCTCTAAACTCTTCTTCTTCTCCTCACTAGATCCCACCGAGACCACCGCTGAGGAGTGCTGATGCTGCTTCTCAAACAGCTCTTCAAGATCATACAGGAGGAACGGCACTTTCTTCACGGGTCCAAATCAACCAACGCGTCTAAGGTGTCCATTTTGGATAATAACGCCGCTCACTTGAGAACAGAGAAAAGTGAAGTGACCCTCACACCGACGAGTGTTTGTGTGCCATTCGCTTTCTCTCATGGTTTCTTTCTCTCAGTCGGTGGTAGCATGTTCCCTCCCTCCCTCTCGCTCTCTCTCTCTATCCTCCCTCCTTCCTTCCCTCTCCTCCCCCATCATAACACACATCGTGGCCACACGCCTCCCCTTCTGAGTCCACTGACAAATTCACAGAGATGTTACATTCACACACAAACTTCTCTCTTCTCTTTTGGCATTTTCCTCATGCGATTTCAACCCCAAACTGTTAACGACTACAATACGTCGGTGGCGTGAATTTTTTTACCCGTCAACTGCTCAGATTTATTAATATCACGTACAAAACTGGCAAATGTGCACCAGTAAGATGTGAGATGATATGAGAACTCAGTCATATACAGAGGGTTAATGCTAATAATGTTCGTACATTCACATACGTAGACGATACACAGCAGCTGTAAAAAAAACACAAAAAAACCCCAAACATAACATGAATTTAAACAAGCTACAATCACGAACATGCATTTCACATAATGCGTTCCTACACGGAAGCGCTCACCTGAGGAATAACAAGTCTTTTCATAAAAATAAATACATTCTGCTGCGTTCTCATGGATGAAAATGCTGCTCCATCTCAAAGGGGTGATATAAATATCTACGTGGCGTGATTTGGATAATAAGAACTTTACTTTTGACACTTTAATTAAGCCCTTTTTACTGGAGAGATCAATACTTTATTGATCCCACAAAAGAAAGCATTGCTGTCAATGCGATGAATACATAAAGAAATGATCATAAAATAATCAAATATGTAAAAAAAAACAAAAAAAAACAAATATCAATTGAGTATTAACTTAATTTTCTATGTACATCTCATCAATCTTTAGGTTCCTTTTCCTGTTTGTCCCTCACACAAATTTTTACAAAACTTGTCATGGAATCAAAACAAGAAAACTGAAACTGCTGCTTGTGTCCATCTTTGCTGTTGTGCATGTATCAGAGGAGTCGGTTCTCTGAGATAAAAAAGTGAGCGTCTGTCTCCCTCTTACTGAACCAGGCCAGCTATTTCATTTCCTCTTTCATTCAGTCCAGAGCAGATGTTTACTGTCAGAGTCAAACTCCTGGTTACATACCAGTTTGTGCTATTTGAAGGCAAAACAGCCTCAAACCTTTCTGAAATATTCACTTTATCTCAACGCAGAGAACGTATGAAGTCCTAACCTTGTTTAACAGTCAGAGCAGGCAGAAACATTTATATATTTGTCTTTTCATGTTTCGTTTTGATATGATCAGCAGTGTGAAAGTTCCCCTCCACGCTGTTATTCCAGCTGCTCTCCATCTTTGCTTTGAATATCGGTGCTTGAGTGTATTAACGTGGCACACAGGAGGCTTACAAGCAGGAGGTCGGTGAAAGAGGTAATTAGCTCAAATCCCTGGCTGCGTTAGCAAGGTTGCTAGTTAAAAACCCAAAGCATTCACCGCTGTTCCCACGGGAATATTAGCACGGAGCAATACTTACCAAACCAAACATGTTTAGCTCTAAAGCCCTCTCAGTTTTAATAATGAGTGGGATTTAGTTATGTAACGGAACAGAGGCCTCCATTCACAACAATGTGCAGGCTTTATTCCTGCAAGGTGGATGGCTCAGGCCTCGCCGGCACTCCTCCGCACAAGAAGGAGCCACATCACTAATTGTTGGCTGCTTTCTTCTTCTTCTTTTTTTAAATTAAAAAAAAAGAGAAATTGTATTAATTCTTAGCTATGTCAGCATCTGCTACAGTTGGTTTAATTTCTGTCAATTTCCTGTTGTGGTTTCTGTGGAATGGAATAGAAGAGTTGGTTGTTTTAGCGCTTTCTCTAGTTTCCAGTGGTTGACCTGAGGACCAGTGATGGAACCATACTGGAATCTCGAACTTTGATTCAATAACTTAGACAAAAAAAAAAATCAATAAATAATAACTGACATCTGATACCATTTTTGAGCTGAGAATTGATGAAATCAAATTCAGTACAACTTTCCCTTCCTTGGTTGGTAGCAGAGAACAAAGCAATGACGGCAGCAGTCAACAAAATAAGAGAGGCGAAGAAATTTTAGGTTGCTTCTTTTTTTAACTGAAGACTTTGAGAGAGTCTGCAAACTCCATCACTATAGCCGACTCAAAAATGCATTATTTTACTTTCCTTTTTTGTGAATCCATCCATCCATCCATCCATTTTCTACCTCTTATCCTGTTAAGGGTTGCAGGGGGTGGAGCCTATCCCAGGCGCCTCTGGGCGAGAGGCGGGGTTCACCCTGGACAGGTCACCAGTCCATGGCAGGGCCAACACATAGAGACAGACAACCATTCACACTCACAGCCGCGCCTACGGACAATTTAGAGTATCAATCAGCCTCGTCCCCTCTTGATGTCTTTGGACTGTGGGAGGAAGCTGGAGTACCAGAGAGAACCCACACAGACACAGGGAGAACATGGAGACTCCACACAGAAAGACCCCCTGCCTGAGCAAACCCAGAACCTTCTTGCTGTGAGGCAACAGTGCTAACCACTGCACCACCGTGCCGCCCTATTTAATGAATATTTCAACAAAAGTTTTTATGAGTAAGAAGGAAAAAAATCAGCGCAACAAAGCAGGAGAACACAGAGAAAGAACACAAAGTTTCTTAGATCACACATGTAAACTATAAGTTTGCATGAAAGCTACACACCGGTACTGACCACACATTGTCCTGGTCCCAGTTTCTGCCCCGGCCCAGCTGCAGTGGTTGTCTGGATCAGTGATTGGCCCCAGACCTTCACCACAACAACCACCTGCCCCTTGCAACACTGCCCCACGGCTCTCCCGTCTGCTCGCCACATACCAGACAACACCCATATAAAAAACTTCTGCTGCTGAATCTGCTATCACTGAGGGAAATTCCCCCCTTTTTTTTTCCTCAGGGAGGTCAAAGGTCACACTGCGTCTCAATGCTGTGGCCTTAAATTCAGATCATCAGGTGAAGGATAATCTCTGGGAGCTGCCTGTCCACCCTGATTGATATTCTGCTTTAATCTTTAATCTTCCATGACACAAGTTCGCTTCTCAACAACAACTAAAGGAACTGAAACAATGTGCGGCAGGAGCACGAAGGCCGAGCCTGAGCGTTCCAGACTACACGAGCTGACCACAGCTAACTTTGACTTTTTCTGCCCGTATTGCTGAAACAGCATCAGACACGGATTTTTTTTTTCAGTGCCTACAACCACAAGCCTGACCTGTGACACAGAGACAGACAGAAAAAGAGAAAGCTTCTGAGAGGAGAGAAAAAAACCCATGCAGGGAAGGAAAGAGCAGGCTGCACCCGCCGCAGTCTTTTTCTGGCTACTGTTGTTCTTTGTGCTGCACCACACAACACTCAGCTCGACCACATCGGGCTTCAGCACGGGAGGACGCTGGAGGTGCAGTGTCAGCAGGCCACCATCAGAGGGCAGTGTTATTCTTCTATTTCCCTTCCAACCTCCCGATGAGCCATCAGCTGCTGTGGAGTCATACGCTGTTTAATCATCCTCACTGGGGTGTTTTGGTAGTTTGTGATGAATGAAAACACATGAATGTGTTTGCGCACTCAATAATTTTAGAAAATCACATTTCATTTTCATGGCTGGTGTTATAAACGTAACAGCAAATGTGTGCTTTTAAATCGCTGGCATAGGTGCAAAACGGGAAAAAAAAAAGTTAAAAATGGGAAAGTTAAAAGAGATTTAATGAAGTCTTTTTTCATTTTTGTTTCTTTCCACGTTCTTTCGGGAGACAGAAGCTTCTGCATATGTTTAAAAGCAGATAAATCTGGCATGCAAAATGACAGTTACTTACACAATTTGAGTCACTTCTCCATTATGAGCACATGACACAGTCCATAGTACGTGGGAAACTTTTTTTTCTGCAGGAGACTTTGACACAGTCCACACTATGTATGTTACGTTTGCTTGATGGCAGGTTAAAGAATTGCAGAGATTCCTGCTGCTGAGGCAGTTTAACACGGCTCAAAATTAAAATATCCGTCAAAAAAATGTTTTTGTTTTTTTTTTATCCCAGATTTGCCTCAAAAACTCTTTTTCCACCTCTTACAAAATAATAATTTGTCCCCAGACTCTGGTCTGGTTTGTTGTCCTCAAGTAAGAGAGGAAAGCTCCATCAACAGGCCAAAGCAGCTTTGATGAAAGGAAAAGTTGCACGTGTCAACAGTCTCTCCATCTTCCCTCCACCACCACCCCACCCCCATCCCCCACTTGACCCATCCCTCCTCAACTGTCTGCCCCCTCCTCCTCCTCCTCCTCCCCCTTCTTCTCCTCTCCTGGTGGTCTGCTAAACAGCCCAAAGAGGTCATCAGAAAGACAAACTGGCCAATCAGGAGCTAGTGCACCATAAGGTCAGGGGTCGAAGGTCGTCCAAGAGCATGAGTAATGGAAAGTCAAGACCGACCAGCCAGTGGTGGTTACATACCTTCAACTTACACTCCCTTATCTTTTTATAGCGACTGTGAGGTGGCCTTTCAGATTAGCTGAAGTCTGCAGGGAGCAAACGAGGGGAAACACTTTCAGGTGCAACAAATCTGTTTTTTTTCTCCTTTATAAAAGTGACCTACAGTTGTTGTTTTTATTTTTTTAACGGTGTTGTGACTGAGGTATTTTAAGCAGAAAATGAGAATGATCTTAAGTGTATGGAACAAGCGCCTTGGGGACGTGTCCAGTCATTTCAATCTAGTTTAACGATCGATAATTAAGTCGCAAAGTCAAGCGTACTGTGAAGGAGGTTTGTCCCAACATGAATTTAACCAATCAAGGTGTCGTTGTCTGTTACCAGGTGCAGCTTGGTGCACTGCGGTTGTAGAAATGAGCAGTTTTCTTATGAGGAACCTCTTAAGTTATATTTCCCCTGGAAAGTTCAGTTTTGAGGGTTCGAGGCACAGCACAAGCACACTAACCTTTTAAATGACATGGTTTCTGGGTCAGAAAACATCAAATGCACTTGTTGAAAACTCGCAATCAGTCGAACCTAAATGATTCCTGCGGTTAAATCTAACCAGATCTTTACAATAGCACGAACATTTGATGAAACTCTAATTTTCAAGAGTAAATTTCATGTCAACAGGCCGTGCTGTCATTCAACTACACGACTGCATAAATCTCTGATTTGCAGAAATGTAAAATATCAACATTTCACTCTGGCAACTGTCTTGGGATTAAAAAGACTAAAGACTTTTAGTCGAGGTCAAGAAGTTGATGGTCAGCAAGTCGAACAGGAAATCAGATAAGGACAATAACTTAGGATGGACTCTGAGATGTGTCACTCCTGTCAGGGAGGCTCTTTTGTAGTTGTGAGGTCACGTAGATTAAGAGGCTAATTTCATGATTTCAAAGTGCTCCTCTTTGATCTTCAGACAGTTTTATAAACAAAGTGAGAGTAAAGACCCACAGAAACCTGCTGTAAATCACTCAGATGCATAAATATGTCTGCTGATGAGTTTCGATTAAGGTTGAGGTTTTTTTTTTGTTTCGTTTTGTTTAAAAAGGCGTCTTCCATGGTTGCAAAGACCTGGTTGGACAGACTCTTCAAAAGATAACAGTAACAAAGCAGCCAGAAACTACACAATAGCTGAGAGGATGATGACATCACTCTGGAGCATCTGCACAGGTTGAATTTGACCTGCACTACTTCTGCTGCTGTAAGCCAGCAGCAGATGAAACGTATCCAGAACGAAGGCGGCAGGACAGAGAACCCAGACAAAGAGTTCACAGTAATCTGTGATCTGTCCTGCCACACCCTGACCTGCAAAGGTAGGCCAAATGCTGGGGGCGACACACAAATACCCCCCCCCCACACACACACACACACATAACTGGCTGCATCAGATACAGTCAGCTGTAACTCTACACTAGAGATAGAAAATGGGAGGACATGATGAGGGATGAAGTGTGTGTTCCCTCTGAAGTCGAGCTAAGTGCTACAGTCCCTCAGGGCTTCCTCTGCAGACTCCGAGCTCTGTCTCACTCTCACCGGGAACAATAAAGTTTAGAATATTCTGAGTCTCAGTGCAAAGCTGATGCCCGCCAGAACTTGGGCCTGGGGAGTGGGGCAGGAATTCGCCTTAAGATGTTCAATGTTAAGATTCCGAAACGCTGTCTGTCCCGCCTTTACCTGTAACCGTGGAAGTCATCGATGATGTTCTTGACCAGCGGTGATGTCAGCGGCTGATGTCCAGCTGCGTGTGTCGTGTTCCCACCCAGCACTTGCTGCCTGTGATTGGCTCTGGGGTCCCAAGTGTAATTCCCGCCGGGGGTGAGGGTGGTGGACCCTCCCCTCTTGCGTCGAGGCAGAGTTCCGTGGATGGAGATGGGCTGGTAAGGAGGAGCGGGGAGCTCTGATGGGCTGCTGTTACACCCTGGAGGGAGACTGAAGAGAGAAAGACAGGCAACTAAGGTCAAGTAAAACAACTAAATCACTTGGTAAGGATTTGTCTCTGTTTGATGGTTAAAATAAAACATTTAAGATGCTAAGTATACAGGTATGTGACATCATCTTTAAGTAAAATGGAAATATGTGTTTTTCTGTTCATTATCTACATGTTTCCTTATTTTAATCAATATATTTTGAGTATTTCCATTGAAATGTGAAAATGTACATCGCACACACACACACACACACACACACACACACACACACACACACACACACACACACACACACCGACTTCCAGAATACAATGTATAAAAGTCTAATTCCTCTTTTAAAGACAGAGTTTGAGCATTTTTAGGGATATAAATGCTCCACTGTGACACTGCTTACTAATCTAACGCACCCAGGTCTGGAGCTGAGGAGGTCCATGGAGGAGGTGAGAGAAGCCTGGAGCCTCCTGGAGGGGCAGGAGCTGCTCGGGCTGGGGGAACCGAGGGAGGTGCTGGGGACTCCAGGGTGGGAGGTGCCTCCTCCCAGGGTGTGATGTGCATGGAGAGTCCTGGGTAGACTGGCAAAACGCCCCTCTGCCATCATCCTCAACTCTACAGGGAGAAACACAGGAAGATGACATGAATCATGGAGTCAGGTGTGTGTGTGTGTGTGTGTGTGTGTGTGTGTGTTCAAGCGTTATTGACAACCTGAGGAGTCCAGTTATGTAACACAAGCCAGAGTGGCCTCACCTCGGTGTTCTCTATGTGATGATCTAAAATACACACTGAAGTAGAATACTCACTGGGATGAAGTATTATGATACGTGATATGACGAGCAGAGGCAAAGAGAGGCCCAGTGCAACAGGTGCTGCTGTCACTGATACACTCGCTTGTCCTTCCACATCATTCAAGAAACACACAGTAACACTTGTCATGACACAACGTTATACTCATGCTGTCGGCTCAGTTCCAGTCTGGCCCTTGTGGTCTTTTATTTTTACTTGTCTGTGTGCAAAACAAGAAGGGGCTGTCCTGTACTGGAACAATGAGTAGTTTTTATTCAAATCCAACCCTCACAGTTCACAGGTGGGCCCTTCACTCTTTCTTCTAGAAGTACCAGGAACCACTGAAGGGGATTTTAGGGACAGTGTCACACAAGCACGTCAGAAAATGTTTCTGATCTTGTGCGAGATGACGGAACTGCAAGAACTTAGAAACTTGGACCGACTGAATGTCATAAACCTGTCACATGGGCGTTGTCAGTGCAGCGTAGGGCTCAACTCCTCTCCCTACAAGTGACAGACGCCCTCTAGTGACCATATTAATTGTAACCAAAGGAAGATAATCAGATGTCTATAAATTGGCAAAAGAGTGTTTCCATCAGGAGAGAAACTCAGGTTTTCTTTGCAACTTTGAGTTTCACATTTAAAGTCGGGTTTTGTTCTGTCTGCTTCCTTCCACGGCTGCTGTTTGTTTCCCGTTTCATGACGCACATTTCACACGTCCAAGAGCGAGTTATTATTGTACTCATGACACCAAAAGTCACGTAACCCGAGATAAACCCGAGCCACAAAGATTTCCTAACCATGAGCTCTAACATTGCAAAACCTAATGATAGCTTAACTTGACACATTAAACGGAATGCTTTAATTCTGGAAGCGGACATACATCCTGAAGTGGTTGTGGATTCGCCGGCGCTTTAACAATGATAATAAAAGATGATAATAGACTTTCTAGCCTTCTGGTTGGTGAGAAAACATAATTCAAACCTCATTCATAAAAGTTTCTAAAATGTGTCAAAAGTTTACAGTCAAGTTGCAAAACTTTGATTGAGATTTTGGGATTTTTCTTGTCTTTCTTTTTTATTTATTTTTTGAGAGTTGGAAACTAAACATGGGACTATACATGAATATATCCGCACTGTTGGGAATTCAGAGAAATAAACTGGACAATTTATGGTAATTTAAATCAACTCTACTCAACTGAGCATTTACAGTCACAGTATCATTGTTAATTCCCAAATGTTCCTGTTAGTTCCCACTGAAAGTTTCCAACTTTTAATATTTCCCTACTCATTTATTCGAGCTGCCTCTATTCAAACTGATTTGAACTTCTGGCTAAAAGTCCAGACATAATTCAAGAGGAGAACTTCCAAGTCAAAGTACAATAAGATTTATTTATGACAGCCTCGAGAATTTAGATGTGGTTTAAGGTAATGGGTGGGCCTCAGAAGATTTTTAGATCTGGGCCTTGGAATTCTCAAGTTTGGGAATGGCTGCCACGTGGGAATGCTTGAAATACTTTCTATTCCGGCGAGGGAAAAATAACTTCTTCAAGTACCTTTATGAGAGAGTCGAAAGAAAAAGTATCACTTCAAACAACAACTTCAAGTTTACTCTCAGGGTAATTTAGTCCTCTGACACACACACGTATAAATAAACAGAGATAAACATGGCCGACAGGTTGCCTGTGATGGAAAACACTGAACAGGCTCCTGATAAATTCCCCTGCTGCATGATGATGACTGGGCAGCATGTTTTCATCTGCTCTGAATCACTCAGCATTAGTCACACCACACACACCAAAATATCATCAGTTGACAGACAGATTGTCAGACTGGACGCTATCAGGCTGACCCTCCCTCATTCTTCTGTCGGAGTTGGAAGTGTGGTCACAGGAAGCAGGTAGCAGAGAAGATGAGCGCCACGATAGAGGCTCGCTCGTATCGCCTGAGGTTTTCACTGAGAGAATCGATCGTTGCCGTGTGATGATTTCAACGTCGCTGTCAAACAGTTAGTTAACAACTGGAGAGTCCAGAGGAGCTGAACCATTAAATAATTCATCCACATTCAAGTTAGCTTCAACGCATTCGTGTCACCGCTGCACGTGCAAACCTGAGTGTCAGCATCTTTTTTCCTCGGAGATGTGTTCATTAATGGAGGAACAAGAAGCCGCACAGACACTAAAAGCATGGGTTGTAACAGTATTTCATTTAAGAGATTAAAAGTGTGAAGCTGGTACCTTCACTTACTTCAGTGTGTGCAAAAACACTTTGGATTCGTCAAGGCGGAGCTAATCTTTCTGATTTCCCATCTGTTTTGTTCTGGCTGTGTAATCTAGACCCCCGTTAGGAAATTGAAGACAATCTCCGCATCATAATCCCACTAAGAAATCCAACTAACAGTGCAACCCTAACCCACAGTGCACAGCTTAAACCTTACATGTATTGTTACGTCCAGAGGTGGAGGCAAGTGGGATTTGATGTCATGATGAATGGAGGCAGGTGTGGCTATCAGCAGGAGGCAGAAACTGAAGAGAACCAATTTTAAATGGACTCAAAAGTACGGACTCAGGACTCAGGCTGAGCTACAGGTGAACGAGGCGTACAAGGCTAAGTGAAGGACCTGAACATGGCAAGATGAAGCAGGATGGCGTGAACAGAGAATCTGACAAAGACAGGAAGAAACCAAGGAAAGCACAGCAGAAGTGATCACACCAGACAAAGGCAGGAGAAGACGAGAGCAGGCAGGGAGCTGATTGGCTGAGGAGACAGAGGGAACAGGACACGGAAGACCAGGACTGATAGACCAACATGTAAACACAATAAAGAGACAGGAAATAGAACATAATGCCATACATGAGGGGACACACTTTTCAAAATAAAATGGGAGACATTTTAAGAAAATCCGCAACTGAAAAGCAACAGTTGAGATGGTAACGTGAGAGCTCATGGAAAGGGATTTTTGTTATTTGTGAATGAGCAGCAGGCATGTTTTCTTCTCGGTACCACCAACTGGTTGTAAATGTAGAAGACGAACAGAAGACAACCAAGGTTGTGTTGCAAAACGCGTGAGCACGGGGCAGAGGTGAGGTTTTGACACAGCTTAGGACGGGAATCTGCTCTGCTGTAATATGCCTCCAGGTCTGCAGGAACACGCACGGATACAGAACCGGGGAGACAGTTCTTATCGCCAGTGCTGCTGAATCCCATGCCATACCTCTGACTGCAGAGCTCCAGAATACGACATCAAATCACTCGCTGGCACGCCGTTACACTGCAGGTCTGTGTAAACGGGTGCTATTACGTAACAATGGTGGGTTCATAATGGTGTTAGAGGGTGTTTCTTCCTCTAAATCTAGATCTTCTGGCCCACAAAGTAAGCCGAGAGATTCATTTTGGCCTTCTGGAAAGGAAGTTTCAGATTTATTAGCAACAGCGCCTGTGAAGAAATGAGTTGCAGGTTTTCTTAAGTGTGCGTTTGATATCTTGCCCTTTTTTTTCTTCCCAAATAACAAAAATAATCCCGTTTGATCAAGGCTTGGAGTTGACTATTCTACTACCTGGAACTGAGTCCAAACTGGAAATAAACCTCCCGTATTTAAAACCCTTATTAAACCTGTTAAATCTCTTTGAGATTAAGAATCTCTTTTTTGCTAGAGAGAGACCAGGCCGAGACAGCGGCCACATACGTACAACCGGTTTCAGCTGCTGTGACCCATAAACGCCTCCAAAGCATTAACACGGAGCCTCTTAAGCCACTTGTGATGACAAAATGTCAATAAAAATGCAAATACAGGTTTGTGGAGAAGGAGACAGCTGGTCACTTCAAGACCTCTCAGCAGGAAAAGAAGAGTTTATACACACAAACAGTTGAAAACACTGTAAAACTAGTTCCAGTCCTGCTAAGGCATGCTGGGCCGGAGAGGGGATTCCTGTGAGGGGCTGAACGACTACAGGAGGACCTATTATGAGACCCCCAGGGATGGTCAGCTGTGTGTGTGTGTGTGTGTGTGTGTGTGTGTGTGTGTGTGTGTGTGTGTGCAAAAGTGTATGTGTGGCCCTGACCATCTGCCAGACCCCCCCCCCCCCCTTCTGCAGAGGAGAAAGGACCGACTCTCACTGAGTGAAAACAGACACAGAATACCTTGCGGATTAATCCTATCAATAAATGATTCATGCTCAGAATTTTACGATGGCATTTCCAAAATCACATTCCATCCACCTCGTCCCGTCCACGGCTCGACTTATTTCACTTCTGTGTCCTTTTACAATCGGTGCTTTGGACTTTGTTCCTACTCATCCATCTTTTCCATCCTCCACCAGCGTCTCCCCTCCCTCCTTCTCTGTCCATCATCATGTCAGCGCTTCTTTTGCTTCCTCACTTCGTCACCTCCTGTCTTTCTTTTGTCCTTACGTCTCTCGATAATAGACTTTTCTCTCTCTTTTTTTTCCTCCTCGTCTTTCTGTTTCGCAGCCATGTCTTATCCTCCTACATCTGCTCAGCTACTGGTCACATTGTCCTGTTTCTCTCTCTCTCTCTCATCCGTATGAGAAGCGACATTTCTTTCAACAAACGTACTATGATCCGCTTTGGGACATCTTTTTAACCTCACTGTATATTTTCACAAGTTTCTTTATAGGTTATACTTTCCAAGCTTGAGGCTGGACTCTCATTACAAGTGGTATAATATAGCCTGCACCTTCTGAGGTGATTTAGAGTGGCAGTTAAACTGTTGACAGGAACTATGTCTAAGGTGCACTGTGGAGTGGGAATAGTTATTTCGAGCATCCAGGGTTCAAGAAGCTAAAGTCATGTTTCATTTCCTGTACACACTCACAAACACACATACACAAAAGCATACAAACACAATTTTGGATGTCTCTGAGTGGCAGCAACTTCAACATGGACTTGAAATCAACAAATGCATTTGAAAATATCAGATTATTTGATTGAGGTTTGATTAATTTGACAAACTGTGTTCCCTGTCACTAATCCTCCCATCGAGGGCGAGAGTTCATTTTTGGGTGAACTTTACTTTTAAACTCTTTGAACGATACGCACATCAAATGTGTTGATAGCTGTTCCAAAAGTCCCCGGACTCCTATTCTTATTACAAAAAAAATTATGAGATATTGGAGGTGAATTTTACTTTCAAATGCAGACTGAAGTGGTAAAAAAAAAAAAAAAAAAAAAAAAAAATTCCCAGGAGCAGCAGTAACACTCCCATGCTACCCAGTCAGAGCAGATGGAGCCATTGCCGTGACACACAAGACAAAATATTTTGCAGTTTTACAAGTTAAGACCTTGATTTAGACCATAGAAACACCAGGAGAATCACACACACACACACACACACACACACACACACACACACACACACACACACAGCCTTGGGTGGGACACAAGAGCAGATTAGCAGGAAGAGGAAATGGCAGTGTAAACATTTAGACAGCAGGCAGCTCATTATAGAGGATTACTAGCAATAAAACAAATATATCTTTTCACTTCCTCAACGACAGTATCTCATGTTTTCCATCTCACTCTGGTGTACAGAGATGAGGGGAATAACTTGCCTATCAAATGACTGTAAATTAAACACTTTGATGGCGAGCTCACTCCGTCTGACTCTCCAGCCAACCCTCGGTGTAAATCAGGAGAGAAAGAGAACTTCGTTGTTAATCCACTGAATTAGTCGTGAAAAGTGGGGGTGTAGACCACCGCAGGAGGTTCAGCAGGTCTGCTTTAATTCACCAGTTCCGCGGCCTGATGCACGACTATGTGGAGCATTGGAGACCTCAGGATTACATAATACAAAACTGAAAAAAATAAAACTAATTACAGTAATATGATTTATGAATGAAGTTTTAGCAACAAGTGTCACATGCTGCAGCACTGGTCTCTCATCACACACACATTCAACACAATAGGGAAGATGAACACAAACATGCTTGGGAACGAGGGGTTTCCTTTGGCTGGCTAAAAGTGTCTTCCTGCTATGGCACGCACAAACACACACACACACACACACACACACACATGAATGCATTAGCAAAACCACCCCTGGCCAGAAGTGAACAATGGGAACAACTGTCACATGACTGCTGCCTAGAGCCGGCCTTTGTTTGAGTGAGTGAGAGAGAGAGAGAGAGAGAGAGAGAGAGAGAGAGAGAGAGAGAGAGAGAGAGAGAGAGAGGTGTCCCACTGCGCTCTTCAGTGCGTGGGTCCACCAGTGTGTACTTGTGTGTGAAACATATTAATGAGGCTGTTATTAAATCCCACAGCAGTAGCTGCCATTTAGTACTTCTGAATCTCTCACTTTCACTCACACACAATCACACACAATCACAATCACACACACACACACACACACAATCACACACACACACACACACACACACACACACACACACACACACACACACACACACACACACAGAGCTGGGTATCAAACCTTTTCGGTGGCCAGACTTCTTTCAAGCCTATCAAGTATCAAAGATGTCGATCAAACTTCAATCCCGACAAACTCAATCTCCAAGTTACGGTTTACCTTTTCTGTTGTGAAATATCAACAAGCTAAAACTCAAAACTAAAGAATTAAAACAGACGAATCAAGTGAAACCACATTTTGGTAAATTTGTGTACATCTTCCATGTCATTTATCTATTTTGAATGTGTGAAGAAGCCAAAGTGGCGTTCACTGTCACCACCCTGAGAGTCAGCTGAGCCACAACTCAGAGGAGTCCTATGATTTAAGAAATACAGCAGGTCTAGATTAAAGAGATCCAGCAAACCTTCAGCAGAAGTGAAGGATTACATGTAAAAGTATTGCATGCTACACGTGGTTCAGCAGTACTCTGCTTTCGAAAAGTGACACGCTAACAGCACAAGAAATGAGCAGGAGGTTCAGACCCAAGGACATCGCTGTGCTCAGTCATAAAATAGTTCCAACACGTGTGCACCACATCCCGCTTTGATGACATGCAAGTTTTTGCACAATTAAAGAAACAGGATGTAAAATGCTGCTGTATTTAGTGATTCAGAGGTGCTGGAGGTTCACCTGCTGCCTCGAGCTTCCAATTTCCCATAGAACTTTAAATAAGAACTACAAAATAAAAGTAACAATGACAGAAATGGTTGCTTACAGTGAGGATTATTCCTGGTGATTTTGGCTACTGGGTGATGAATAGATGCACTTTTTGTCAATCAGTGAGCCAAGTCTTTAGTCCCTGCAAAGACCAGCAGGTCACATAGTGCTGACGGCTGGCTGGAATACCAGCCACCTCATCCCAGTAAAGCCAGTAACACAACACCACACACACACACACACACACTCACACTCACACACTCATCCCTGTGGTATTGCACTATAATCCCAAAGTCGAAGCTGAAATCTGTTCATCACAGGGTGAATCACTGGATCACTGGATAAATGCACTGGATCAGACACAACATGGCTTACTTGTGTCTAAAACAATCTGCATCTGTGTAACACACACACACACACACACGCTGACACACACATACATGCACGCACGCACACACACACCCCTGCGCCACACATGTCCATCTCTGTCATCGTCTCACGGGTGGCGTGCAGTTAAAAGCTGTGCTCGCATAACGGAGAGGTCTGAGCAGCACTCACTCAACAAGTGTTTCTGAACAGGACAGTCCAGTGTCACTCTTACAGTCCCACTTCTCACTTCATCTTCTGATATTTGTAAGATAACGAGCAGAGCTGAACAGCCTTTTATTATTCGCCGTAATGATGTGACCATCCAAGGTAGACCAGATATCTGGACGATGATATCAACAAAAAACACGGCACTCCACCACCCACAGTCCTCAAGGGTATCTGATTTGCAGAGTGCGCTGTTACCATGAAACTGTCTGCCACACTTGTCACTGGTTCCGTTTCCGACAATGCATTTTGAAGTATTGCGATAGAGAAATGTGAAAGAAATGAAGAAAAAAAAATCCTTGCCAGTATGAACAGGACGTCCCGTCTGATTCCATACATCTTTATTTCATCTTATATGATTGACATGGATGACGAGTTAGATAACAACAGAAACGGTCACGATATGCAGGTATGAAATGTGAGGCTGGTAATATTTGCAGTGGCCTGCAGGACGACTGGTTCTCTGACGTATTTTTGTTTATTATGGTCACAATTCATCTGGTAGCTGTTTGATTTGCTTCTGGGTCTAAAACCATTTATATATATATATATATATATATATATATATATATATATATATATATATTTATCTATATATATGGATTTAATGAAATGTCAAAGGAAAAAAACGCGGGCAGTTGGGAGCCGTTTATTGTCGGTGTTTTTGGCTTTTCCTTTGTTTTGGCGTGCACGGTTGGTCTGGGCTCAACACTCAGGATATTTGTTTCAAATGTCAAATGGAGAAAATGAATTGGAAATTCAATTCTGCTACCAGAGCTGCTCAAGTGTGCTTTTTTTTTTTTGCCCTTTGCTTCAGATCAAAGAGAGATTCTACTTCTGCTCCTGTTAACTGTTGCAGAACAGAAATGATCCTCCTCCGTGCGAAATATATTCGCCTCCAGGGCGCACGTACAATAGAAACCAAGAATATCAAATGTACCCAACAACAAGTAAACAAAAATAAAGGGCCCGGTCTTATCAGTCATATTTGATGTAATTACTTCCTGCTACAGCTTAAGCTCACACCAGCAATCCCAGCAACCACAGTTACACCCAGGCGCCTTGAGATAGCAGCTTATTGCTCAAAAAGTCCCGGAGTAAACACCCTCCCAGCAGTAAACCAGCTGATCCAACTGGACGAAGAGCAGAACATCTGAGAGACCGTGAGAAAATATGAGAGAGGAGATAAAGAGAAGCCCCAGAAGTACCTTTAACTTGGAGTGGAGATGATGAAACACCCCAGATGATGAGAAATAAATGCACCCAGAGGAGAGGATGACCATCAGAGCCTGCTGCACCACTATCAGCATCATTCCTACACACAACTACTGTCCATGTACGCGCACACACACACAAGCACACACACCATTCCTACCTGTCAGTGTGAACAGTTCTCCCTCTCTTGCTCTTTGTGTGTCTTTATCTTGAAGTCATATGTCAAACTTTCTCATAGTTTGTTTGAATGACGGAGGAGTTGGACCGCTGGAAGACGATACACACACGCTGCCTCAGACAGGCAACAACAAGTAGCGGTGCACAATCCCAAGCCCTGCCCTCCCCTCGCTCCCTCTGGGGAGTGATTTGTGAGCTCTCAGCCCCTCCTCCGGCTCTACTGTGCTTGGGAGGAGTTTCTTTCTTTCTTTTTTAGCAGAGTTGTCTCTTGCCCCCCAGCACTGAACAAAACTCCCCTCTGCCCTGCTCGCCCCAACCACCACCACCTCCCCCTCCCCCTCCCCCTCCTCTCATCTCCTCTCCCTGCTCTGCCTCATATTTCAAGTCTTTGTGTTCAGACTGGACTTCTTACACCAACACCGCCGACTGGTGTGAGGCTTACAGGGAAGATTGAGATGTGACCTACAGACGGGGGGGGGGGGGGGGGGGTGAAGTGTGATGTTGGCAACGTTGTGACATGTTTGAGGTGCTCTCAAGACTCATGAAGTTTAAGAGCTTGACTCAGTGTTGGCTGACTCCTAAATCAGCTGACTATCAAAGTCTGAAGTAGAAGAAATGAGCTAAGAAGTGACTGCATTTCATTTGGTGAGGCTGATGAAAATTGGAGGAGTTCTGTTGTTTTCATCACAGGTATGAGGTCATGATGTGTGTGTGCATGTGTGTGTGTGTGTGTGGCCCTCAGGACAAGACTCTCTCCTGTCTTTGTCCTCCTGTTCCTCTGTATTGTCTAGCGTTGATAACACCCAGACGTGTGTGTGTCTGTGTGTGTATGAGTATTTTTATGTGTGTGCGTGTTTCCTTTCAGACAATACCAGAAGCCCATCCTGCTACTGCTGATCTGATGCCCCGCATTGTGTGCATGCACACGTGCGCGCACACACACACACACACACACACACACACACACGCACACACACACGTATATCTTTTGATCTTGAGCTCTTCACTGCATTTTCTAACTGTGAGAGATCTGCCAACAAGCATCAGGGCTCAAGGTTTGTTTGGCTGTTTACAGTTTGTGTTGCCATTGTCGTTTGGATTGTTATTGGTTTGTATGTTAAAGCGATACTTCTTAAAGTACTTCAAGTATACTTCAAGCATATTTCACTTCTCAGGTACTCAAAAATAAGTAGTAAACAAACAGATATTTCTTTGAACAATTTCACTGCTGTTAGCCATCAGTTTTCATTAGCTTCAAGCTAAATATACGTGGCCGGCCCTTTCTGCATTCTGTTGTCATAAAAAAGTGATGCAGAAGGGAGAAACTATCTTTGTGAGCTCAACACACCTTTTGTGATCATACGTGTGCCAGGATACTTTCTAATATCTTTCAGTTTGATTCTATGGAGCTACAAGAAAAAAATCTACATTGATGGTTAAAGTAAGATATAAAAGTGTTAGATATACAATACATTTTAACTTCTACTTCAGTAAATATCATTTTCAAGGAACAGTACTTTTTGGTTCTTCTACTCGGTCATACCGTGCTGAGGGTTTTAAAGCTGGTGTCATGCCTAAGACACTCGGGGCACCAACAGCATGCAGCCTGTCACCTTTTTTCTTTGCTGCTGGTCTGAGAAGATTTGAAGCAGAGTAATCAGCCTCCTGTTGTAGTTTATAATTTACAATTTTTACTTCTTTTGTCTCTGCTTTCAGGGCTGCAGAGGATGTGCTGTGCGTGCAGGTACAGAACCCATCATCCCCCTCATTTGCTTGAATGCAGGAGCTCAACTTCATGTTTTAGCACATGCAGAACTTGAGACGGTTGCATGAGTTATTGGCATATAAGCCATTAAGCAAAATACTTTTTTTTTTTTACATTTAACAAAAATAAAGAGCCTGGTGCTTTATGCTCATACATCTGATCACTTAAACATGCACTTATTTGTTATAAATAACACGGCGAGCACAGACTGAATTTCAAAGCCGAACTTAGAAGTTGCTGCCGGGTTCCAGTGGAGGTGGTGAGAAGTACAAACATGAACAAACTCAACGTGAATACATTTTTGGAGTATCTATTTCACTCAGGCATGTGAAAATACCTGGAATACTTTTTTTTGTATGCGAGGGTGGTATTTCCAGGAAACTGTACGGTGAGCAAAGAGTGTAATCACCCCCTCACACTCACACACACACACACACACACAAACACACACAGCGGGGGTATGGTGGCAGAAGAAGGAGATGAGTCCACGGTGACTAACCTGTAAGATTGTATCTGTTAAATTTGATACTCTTCAGAAAACACGTGACTCACATGCGGTTCGTCATTTGTTGGGCTTGCTCTGTTTATCTGGTGCAGCTTCAGAGAGGACACGTTCCTTGGGGAAACGCTGTTTTTGTCCCTGTAACTGCCACCAGTCATCACGGATGTGCAGCACAAGAGCCGTGCCACTGAATCTGAAGCCGTCAATGCGGTCTAAACTGAATCCCCGGTCCAAGCCTGAGGAAGGTCTTGCAGATCCGAACATTGCCTCTTGTTCAGATCCTCTTTTTTACCTCTCGGCTGGACCGTTGCTGCTCCACTGCCTCTCTACCGGTGTTACCAGGTGTTTATCTGACAGTATTGTAGCTACCACTATCAGTGCTTTGCTATTTAGCTTCATGCCATGATTCATTAAAACAATCATCACACTCCAAAACTGATGGTGTTGTTGACGCTGCTGCAGGCTCACTGCCCTTTTTCTATCATTTCAAAGCTACAGGATTGCCCCTCGACAACAGAGGACAGTAACCTCCCAAACCCAAAAATTAAAGCCGACATGATGAAAACCTGAAGGGTTGAAATGGAACGTGCAAAGCAGCATTTCTAGTCTTTAATTACACACCACGTACGATGGGTTTTGTGCGCTTTGACTTGTTGTGGTGGCTGAATGCTGGTGTGAAGATGCTACATTCGGCAGATACCCCTGAGGCCGACCGTGTCTCGTTCAGTAAGAGATGATACACGATGGGGTGTCCTCATATACCAAAATAACAGAGACGGCTGAGAAGAACACCCAGCGTGCAGCACTGTGGCATTTCCTCCACTGAGAATTTACCTCCGTATTTTTAGAAGTTTGATGCTGTGTGCAAGATTAATTACGCTGCGCAGGAAACCTCGATCAAGGCTTTGTCTTCAACTTCAAAAAAAAGTCTGCGGACTAAAATATTTATTTTTTGTTGACTGTCATGCCATTTCAGCTATTTCCTGTATTTCTCATAATAGGAGTTCTCCGGCCAAACCCTTACTTTTGCACTCAGGCAGTCTAATATGTTGGCTCAAAGCCTCGCTGAGTCATACGGTTCCAAAAACTGGCCACCAACCCACCTCTGGGGGCCCCTATTTCCCAAACCATTAAATAAATGGGTTTGGCATCCCTGCCCACTGGAGCAGTCATGCACCTGCATACACTTGAATATGACTTTTACTACTTTATTACCACTGATATTAGCTTTTCATTGCGGTTCCTCTCTGTGGTATTTGTTATATGGTACATTCTCTTCCCTTCACCTTCTCCCCCACATCTCCCCCTCATTCCATCCTCTCGCTACCCCTCTCCTCAACTCCTCCACTCCCTCGCTCCCTTATAGATCAGTACGAACACACACTGGTACTTTCTGCGTGTGTGTTTTCGATCAGAAAAGTGTGAAGTGTAAACAGTGCAGTGTTTAGACCACTCCTCATTCCTCTGCTTGCGGCCCCGGGGCCAAATTATTAGTCCAAATTTGTACGCTCAGGTGGAATGAAGTTTTTTGGAGGGGTGCCAACGATTCTGTGGAATATCAACGTCAGCAGTTTATCCTCAGCTGATCCTCAGGATTCTCCTCGGTTATTTAACGAGGCAGCAAATCACTCATCGTTCATGTTCAGCTCTACCTGACTCTGCGAGGGCTTTTCCGATTCAATACAACACATTCTGGGGAAGCTATCGTTCTCGAATGCAGTCATCGTTTGGTTGACGTCCTCATGAAGAGCCCAGGTGTCGCAAGTTACAGAAGAATTGCAATTTACACCAACAGGTTTCTTGTAGGAACAGATCTGATAGGCCTGGAGGCAGCTGCTATGCACTTCAGATGATGCAAATGACCATTCCCAGCAGGCCAGATGACATCTGTTAGGAGAACTGATTAAATCACTTTAACTGGGAGGATCGAGGAGTGAAACTGTGTTCACACAAAGACAAACATATTCATTCTATGCTCATCGTGTATTTGTACGCACAGATTTCGTCACATAAGGCGCTTCTGCCCTCTGATTATGTAACACGTTGTTAGTCGCGATGGCCCCTAAAATATTATCTCTGAGCCCTGATAACGAAAAAAATGTCAATTCACATTCTTCTTACTCGCGCTTAAGTGATGAGTAATTATCAAACATTCAATCATTGTTGTACCTTTTTTTTTTTTTTTTTTTTTTTTGCTGTTGCCGACCAGCGTTCTGAGGAATTCAGCTCTTTTACATTCAGTCTGGAAAAGTTATGAGATCTGACAGGTCTGAGGACATTTTTATAGTCTGCAGGAGAAATGCTGCACTGATGACTGTAACCACATGCAAATCACAAATGCTGCCTCAATATGAAATGGCTGTTCACCAGAATGAGGATGTAGGGTCTCGTAAAATCTAGCTGCTGTTTTTAGAGAGTTTTTTTGAGATAAAACACATCGATGTACAACCAACTGTAGTCTTTGGTCAGTTTTTAAGTCTCTGTCTTATACCAGGAACTGGATGTGTTTTGGCAGATGAGAGATATGAGCATTGTTGTTGGGAGCACCGAGGGTGCTAGCGACACACACAGACTGATTGTGGACGCTGTTTACAGTACATGCAGTATTAACCACGGGTCACGTTGATGAGTCGATCACCTTCACATGAGAGCTTATCCTGGTTCAGCCTGTCCTCCAGATACTATCTAACAAGTAAGTCCTTGGTGTAAAACTTCTGAATATTCTGAAGGTTAACTCGAAACACCAGCGACAAAAGAGTGATGCTCTGAGTTTTTTATAGATATCCCGAGCGTGACATGAGTTATGATGCAGCTGCTGGGACGGTCAACCTGATTTTGGCTCTCAGTTTTCAGCAGAGGAACACTTTGTCTGAAACGTTTCCCTTTGAAGAGATAAAATATAACTTTCTCTTCCCAATTATGGAGTGCACTTAATTCTCTGCCACTGATTCATTGTTTTGTTCCCTGAACACTCGTGAAAATCCAAATAAAGTCAGCTGTCTTGAATTTTTGCATGTCAGAAATATTGAGTTCAAATATGAAAACTTTCAGCGGGGGAACTGTGTCACTTCTGTTTGCCTTAGAGGTTGTTATTTAACACAAGCGATCTGCATCAGCTGAGCATTCCTGTTCCAGTTCACCAAGTAGAGATTTCCGTCATGGCCGTCAGTGTCTGATACAGATGTGCACGGCATCTGTGTGCACGCAGAGGGCTGTCAATCATTTCAGCTCACTGTTAGGCCTTTCTCACTGACAGGAAACGGCCCCGATGCCTGTTTGCAAACCTTATTTCAAACTGCTCGGAGTTTTGACTCATTCATCTCCTAAATCAGGCTTGAACTGTAAAACTTGTGAACCATGATGACATTAAAAAGGCTTAGATGTTAAAAATAAGTCTTTGTTGAATTAAAATACATTAGACAATGGGATTTAGAGTAAATCATTTCTTGCTGTGAATGATTTGAATAAAGCAAACCATCTGGAGACAGTGGGAGACAGCTTAAGTTACCGGCTATGAATGTGCATAATTGTCAATGAGAAACAAAGGTCTATCTTTAGTAGACCACCCGACTCACGCCCATCTAACCACGGAGATTATTCTGTCACCATGGCAACATCAGTGCCCACCAGCAGCACAAACAAGCAAACAAACTGTCCTCGTGAACACCTGCTGGCTCACAAACACACACAGACACAATGTGAAACTTGTGTGAGCCGCGTTTGGCCCAGCGGAGCAGCGCGTTCTGGAATTGACTCGCTCCCTCGTCTCAGGACAGGAGGGACGATCTTATCCGACCCTTCCTGAGTTAAACAACTTGTGCGACTGTAAAAATGTGTGAACAGGGTGAATTTAAGTCGTTTGAGGCCCAGTGAGGACAGATGTCAGAGTGCTATTTGTTTCTGTCTAGCTGCATATTTCTGGTCACCGAGCTTGAAAGGAACTTCTTGATCGGCGGTTTTATTAGCCATTAGCTCTCTGCTAACCTCAACCATGCGCCTCTTCAGACATTCGAAATGTTATCACACCAAATGGAACGAATTCAGATCCTGAAATGATGCATGTCGTCAGGGTTGCGTGACGCTTATTCATTGTTTACTGTACCAGCTGCCTCTTTCACAAAGAACGTCCACAGGGAAAGAAGCCTTTTAAGGGTGCAGCGCATCACATGGCGGATTGAGGGAGGGGCATAAAAATCAGTTAGACTTTTTTTTCCATGCGGATCCAATTTTACTTGGAGAGAGGCTGAACATTTCTTAATGAAGTAATGAATAAAGCTTCATTAAAACAGTTTATGTTTCTATGTTCAAGGTAACTTTCCTGATACACTTAGTAACGATAATTAGGAATAAATAGGAATATATTGGAAAAGAAGTCTTTGCACGTTCATCCATCACTGAAATCAGGTTTAAAGCATTCAGAGTCTCACCTGTAGAGTCTGTTCATGTACAAATAAAGTGTTTTCTATGAAATGGAATCTCTTTAGTGACATAAATCTCTTCAGGGTTGTTCGAACCCACCAAGCAGCCTCACGCATCACAACCGTAGCTCAACGTGACCCAAAAAAATGCCTCAAATATGTGAGACAAGAGCGTGCACGTGTGTGTTTGACTGTTGCTTCCTATGTCGCCCTCTAATTGGCTAAACCTCAACGGCATTTTAAATCCTGCCAATGAGGAAAGTCCCTGGCACAAATCCGCATTCTTGCCACGTAATCATGTACCATAGCCAAAAATGTAATTAATATGCGCCTGGACGCAGAGCGAGAATATGTAAGTGTGTCTTTGTGCTCCTGCTGAAATGCTTGAGCCGGCATTTTTGGAGGATGCCGTGTGTGTGTGTGTTCCGGTATGTGTATGTGTTACTGGTCCCAGTACAAATCTGTTCACATTGTTGGAACTTGATCGTCATTTTGGAATGAAAGTTATGTCTGCGTAATGTAAGTGATTACGTTTAACGGATGTAGCGTTCCTCTCTGAGTGGGAAGTGTTTTAAACCTGCGTCTTGTTTAATCAGCAGCAGGGGGCGACACTGATGGTTGCAAAAAAAAACAAACAAACAAACAAGATGGCACTCACCAAATCAATGACGCTTCATGGCTGGACCCACAAACCAGCAGGTGACATCATGCTGGCTCCCTCCACTCTATACTACTGCATCTCGACAACTAGATCCGAGCACGTGGGAGATGTTTGCCCTGGAGGTTTTCTTCAAAAAGCCAAAAGTCTTACTCATATGTGGTTAATGTTGCGATCAATCAATCTCTCCTTCGACATCAAAACCTAACCAGAAAACCGGAAATATTCGTAAACTAGAGTCGCCTTTGAACTGCTGTCTCTAAGTAAATGAGAGTGAGAGTGAAACAGTGGTCATGACTGTTGTACATGAGAAACGTGAGGTCGTGGACTGAGAATGTGCTGTTTTGTTTTACTAAAATCAATCAGTTTTATTTGCCGAGAGCCATCCACAACTGGAACTGTGACAGAAAACTGAATATCAAAAAAAAAAAAAAAAAAAGGAAGAAATTGATATGTAAACGCCACTAGTTTCACATGGGATCCTCCTGTGTGAAAGCCCAGAGTTTGACCTCTAAGGCTACCATGAGCGGCTCCGTAAGTGCTGCGATTCGTCTTCCTGAAGACTTCCTGGCAGATCTCCTTCAGAGCAAACTTCTCCCTTCATCTGGATCTCAAAGCAACAAATGTATGTTTGTCGTGTCCCCTGAGAGCAGCGACTGTGAGTGTGAAAGATGCCATTAGCTGAACAAATCTGGCCTGGGTGCTAATGATAGGGGTGGCAGGCTGCCAGGCAGACAGATAATACCACAGTAGCTGGTGGCTGAGTGATTTCAACTAGAGGCTGTTTCACCGCAGCAACCGTCCTCAACCTGCGGGTTGGGACTCCGCGAGTGGCCACACAAAGATCTCAGGAATGTGTAAATATACATGTTTTTCAAGTGAAACCCTCATCTCACGTTTCTGCGACATCTTTGGTGAACTCGTCGCTCACAAGTAAACACCCAGCGTTTTCTGTGCATCAGTTTTCCACAGTGGTATTTAATCCTTCAATGTTCGCTGGCAACTATGTGAATCTCTTGATGCGAATCATTTATTAATCTTATATATAAATAATATATGTACAAAATTAGGACTGACGTGCAAGTATTTTTCATTCACAGACTCAACGGGGTACTTCGAACGGCATGCTAACTTGTTTTTATTGTTTATTTTGACAAAATCTCACGCAATTATGACTAATCTGACATCAAATGTACATTGAAGGTTGGTTTTTTTTTTGCTTCATGGTGTTGGTTTGACATGTGTGAAGTCTGTACATTTATTTTAGAATACTAGTTGTATTCATTTATTTCAACATCTATTTTGTGCCTTTTCTCCCCAATTATACACTACAAAGTCACTCTAAAAGCGCCCTCTGCATCGACAGTTTTATTACCTGCCCATTTCTTCAAGTTGTATTTGAATACAAACCATTCCTCAAATTCTTTTCTATTCTGGTTTCCAAACTTCTGATTATTTGAACTTTAGCTTCTGACAAACACAGCTTCAGTGAGTGAAATGTGTGTGTCCTCCTGCAGCTTCAGATCTGTTTTTGTCCTTTAAAGACTTTCCACTCCAGATGTCCTGGCAAGTTGACTGTGTGATAGGGAGAGACTTCCTCTCACAATTTACAAAAAAAACAAAAAAAAAAACAACCCAAAAAGTCTGGCTTCCTTAAAACTCGAGTGGCTCAATAAAGCCAAGTGCTGCACTCTGGGGTTTGACTGCATGTCAAAATTGACACATTGTTTTGTTTTGGTTGCAAACTTAATATTTGGCCTGTAGAAAAAAAAGGCTCTAGTGTATTTCAACACTAAAAAAAAAAATATATATATACATACATATATATATATATATATATATATATTTTTTTTTTTAGTGTTGAAATATATATATATATATATATATATATATATATATATATATATATATATATATACACACACACACACACACACACACACACACACACACACATGTATGAACTGGATAAAAACAAGATTAATGTCCCTGTGTTCCATATTAGCTAAAGATTTAATAAATTATTTCTTTACTTGGTATTAACTGGACTCCTGCACAACTAAGAAACCAAGACAACAGTTGAATTGACAGAATAATGCATGGGAAAGTGAGCAAACAAAGCAGTCTGACACACAAACACTACACCACAAAACCACACAGACACACACAGACAGACACAGACACACACACACACACACACACACACACACACACACACGTCTAGATGTGATTAAACCCAGCAGGACAGCAGGCCTCAGCTCCTCCTCTCTTACCGACAGCTATGGAAGTGTGTGCATGTGTGCATATGTGTGACACACTATTGTCCTATGACAGACAGACCCTCCCCCCACCGCCCCTCCAGGCATGTGCATGTCTTTACATGACACTAATGCTATCTGTCTCTGTCTTCTCCCCAGTGTATAGGAGGAGAGAAGGAGATGGAGGCTCGGTGACTCAAACGCGGAGCCAGAGCAAACAACTTGATGGGGCAGATAAGGAACCGTTTTGTTTGTCTAACCACGTGCGTGCACGTGTGTGTGTGTGTATTTGTGTGTACCTCTCCTCCTCTCGCGCTCTTGGAGGAGCCGTAGAGAGGTGAGGAGGTGCAGGCGGTGGAGGTGGTTGTGTACGCCGAGATCCAGGAGGTCACACTCTGAGAGGTGGAGCAGGTCCTGGAGAGTACAAACACACACACACACACACACACACACACACACACACACACACACACACACACACACACACACACAGAGTTATACTACAAATCCCTGAAACATTCATGCAGGATCAGAAATACGACAATAATGGGGTACTAGGTAAGAAACCATGAACTGAAATATAGGATCAGGGTGGAGCAATGGAAAACAGGAGGAGAAAAAGTGTGAATTTATTAACGTATATTCTTAGAAAATTAAATAAACTGTGTAAAGAAAAATCACCTATCACCACATCTAATCACCGTGTCTGGTGCCAGCCTGACTCTGTTGCCAGGTGGAATTATTGTGCTGTAAATCAAGCCCTAAGTTTTCCAAGAGATTTGTCAGACAGAATTATATTTCCATTACACTGTGAGATCAGCATGGGTTGGAGCTGAACAGAGACAGAAACAGGACGACCACTACTAAGGTTTCCACCAGAACTTGAGCACTAACAACTGAGTTTAGGTCCGTAAATTGCACACTGTGCTGGGAGGAAGATAAGGAGCACAAAGTGTGTCTAGACAGGTTTTGGGCTCCAGCAAAACCATTGAAATTGCTGAGACCACTGGTGACACTGGTTTCAAAAGTGTGCCATCCCCTCCCCTCATGCTGTTCCTGTCATTAAGCACACGAGCACACACACCCAGCCACACTTCAGCCCTCAACATGATACTAACGTTAACAACCCCAGTCAGAGAGAACCGCAGCCTTTCAACCAGAACTCAACCTTGTAGCCTTACTGGAACTACACCAGTACACAGCGTCATCACAGGACGCTCCCAGCTCAAACCAAGGCCTCGTTGTTTCACCTCCTCAACAGAACAACTATTCTCTCAGTCTGTCACAAACACTGCTCCATTTAGACCACATACACACACACACACACACACACACACACACACAATAGACAAACTCCCACATGCACAGCCAGCGACAAAGAGAGAGAGAGAGAGAGAGAGAGAGAGAGAGAGAGAGAGAGAGAGAGAGAGAGAGAGAGAGAGGTCAAACTGACACAGAAAAAGAACAATCCAACTTCAGTAACTTAAAGTCGTGTCTAACAAGGTTGTTTTACACTGGAACACACCTGAAGACTAAAGCAACCAATGCACACATGCGTGTGTTCACACAAATTCACCTAAACACACACACACACACACACACACACACACAAAACCTGCAGAAAAGCAATACACACAGGTCAACATGCCTACATAACTCAGTAATAACATGTTAGTAGCTTAAAGACAACAATGCTACATTAGTTCTACCGATGTTGACATGTCCAAGACACCCTGGATGTGTGTGTGTATGTGTGTGTGTGTGTGTGTGTGTGTGTGTGTGTGTGTGTGTTCTAGTAGTTGCTACATATTGAGGACTACAATATGCATTTAACCAACAGAGTGAGGACATTTTGGAAAGTGAGGACAGTTTAGCCGGTCCTCACATCTTCAAAGGGCCGTTTGAATGTCAAGACTTGGTTTTAGGTTCGGGATAGGGTCAGGCAGTCAGTTGAGATGGTCAGGTTCAGGGTTTAGGGAATGTAGTACGTCAGTGAAAGTCCTCACAAAAATAGAAGTGCAAGGGTGTGTGTGTGTGTGTGTGTGTGTGTGTGTGTGTGTGTGTGTGTGTGTGTGTGTGTGTGTGTGTGATATAGCATCTCTAGCTCGCCCTCACTCTTCTCATCTCCGTTTGTGTCCAACAGCAAGTTGACATGTTTTCTTTACTCAGATCATGCAGAGCTGAGCAACAATATGACCTCTCATACCAGGCCTGCCTCCAGTTGATACAGCAGTTGTGGATGTTGGTTTTGCCCCCGTGAATGGGACTGCAACAATGGAAATGCTTGTGAATAACAAGGCCGAACGAGGTTGTCTGGCCAGCACCGGGCACTGAAGGTATTCTTCGATCTGGACACCTGCATGAATCGATGCTTCTCATTCTATTTAGCACGAGGACTTGTGGTGGTTTGTGTTTTCCACCAAATCATAATAAAATTAGGACTTTATACATTCAAATTCCATGCAGCGTCAAGTCTGATTTTGTGTGCAGGTGATTCGCCAGCTTCCGTGAGGCGCAGATGATTACAATAACATGCATCATCATATTTTGATGAAAATGAAGATCCCATTCCTGTTTTATGGTGTGGAAACTCTATGCTTAACATTTAAGGGCGAAAAAAAACAACCTCTTGCTGAAGGTTGCATGACTTTCGTCATAATGTTAAAAGTGAAACTTGCAGCTATCATCAATATTCAGAACAGGGAAATGAAATAAAGCTACGCCAGCACCATGAAAGTAATGAAAGAGTGAGGAGACGCTCTTTCAGCCTATCGAGCCAGTGTTGACAATGTTAACACAACGTTTGCTGTAGCAAAACCAACTCAGCCAACAAGCAGCCTGGATGGCAGCGGAGCACTGAGCCGGATATTGTTGTTCTACCAAGAGGGAGGCTGGCATCCCTGGGCTGAACTCGTGGAGGATGGTGGAGGCTTCCTGTGTGGACGGAGGTTGAGCAGGTCAGGATAAAGCAGGAGGAGCTCAACTTTTCCTCTAGAACAGTGAAGACAAATGGATTCATGCAAGTCGAAAAATCTGCGACATGCCTGGATTTTCAACTAATCAGAGACAAAACTATGTAAAGTATATTGACACGTTTGTGGAAAGGGTGTAACTGTATAAAACAATCACTGTGCTATTTCAGTCAGGGCCGATTTTGTCAAAAAGAAAAACTAAATTCTATCGAAGTGCATTTAATTTGGCAGGATGGCTCTTTCCTGGCAGCAGCACCGGTAAAAACCCCATAGGATCCAGAACAGAGTCAGCACCAGTGAAAAGAAGACTGACACTGATTAACTCAGATACAGAATCTAACGGAGGAGTTCGGGGAGGGGGAGGGTTGAGAGATGTCAGAGAAAACAGGAAATGTTGCTCAAATAATGATATTTGTCGACAGAGCGCTTGGAAGAGAGGCAGCTGAAACAATTGAACGCGTGGAAGGAGATAGCGGGCTGATACGGCGGGGTCGAGAGCCAGCTTTACACCTGCCTGCACTCACCCTCTGCTCCATATCTCTCTTTACTGTTTCCTCAACAGATTAAGGCCCTGATTTCCTTTGATGCAGAAGAACATCAGCATCCGTTGCTGAAATGACAGGGGACGGGGGGGTCGTACTTCGGAGGTATTCACACCCCTGTTGTGTCACTTAGTTGTGGTATTGCTCTCAGAACATGACCGTAGTGAGGACTTTGCACAGAAACTTTATAAGCCCTGCTCATTATGCCTTGACTAACAACACCAGTGCATCATGGGTAAACATTAGCAGGGGGTAGTTGAATCATTCACGTGCGATTGGCTAATAAATCTCATCTCTTAGGCTGCCGCTAGGACGGTCCAGAGCGAGCTTGGTTGTTAAAAAGCCTCCACATCTCTGTCCCTTCACCCTAATAAGACCGTGATTAAGTTTTATTGAGGTTATCTGTGAGGCTGCTGTGGGAGAGACACACACACACACACACACACACACGCACGCATTACTCTCTTAGCCACAGCTCAGCCTGTCTAGAACAACTTAACATGTGCAGCATTAAAACTTTATGGTCCTAAATTAACTGTCATCATAAACTTTATATAAATATAATGTAAAATAAAACATGAATTCCCTCCAAAGGGCACTGCCATTAAGGAGGGAGGGAGGAGGAAATTGCCATCATGTTGCTTTACTGCAGAACAACTAGTTTGAAAATATCACAATCACAGTTATGGAAAGTTTGCATGTAGTAAAAAAAACTAATAAAAATAAAATACATCATGAGAATGAACATCCGGTACATCTAATGAGATAAGTGCTTCCTAAATGAAAGGAAGTCATCTTTGAAAAATAGTTATGAGATATTTGTTGACTGTGGCCCATGAGCAACTTGGAGAGGGAACTATTTATGACTTTTATTGCAGCCATCCACCAGGGGGCGATGACTATCATGTGGCTTCAATTCAGAGACGCTCTCATGTCATCCACTTATTTACAGTCTACACTTAAAATACAGTCCCCTCCTCCACTTCTAGCTGATGATAAACAGTGAATATTTCACACACTACAATAAAAAAGTTTACTAGCTGTCGTAGTAAAATGTATCATTCTTGAAAACAGGAGGATAATCTTACTTCCTTTCTTGAAAAGAGTTAGAGGAAGTATTTGTGGTGCTCGTCTCTACTTGGGGTGCATAAAACCACATTTCCTAAAATTTCTGACTCAGCTGCACGAAGAGCAATGTAGAGGCTCTCGAGCAGTTTGAGTGGATGAAGGACTGCGTGAGCACGGAGAGCTGATTTATGGCCTAATACTCTCACACTTGTTTCTTCAGCATCTCAGGACTTGTTCCAGTAACCCCGAAGCTACGTTTAGTCGTCTACAAATGTTACCTCAGGATGAGTCAAGTTTTTGCCAAACACTCATGATAAATCCACAGCTCTGTGAACGGTAAAATGTTACGTTACCTCTACACCATCGTACTCCTGCTCCAGTGCTGTGCAGTATTGTGGCAATCCAAGCTGACTCAGCCATCGGGAGATAGACTGGTGCTTCATGGTGACACACATACAAACACACACATGGATAAACACTCACACACACACACACACACACACACACACACACACACTTGGACACTCCACACAGTTTCTGCCTGGATGGAACCTGAAAAGGAAAAGAAACAAGAAAACCAAGATCATCATCATCAAGATCCAAATAAAAACATTTTTCAACTCTTGCCGACACTCAAACTTTTTTAATGCCACGTACTGCAGTTACCACGTGTAATTTCATTAATGAAATAAAACACACACTGTTTGCTTCTGTATGTGTTCGAAGTGTGCCAGACTCTGGTCTAATGAGGGGTTAGCATGCAGCAACATTAAACAGTCCCTTTAATCCTCCACACACCTCTGGGTGATGATGTTTCAGTCTCAACAAGAGACCGATAATGAGAGAAGAGATAATGAGGCAGGAGAACTCTCCTCTGAGTCTGTGCCAGCTGGTGAGATAGACCCACAAAACATAAAACACTCGGTTCAATGTTCCCAGCAAAGTGGAACTGATACGCTGGGAATAAGAGCTGATATCACCTGAACGCAGCCCTGCACTACGGCCCATCGTTTTACCGAGCAGCAGAGCAGAGCTGACACCACGGCCGCATAAACACTGGAACACAAGGTGGTAAGATAGTAAATGATGACAGACATGTCGAGATAAATCTGGATGAGAGCAGACAGAACAGGTCAACGGGATCAGCTGAGTTAGATACTGGCTCGCCTTTGTAGCTGGTGGGCCAAATACTTGCAGTACATCTAGTAACAGAGCGGACGGGAAAAAGGGACGCCGTCAAACCTCCTTCTACAGCTTTGTGGCTACTTTAGTCAGTTAATTTGTCAGTTTTAATCTCAATAATATTATCTATCATTTGGTCGATCAGAAATAGCACGTCCAAAATATCATACAACCACACAATTTGCATGTGCCGTTTAAAAAAAGGGAATAATTCTTCTGATGTAGTGGACATTTGTGCCAAATGTCATGGAATTCCTTCCAGAAATTCCCGAGATATAAAATTCATGAGACTTAGGTGGACATGAGGTCACATTAACCTTAAACACACTTAACTAGAAACACGCAAACACTAGTCTTTCTACAGGTGCACGTAAAGATTATTTTTCTTAAGAATATGCTATCATTGTACTGTTATCCAAAACAAAAACTATCCAGACATTGGCTGCCGATGCACAAAGAGGAAAAGTTTGACTGGTTTAGAAAATGGACCTAATGGATTTTTGAGATTCTTCCAGAACGCTGACAATGTGATATTCAACAAAGATCAGATTTATATGGAAATACACTTGTTTGCGATCGATGAATCCACCCCGTGTGCTGTAAGAGACCTATTGTGTCTACATACGCTTCCTATGTGTGGGGTACGTGCGTGTGGTGACGTCATCACTACAGCAGGGCAACAGGAACTGTAAGGGTCGAGTAAGCGGAGACTGAGCATGTGCAGTGACCCCCCCCCCCCCCAATTAAATTAAGTGATATCACTGAGATGTACATGATATCACATTCAGCGATTAGACTCCACCACAGGCCACCACACTACGTCATCCACCTAACACACACACACACACACACACACACACACACACTCTCCTCTTCTTTCAATCCCATCAATGTGCATGTCATCGTGATTAAAGAGGAGGAGTCTCTCATACACTAGATGGACTCCTGTCAGTGTCAGTTACTCTTTAATCTAATGAAGGAATGGAGGTCGTCCGGGAGACGAACAGCTTATTTAAGGTGAAGCACACACGCACACACACACACACACACACACACACACACACACACACACACACACACACACACACACACACACACACACAGCAGCAGGAATACTTTTCTCAGATGACCAGGAATACAGAGGACGCTGCAGACACTGACGTCCACTGACACTCAGCCCATTCTCAGGTGAAGACCAGCAGGAGAAGTAGTTGTATCACTCAAACCAAATAATTCTAAAATCCTCCAGGTACGTAACAGCAGTCACCAACAAAAAAAAAATACAATTTTCCTCATCAGTTTTTTTTGCCTTCATCCCTTTGTTTCGCGTCTCCTCTCTAGAACATCTTGAAGCATGAAGAGCTGCAACTCTTGAAGGTGCCGACTGTCAGATCCAATCATACTCCAAGCTCCTGGCAAAAGGTCACATGGGGTCATCACATTCGTCTCATCATGTGTGTCCGTTCCACACACTCACAGGAGGTTAGTACATGTAGACCACCACAGCTTTTCACTCATGACCAAGAACTGACACGCCGACATTAAAACTCATCCTCATACACATCGTTGGGAATTAACAAATTTATGTCAATTGCTGGATTCAGATCAGCGAACAGAGAAGAAGAATAAAAACCTCCACATAAGCCACTGTAAAAAAACTTCAGCCTCTACATTTTTGACCTCTTTGACTAGAATCACCTTATCGAGGTAAATATCTAGTCTCAATCGCACAGTACTAAGTGGCAGCAGAGGTCAGCAGAGGATGCCCACAACTGCGTGTTGCTAATCTTTACAGAAAACAGCTCCGGTGAATGTCGTTCGACCAGCTGAGGCACACACACATGCACACAAATACAATTATGGAAAGGAGACAGAAAGCTTCAAATATGAGTGTCCCAAATCCATTTTTACCAGCCCTGGGATGTTGGGACGCTGGTAACTTCAATCCCTGCGTGTCTCTTGTCAGCTCTGGTACATTCTAGACATCAGGAGCTTTCAGTGCATCTTTCAGCCAGATGACTTTAACGACTGAGCGGCACAGACAGCTGTAGCTGCGTCATTTTACAGCGGTGAGGTTGAGCCTCACCGCCGATATTGTGAGCGGTTTAGCTCGTAACATTTCCAAAAGGCTCCACAAGACGATCACAGGAGCTTTCCAGTCACAAAGTTGGATTTGGAAACTATTTACTCGGAAAAACTATTGATTCATTTGACACAAGGGTCAGGAGGAGATTACATTACCTTCCTCTGGATTAGAAACAAACACTGGCTGTCCTTATAGAGAGGAAAACTCAGTGGGGATGCCACCAGCCAGAGGAAGGTTTCACCACGTGTTTCATTTTTACGGGTCTGGGATTTTTTTCCTCTGTGTGTACATGGAAAGTAACAGTCGTGCAGATTCCTGATAGTGCTGACAGAAGTCAAGATCAGAGTAAAGGTCAGTAGCAACAAGTACGAAGGAAAGAAGTATTCCCGCTAGATAAAGTGAAGGAGTTTGCCAACTACAAAACTGAAGTCACGCTCTCTCCCTGTGGGGTTCTACTGCTTCCGGTCAAACTTTTCTTCTCCTCTCCCTGTTGGTTTGACCTCAGCTGTTTCCCATGACCACATTTCTCTGAAGCTCTGTCACAGCATCCATTTTATTACAGGATATAAATAGACCTGTCCCAGCATCCCACGTAACAAATGATCCAAACAAGCCGGACCATTGGACACATATGCACCAACTATGGCAAATAAAGTCCAGAACAGCCAAGACAGCATGAGAGGACAATTTCCCTTTTCCTCAGTCACTCTCTAATGCCTGTATTGGCTGCCTCTTCGAGAGCAAGGGCATTTGTTTTGCCAATCACATTAGACGGACACAATCCAACCAATTGAATTAAGCTGCAAAAATAACATCAGCATCACCAACAAGCTGTTGTTAGAGGGCAAGGCTGCACACGCCTGGATTTCACAAATGAAGGACGACGTGCCAGGAAGAGGAGACACTTTCTCTGACTAACAGTGTCACCGGAACTGGATTTCTGGAGCACGTAATAATACATTAGCTGAAAAATTCACACTTAATGTAGCAGAACACTGCGTTTGTCCCACCATCTTCTCCGGGAAAGGGAGCCAATACGCGCATGTGCTGCTTACTGGCCTAAACACTGACTTTCACTGCCAGTTATCATAGATGCTTCATTCCCGCTCTGACCACCATCTTGTTCCCACAGGACTCAACGATGAAACATCATGGCAGCTGACCCCGGTCTGAGTCCGTGTTTCCCTACGCTCATTTCATGCTACCCACAGTCTCAGGGTCTTCTCAAACAAAACAGTCGCGCACCCAAACACCTCACAAGAACACATGAGGAAAGGCTTGATTTCCTAAAATTTGACACAGTTGTCCACTAGAACTCGATGAAGTGAAAAGATTTTGATGGTCAAAGGTCACAGTGACAGGCACACAACCCCAACGCAGTATCTCCAGCTCCTTCTTTAGTGCACGATGACCATGCGGCTGGTCAACTGTTTCAACAATAGGACAGGAAGAGCATCAGGAGATCTCCTTTGACCTCCCCTGACCTGTTTCTGAGGTGTGAGTACACGCACGCGTGGACGTATGTTCATGCTGTGGTTGTGTGCCTTCAGAACCTGCCTGGAGCCGTAGGATACAGTAACTACGCGCAGATGGAACAAGACACTATTTCAGCCTGGATCTCATCTGACACAGACTAGGTCAGGAAACCTGCAAACGTGTCCTATTCTTGCTACTCACTCACTTCCCATTATTCTCTCTCTTTCTTCTTCTGTTATGTGTCCAGTCTTTCCCTCCATCCTGACGTCCAACCTCTCTCCTGTCCTCAGCCCTGCCGTTACACCTTCTTATTTGTGAACCTTAATACATCCATTTTGTCCCTTCTTCCATCTCCCCCATCCGTGTATCCTATTTCTTATCAGAGACATTTATAAAGAGAACAAAAAAAAAAATAGCATCAAAGCTGTCTGCATTTGGTGAGCTGAGGTCAAACCTCTGCCTGAGGCGCTGGTGGACTTGACAACTTCATTAAGATCTCTCGGTTTTTCTCTCTCTCTCTCTCTCTCACACACACACACACACACACACACACACACACACACACACACACACACACAGACGGATATCAAACAAGGCCGGGCTTGCAGCTAAGTAGCCATATCAAAGCACACAAACAGCTTATTTGTGTGAAATGCTAGATGACTTTCACTGTCTCTGATGCAGGGAGGGCGTTTGGGTTGGTTTTGGCCTCCAGCAGCTTGGATTTCATTTGTTCTCCACTCAGAACTGATTCAAATGTTCTCACAGCGGCTAATTTTCCTGCTTTATTCACTATTGAAATACAAGTGTCTCATGTTTCTGTGACCCGGGAGGAACAGGACAATATGCTTGCAGTCTGATTTATCCCAGTAAAATCCAAGATTTTCCAGTCAAAGTCAAACTCCGCTTGTGCTCACTTCGCTCCCCAGTCTGCTGTTTTATCATCAGGATATTTACAGTGAATCCAAATCAGGTTTCCTTTCCTAAAGTCTGGTGGGTTTTATCCACATCTCCGCTCCAAAAACGAGCTGTGAGCCAACGGCTTTCTGCACCATCCAAAAAAAAAAAAAAAGGAAAAAAAAGCAGCTCACATAGGCACCACAACTCGTCTTCACTTGCATGGAATTCATCATCTTATTCAGAATGAAAATGAGGGGACTCTACACGTAGGATGAATACCTATAGCATTTTTTGATGAAAATCATTTGTTCTCTTTTATCACACGGGGCATGTTTAAAGATCCCATAATAAAAATACATTCTGGTTTTGATATATTGCATTTTAATTTTTGCTCGAGGAGAACCGACATTCCGTGCAATGGAGCGGGGATTGGATTACAGTACGAGCCCGGTGATAGCCCCTCAATGACAGGAGACAGGAGGGAGAAAGAAAGGGGGTATAATTTACATGACTCAGCTCTGAGGTATGGACATTCCTGGAGCTGCACATTCTATAGACCTGCTAACAGCTGTGCTGCATTTTTGGAGAAAATAGTGTCCAGCAGTTTGCTGGGGGTCTGTGGCTGAAAGAGAAAGGCTTCACTTCTCTCTTCCTCCTGATTTTTCCTCTTTATTTACTCCTTGGCGACATAAGAGTCACAATAACAATTTCAGAGGAGTCATGCAACTGAATCACCACAGCAACCATCAAACTTTTATTGTTTCCATGGTTTCAGGTTATCATCCAGCGGATCATTTTCTATCTGTGACAAAAAAAATAAAATGTGCAGACATGTGACAACCATCCCTGGCATGTGTCACAGCTACTGGGATGTTGTTTTTCAACCTCCAAATATCCCCTAAAACCACTTACATGCATTGATTCAGGAGTTACCATGTTCAAGTTTATATAACACACTGGCTGTTCTAATGTCAACTGCTTTTTATTCCGTGGGAAAATTGCCAAAAGTATTAAACTGCCCTTGGTCCTCGCTATGCTGCCAAGTCCAGGCATCCATGAGATGAAGATTGAAGATATTTCTCGCATCAACCTCCTAAATCCTACATAACTTCAGAACCAAACAACGCCTACCTTGAGAGAGTTGCAGCCACAGCTACTCAGGCGCTGCAGCGGGCTGCTGCATGCACACTTGCTGCTGCTGCTGCAGCTGCTGCAGCTGCCGAGGTTGAGCTGGAGAGTTCACGTTGGAGCATCAATCAGGAGGCACGATTTGCCAAGTTGCTCTGGTTTAGGCAACGGCAAAGTTTCATCCGGCGAAGCTCAGAGAGCGCATGTCAATACTGTCGTCACCCGGGCTGACATCTGCGAAACAGCGAACCTCCAGCACCTGAAAGAGAGAGAGAGAGCGAGAGAAAGCGAGAGAGAGAAAGAGAGAGCGAGAGAGAGAGAGCGAGAGAGAGAGAGAGAGAGAGAGAGATGAAGCTCCGCTGCGTTGCAGTCAAGCATGACTTGTATAAATGGCGCTCTAACTTTATTCTCTGAACTTCCACCATCCTGGAACAATCTTGAAATAACTTCACATTCGGTAAGTGGCGCAAGTTTACATCCAACCGGTGCAGTTACTTGAGATTGCCACACGGGGGCAGCCTCAGCTCAGAACAAATAAATCCTCTTCTCTTTATGTCCAACTTGTTTGTATGTCCTTTGTTGCCCTAACTGATACGTTTAATTCAGTTGCATATTTAATTCATTTTAGAGAAATGTGAGATCTTCCTGCTTAGTTTGCACATAACTGAAGGTTTGAATTAAAAAAAACCAATTTGGAATTGTCTTTGAAGATCTAAATCAGAAAGGACTTTTCACGCCGCTGTAAATAAGCCACACAATGATCATGTTTAGTTTTATTTTTCCACTATAAAGTTTGATAAGGCAACAAAACGTGATGAAAGACAGAATTTAGCAGCAGGGAGGCCGTGCAACACGACCTGAGTAACCACTAGAGGTGGAAGCAGTCCAAAGTACTTTGTAAAACTTGTAAAACAAAAATAAAGTAGTACTCTGATGAAAGTTAAGGTCTCCTTTCCAAATTCCTCTAGCTAAAATATTGAGTTTTGGATGTTAAGGCCAGTTAAGTGTCAAAAAGTACACATTCTATGTTCAGTTGTGGTTCTCTGACATTGCAAATTAAGTACATTATCAAATTTTGCAGCGTTTTCTTTTCGAAATATTTGTTTTCAATGAAAGTATCTGATGGGTTTAGATCCATGTAGTGGAGTTAAAAAGTACATTTTTTAAATTCAAAATATAGTGCAATAAAAGATAAAAGCACACCAAATTCCAAAATACTCAGTACTGAAGTGTACTACTAGAGTAAAAATGCCAAGTTAGTTTCCACCACTGGTAAACTCGTCTGCAGGGAATCAGAAGACAACAGGAACATGGACCAATTTAATCGTAGAGGGGCGGGGCCAGCGTTGTTGTCGTTGACGTCAACTTCCTGCTTTCTGCAGCAGTGAAAGTCGAGAAGGAAGAGAGGAGAATCTGCCGACCTGACAGCCGACCAGGTATCACTCACAACCCCGACATAAACCTTCCTCACATCCAGCGAGAAGTTCGGGTTAAACCGGAGTTGGAAGAGGAAGAAGAAGCGATGGTTTGAAGTAAAGCTGCCGCCGCCGCTGCTCACAAGACTGCGGCATGTGATAGCGATTAAGGCCGCCTCACTGACGCGGTACCTGCGGGGTTTCTACCCTCATGACGCTCCGTTATGTCGACTTGTTTGAGCAACTCTTTTTTAAAACATGCTGATGAGATACTTCCCGAAGGAAAGGACGTGTAGGTGGACCGTGGCCGCCATTAGAGGACATGTCAGCGAATAAAAACCTGAAATGACATGAAAGCTTTTGGTTTTTTCATCCGTCAATACAAAAATGTGAAAAGACTTTCAAATCCCCACCAGAATTTAAAAAAAAAGCTCTTGAGAATTCATATGTTGATGTATATAATATGAATATATGACAGTAAAATAGTGAGAGTCCCGAAAAACAAAAATAAACTTGAACCGAGCTCAGAAATTGCAACAGCAACATGCTTGACAATTAAAACAAGAAGCACTTCGTACATCATTCACTTGCTTCAACCTTCCTATTAAACGGAGTTGTAAAAATAGTTTTCCTCAGAACGTACAAGCAGGTTAAGAATGGTGAACCCCGAGGTGCAGCATGGGATACTTATTCTCTGGAGGATTTGGGATGCAACATGTCATCATGGTTGTGGCACAGCTCCCACGGCACATTTATCTATTCTGCCACATCTGAATCCAGCTTTTGTGTTCCGCTACATGTTAAAAGTAGATTTCAAATTCATACAGCAGTTGCTTTCACACGAATCATTGTATCATAAGTGAACCGCGTAACGTTGTTCTGCAAGGGCAATAAAATTACAACCTATCAGAGTGATATTGTTTAACAATTCTATTATAAATCTGTTCGTTTCTCTCACAGGGTTGAAGGAACCCCGCTAGATGAATTCTCTGAGAACCCACCAAGCGTAGCGCCGTCGTAGGAAGAGGAAACAGAGCTGAGAGGTTTCCAGCCTCCACTGAATTAAACCGGCTGGATCAAAGATGGTGCACGTCTACAACTGCCATCCTTTTGCCTCCCAGCAAATCGTGCAGGTCAGTGGAAGCTTGTTACAGTGGATTCAAAGCTTCGTGATCCCAGCATCAGTCAGTGTAGGTGATTGTGTGTTCCTCCACCCCCTGTGTGCCTCAGGTGGAGCAGGAGCCTGGACTGGTCTGCTGTGGAGGGGGAGCCCTGTTCGTCGTGGCCACAGGAGGATGCAAGGTTAGAAGCCCCAGGAACAAGTGCCAACTTTGTTCTTTCAGTTCTTAAAAGGCGAGCCTGAACAGTTCTGGTCAGGACTCTGACTCTGCTGTGTTACACTGATCCAAGGTGGAGGCCTACAGTCTGGAGCAGGAGGGCTGCCCTCTCATCTGTCGCTTCGCCACCATGGGAACGGTGAGGAGCATCCAGCACAGCAAAATAGGTGAGGATGCAGTCCCTCCTCCTCTTCCTCCTCCTGTCTTTGTCATCCTATATATCCACTCTTTCTTGCTGCCTCCTCCTTCCTCCATCACATCCAGGAGACTACTTGGTGACTATCGAGGAAAAGAACAGCGCCACCTACCTGAGAGCCTACACCAACTGGCGGTACCAGGTACGGGACCCAAGGATTCCTCATCAAAGTTAATTTAAATGAGATACTTGTTATATCTTTTTGGTTTTTGTGTTCGTACACAGAGAAAAATATTCACACCACAACAATTTTCCCTGTGTGGATTAATAAAGTATTGTTATACTTCTTATTCTTATTCTTATTCAAAAACAGGAAGAGAAAGTTAAAAAGTGAATGTGGCTCAAGTCTCACTGCTTACAGTGGTTTAAGGTTTATCATTGTGTATCTACTGCAGGTTAAAATAAGCTGTTTCCTGCTCTCTCCCCTCAGGCTGAGGAAAAGGCCCGTGTCGGGGTGCGTTTGTTAGGCCACCTGCTGCGCGGGGCGTCTCAGCGGGGCGGAGCACAGATGGAGATCATTGAGATCCCTCTTTCGGAGCGACCTGTTGCTGTGGCCTGTTGCTCCATCACCGGTGACCTCCTGGTTGGCTGCGACAAGACTCTGGTTCTGTTTACATTGAGGAGACAGAGCCAGCAGAACCTGGTAAGAGTCTTAACTGCTAGTCTGGGTTCCGCAAATGTATTCACACATCAAGCGTGTTCCTCCTAGCAGCTTGTTTCTGCGTACTGCCCGCTAATGTTGATACAGTAAATGTTTCAGTGCTGTTTTTTTTTTTTTCTCTCTCTGGAAAAAAACAGCTGAGTCAAAGTCAGAACCCCTGGTCCAGCTGGCAGCAGAGCCCCAGCCAGGGCCAAGGTTAGTAAAGTAAACTCCCACGTTAAGATGAAAACGTTTTGACGCTAAAACTGTGTGTTATTTCTAGATGTTTTGTGGAAGTTTAACGTACTGCAGCCATGTTGTGCATCTTTTGATGATAATACATTTCTCATCACTGCTCCTTCATCTTTTTATAAGCTGCTGTTTAAAAATGGTGCTTATACGGAGTGGGTGGAGCGAATTAAGTCTCCCATGGTTGCTGATCTCTCCGCTTGCTTGGTCCTAAAGGTCAGAACTCAAGTTCAAACCACAACGTGTCTCTTCTGGACTTTGAACGCTCCGTCATCCTGCATCTTCCAGGAACAAAACCAAGACAGGTTTATTTCAACTTGCTTTTTTGTTCTTTTTGTGCTCTTCAGTCCTTTCAGCAATAGAATGATCAGAACCTGAATGTTCATTGTTGTGTTTAAGATTTCATACCGAATGAATGTGAAGATTTTGAGATGTGATGAAATGATTGACAAACAGTATCAACTGTAACTTTGCTCTGGATGCTAAAAAAATATCCTGGCTCACTTCATGTTCCGTCAGTGGTGTTGTTCTTATATTCTCACCCTCCGCCCCCCAGGTGGCGCTGTGTGGAGGGTATGTGGCCGTACAGGCAGAGCTGGAGGTGCTGGTGCTGAAACTGAGTGCACACTCTGAAACTAAAGAACAGGAAGTTTCACCAGACACAGACAATCATGGTAATGAGACATTCAGATCAAGAAGATCCCATGAAAGCTGTCATATGTACGGTATTATTTCAAACCGTTGGCAGCTATTAAAGGATGTTTCGCTACAACATCTTTGTGTGTGTGTGTGTCTGTCTGTCTGTCATCAGTTGATCGTGTAGAAGACCCCACTGACTTCCTGCTCCTTCCGAGACAACAGGAGTTGCTCGGTGACCAAGCGAAGCTCTGCGACATCCCTGTCAGTGTGGAGAAAACGGGGCTTGAGGACAGAGGACAATACACACTGTCCTATGTGCTTTTCAGGTGTGTATCATTCCTTTAGAACCTTCCTACCGAGGCTGTGTGTGTTGAGTGAGGTATATTTAGCTGCTGGTGTTTCTCTCTGGCAGGCGTGTTACTCCCGACTACTTCCAGGGCTGTAACGTGGAGGAGATGCAGCTCCACTCCCTGCAGCTCCGCCCCCTGTTCACGAGTGAGTACCTTTCATTTTCATTAATTACTGCAGAGCATATTTTTCCAAAATAACAGTAGCTCCAATATGCCTCAAGATTGCTGATGTAATAGACAATAAACATGTAGGGGCAGCAGAGTGGCTGTCTAGCAACCAAAGGGTCGCTGGTTCGATCCTCACTTCCCCCGGTGACCATGTCCAAGTATCCTTGAGCAAGATACTGAACGCCTAATTGCTCCTGATGGTTCACCCTGGACGGGTCCTCTCGCCCAATGTCAGCTGGGATAGGTTCCAGCCTGTTTGTCTTTGTCTGTCTCCAGGCAACCAGTCGCCATCTTCAGATGAACCGGCTTGTGTCTTCTGCTTCTTCTCCCTCCCCACCGTGGGCTACCTCTACAGTCTTAAGGGCGGGGTTGAGCTTGTCTCCACCTATCAGTATCCAGAGAAGGTCCTGGAGGCGGTGCTAACAGACCACCTGCTGCACGTCATTACCAAGTATGCCCTTAGCCAGCGGTGACAAAACTGACGTCAAGTCTAGGCTGTTCAAATCCCAGTTTTGCCATCAAAACATGTGAAGTCCTCACTGCCCACCAATCTGTGAGATTATTTCCAAACAGATGTAGCATCACGCTATCGCCTGAATCTCCTCAGGAAAACTACCATCATAAAGCTGTCAAATTAGTTCATTAGTTTTGCCAGCTTGATAGACTCGTCCCACCCTGAAGTCTGTCTATTCACAGTATTTGTGTTTATGTGGCAGGAGTGCACTGCAGTGCTTCACCGTACGCTGTGCAGCGGTAGCAACCAGGGTGGAGGACCCCTACATCGACACCACCATGAAGGTAGGAGCCGCGCTATAGCGAAGGTTATGGTGCTCTTCACGTAGTAAAAGAGCAGCAGCCCACCCACATGCTCGTTAGTCAATCAGTCGATTGACAAAAACTGATTTGGTGACTTTGTCAATCAGTTTCTTTTTCTTGTAAATGAGTTGGCTTCAGTGAACACAACATTCACATAGTGACGTATATCATGATGTCTGCGTCCGTATGAAACATCACACATCAGATAATCCAACCAATGTTCATCATAGCGCTGCTTTGAAACTCTGATTTTCTCCTGATTTTTGCAACATTTCAGTAAAACTTTGGCGGGAAATCTGACTTACTGTTTGCTTGTTAACACTTCCTGAATTCCCTATTGTGTGTGTGTGTGTGTGTGTGCGTGCGTGTGCGTGCGTGCATGCGTACGTACGTGTCGGCAGGCCTGTCCGCCCTCCAGCTTGGAGGTGTGTGCCCTCCGAATGCAGCTCTTCATCGGCCTGCGTTCAGTGTGTGTCTGCGGCCGCCATGTTGTGCTGCTCTCCACTGCTGACCTGGAGACGCCTGAGGAGACTGAACGTAACACACAGCGCAGAGGCCTGTATGTCATACACACACACACGCGCGAGCGCGCACACACACACACACACACACACACACACCATGAGCACACTGCATCCATCACATCCGTGACCTGTTAGCAGTTTCCTCTCTCTGGGTGCATGTGGGAAGAGAAGTATGAAGCCCTGGTGTGTGTATGCATGTATTTATCAAGCTCTTTATTGGTGTGTGTGTGTGTGTCTGTTGTGTATTTTAGCGAGTTGAAAGAACACACCATGCTGACTGGTATTTTCCTGGCGGTGGGAATCGATCCCACAACCACACCGGCTCTGGAGAGCCTTCTATCACGCCCCTTCCTGTAAGACAAACCCCCAGCTCACCCCCACCACCACAGCCCCAGCCGTCACCTCCAGGCTGAGCTGCAACGCCAAAACCTTTCTAACGATACAGATTAACGTTAACCCAGTCGTCAAATTATGCCTTCATTTAAAGGAAGATTACACAGTTTGGACCCTCAATTCCATTCAGACAGCTTATTTGTAATTCAGTTTTTAGCCAATTAACCTGAAAAGTTCCCTGTTGGGTTTTTTTTGTTGTTTTTTTTTAATGTCTTGAAAAATCAGTTGACATAGAATTTTATTCAATTTAATAAATCATTAATATGAATAATATAACATAAGAAATAGATGCATTTTATAATTTCAGACCCAATTTATGAAATCCGATCATTGATTTGCATCGTAACAAAGAACTGTTGAGAAATTAAATATAAAATACAAAACAATGTTACCAGGGACTAAAATCTTAATTCTTCAATTGTATTTCATTGCAGCCAAATGATACCATGTTTAAAAAGATGGAAACAGTCTACAAATTCCCCAAAAAGTATGATATATCATTTTTTTTATCTTTTATTGAATCAAATTTCAGAGTTTTAAGAGGTTATTTGGTTCAGGCTCTCGTGTGAGGTCCAGTTACACTGCAGTGGTTCCCGCATCTTAATGACGTTGGGTAAATCACATGGAAACCCTGAAATATCCACACTGCCCTTAAAACAGCGCGTTAAACATTCAATTACGTTGTAGTTTGACTTTGCAGCCTGGTCCCAGAGTGGCAACGCTTCTTGTGTTAGTTCCCTAACCAGTCCAACTGTAACCTGCCTAACTCTCCTCCGCGTGTGCTCCTCAGCTCACAGACTAATCTTGTTTGGAATACATCTAAAATAATTAATAACGGATGATAAATAACAGATGCATGTGTAGGTACCTGACTGGTAGCTTCGAGTTGATACGGTCCATGTTGGTCTACGCGGTCCTCTGACAACAGGTGAGAGCTCAGCTCAGCCCCGCCCCCGTGCCAGGTGTATTCGAAAGATCAGCCTTAAAAAATGAGCCCTTCTTTTCCAAAAGCAGAGAATAACCTTGCAGTGATTTCAGCATTTGGTTCGTGTCATCTGCAAGCACGGCACCCTGCATTACACAAGCATTAACCAGGGTTACAGAATATGCCTGTTAGTGTGAAGGATATCAGATTGAAGGCTGCAGGCTTTGACGAGCCACACTCGTCAAAGCCTGCAAGTCAAAGGTCAGGTGTCCCCCTCAGGATACTGTTTGAGCCATGTTCATCATGCTAATCCAGCATGTTCACTAACAGGTCACTAACTGTTGTTCTGTACGACCTTTTTAGTGATGTACTGCATGAGAACGACTCTAGCTGTTCTTACCTAGCACCATGAAAATCTTTCTCTAGTTTAGTTAGTTTTACTAACGAAGGCTATAAGATTCATCCACAAACTAAGACGAAGCTCTTCAAAGTTGGAAAGGGTCTTAAGTTTCTGATATTTCTTCATGAACTGGAGATATTAAGGAACTGAATCTCTGAGTCTGGCGTCCAGGATAACGCCAGATTACAGAGACGTGGGTGAGTGGGAACCATATTCAGGTTTGAGTGTTCTCGACTTCATGTTCCACATCAGGTTTGTCCAGCACAACTGTGCTCTTGACTACGAGAAACTTGACCCTAAACCGGCTCTTCTCTGCTCGGCCTTCACCACGAATGTCACTCAGTATGAAGTCACGCTCGCAACCACCGGGGGGGCGCTCCTTTTTCAGGGGGAGGTTGTAAAAGCCCTTGAGATTTTCCCCCATTAAGAAGCCGTCACCTTGTTCACTCCGAGGTTTTTCGTCTGAATTTCTCAAGGTCATTCACCCGATCAGGGCTGAAGTCTTTTCATCAGTCTTGGTAAGTGCAGAACATCCATAAAACCATGAGCCTCTAAGCTGAAGTCTGCTTTGGTTATTGGTGCTACGTGTTGTCCAGGAGCATTTAGGAATGGATATTTGAAAGCACGCATTGCGAAAAATACAACTAATCCTCATGAGCACGACCACGACTATTTTACGATGTAGCAAGATGGAACTTAACCATATACAATAATATAATATTTGCATGCCAGTGACGGGTTTTATCATTCGCTCCCTGATTTGAGACGCCCTTCAATAAATGAACCCTCCACCCAAATGGAAGGCGAGTGGATAGAAGCTGGTCTGGGATCGAGTCCTTCAGCTCATTTGTGTTTCCTGTCAATGTGACCGCTGACCCCAGGAGCAGGAAGTGGACTATCTCATCCCCTAAAGAGACGAGCACAGCAGGACATGGATGGAACCTCTACGTGGTAGATACCGTCTCTCCCATCACTCTTTACCAAGAGATGGTAATTTTCCTCTGTCAACGGATAATTAAAACTGTAAACTGAATATTTGGGGCTTTGAACAGCGTGAACACTGTGATTGAATTGTCATTTCAAGATGTGTGTGTGTGTGTGTGTGTGTGTGTGTGTGTGTTGATGTGTTTCTAGGTTGAATACAGCCAACATTATATGGAGACCAACCCGCAGGCCCAAAGTCTCCAGCACCTTCTTAGTGAAGCTCACCTCCTCCTCCGTGCATCCTTGCTTCAGCCATCACCATGGCAACGCAACAGCGAGGGCGACCCCGCTGCTTCCCCACAGTCCAATGCAGAGAGTCGGGCCGCCGCACAGGTTGATAGACAGGAAGTGGAGAAGGCACTCCAGGAGAACTGCGCTCAGCTGGGAGACTGTTTCAGCAGGTAAGACCCTGTTCAGACACATGACGATGTATTTATTTATTTTGGAGTTGGTTTGACATGCAAACCAGTCAGGTTTCTACAGACGCGTCTCGGTTTGCAGGCTCTCAACGCTCCAGTGTCTGTGTCGCATCATGTTTGGATGGATAAATGTTGCAGCGTGCAGTAAAGGTTGCCATGAGTGCAGAGCTGTACATTGGGACGTTTACCAACTTCAGGCATCAGATGAACCACACTGATTGACTAAAGAAGTGTTACAGCACAAGTTCTGTCCTTTTATGTACAAAAGGGGCAGTCAGAAGAATTGTCATCTGGCTTTGCCTTACTACCGGATGTCTGGTCTGTCAGTCACCAATATCATGGCAAGGAACCGCCCCCTTCACAGCAGCCCCCACTCCTATGGCTCGGGCTTCTTATTTTACCTGAAGCATTACCTTTTAGAAGAAGCGGCCCAGAGCCTCAGTCAGGTAAGAGATTCCCTCACACTGATGTCATGCTTAGACGTTGTCAGGGAGCAGAATAGATTCACAGTGAAGTGGAAACAAAACTAGCTATTCTTGGTTTGTCTGCAGTTTTCCTGCACCTTCCTGCTTCTAGCTAAACTAAATACATTTAACATCTGCAGAAGGCAGCAGATGAGGTCATCGACATTTTCAGCCAATCAGAGCCCTCCCAGCTGGTCAGCGTGTGCGCCAGCCCATCAATGGTAAACATCAGCCCTGCCCGGACGTTACGAATCTTGCAACATCTGGAGGACACCACTGGTGTGTCGGTTCCTCTGACAATCACCATGGCAACCATGCTGCTGCGACTGGATGATCTGCCCCAGTACACACAGCTGATGGACAGACACTCTGAGGTTAGAGCATTGAAAGCAGCTCCGGCATTCTCCGTTTGGGTGGAAGTGCTGCTTTACTCATGAACTCAAACTCCTCAGTTCAGATCATGTACTCTGGAATCCGTGTTTGTAGATGGCGATGGTGTACGGTTTCATTGAGGAGCCAAGGATGTTGCTGCACGACCGCGGTGGAGGCCAGCCCGCTCACAGCTGTCCCACTGAACTGACTCAGCAGCTGGCTCAATCTCAGCCCGGCCTGCTGGTGGCTGCCATGGTGGCGCTGCACGAGAACAACAAAGTTCAGCTGGAACACGCAGACCGTATATTCAAGGTGTGCGTTTACCTGCTGCTGGTCATTCACTGGTAGATGGTGAGGAGTAGCCTGCTGTCATACAGCTTACAGTTAAGGGAATGTATAGTGCAAAACTCAGACATGTTAATTCCTGATGTGTGTGTGTGTGTGTCTGTGTGTGTGTGTGAAGGAGCTGGGCTGTGAGAATTCCCTGCAGGTGGATTTTTGGGAGGCGATGCTCATGGCTTCGTCACAAGAAGCAGTGATCCAGGAGCTGCTGTTCCGACTGGCTTCTGTCTACATCGACCGACTCACACACACAAACTCAGAAACACACACCCTCCTTCCGCACAAACCTGCAACACACAAGTCACTGAAGAGCGCAGACGATCTGGTAAATGAAATTAAGACCTGTTGTCTTGAATCATTTTACCTTTGTTTACCACCAACTCACATTCATCTGAACCTGCACAAACGTTGAAAGGAGCAGCCTCCTGTTTTATGTGAAAGTGGCTGCGGTGAAAAAGGTCCCTGGTTTTTACGTCTTGGTTTTCTCCTGCTCCTGTGACATCCAGATCAACTCTGGGTCTCATTACGGTGCTTTGTACCCGTGGCTGACCGTTCTCATCCCACCTCACACCACCAGCTCCCAACACCAGGAGGCCTTACACAAACTGCAGGTATTCACTCACAAACAAAACCAGTCTGCTTCTGTATATGAGCACTGCGTTGGGAACATAGTGTACTCCTCATTTTAATTAATTTTTGAATTTAATTTGAATTTTAGTGAAGGGAGTTGTTTTATTACATTGAAATGTAATTTCTCTCTCCCTCTCCCTCTCCAGTCGCTCCTGTGTGGTCCATCCCTGTCTGCCAGCTCCGTCATGCCTCTGATGGACAGCCTGTCCTCAGAAACTTTATGGGGCTTCAGCCTGCACCTCCTGTGTGCCACCAGAAGAGGGCAGTACAACAGAAGCATTGAGAAGCTGCTGGACCAATGCCCTCAGGCCATCATCGCCTACGCCAATCACCATCTACAAGACAAACACATGGTCTGTGCTACGTGTTCCATGTGTTCTGTGGGAGTCATGGGCTTTTATTTTAATTTTTAACTCAAGATGCAGCCTTTCCTCCAAACATTAAGCTGGCTGTTTGTCTCACTGCAGGTGTTATGGTGGCAGAAACTACTCCCAGAACTTTGCAACCGGACAAGAGAAACAACACACAACAGCATCCTGTTGGCTGCTCTGAAAGGTAGAAGTTCATCCCAGAAAACGACCAGCCTCTCAGAAATAGCTCCCATGCTCAAAGGGAACCTCAGTTAGCTGCATTTACAAGTGTCTGTTGACGACATATCAAGAGAGAATGTTTAAACGATACGATACATTTCCATGCCAACAGAGACGCTTGTCGTGGTTGCCATGGAGACGAGTCCCGGGGAGTTCCTGGAGCTGATACCCGATGATGGCACAGCCTCGTACTTCCTGCCTCACCTTTTGACGTGTTGCCAGAGGAGGGAGTGAAGATGTTGGTGCTGAAGCCCGGGACGTCTTTCAGGGTTCAGTGGACCTTCACGAGGATGATGATGATGATGATCATCATCATCATCATCATCATCATCATCATCATCATCATCGTTGTCGTCATTCATAATTCAGAACAGCCAGCCCCTATAAACCTCAGACAGAGATACAGTTTCAGTGTCAGGAAATGAAACCACCATTGTCGCAGTACTGGTGTCTCCGATGGTGTATTATCAGGGTTGCGAGCTGATGATGGAGACGTACGTGAAGTGACATGCGGGACACTCAGAGGTGGGCTTCAGTGAGTTGAGCCTAAAACTCCGTCTTTTCTTCCATTTTACCAGAAAATGTTCCCTTGAGTTCATGAGTTTTGTTTGCTATCCATATTATCACAAGCTGCACTTATTATCACGTTTTAATTTATACACAGAAGCATTTCTCAGGATGGATCGTAGGCATCAGTGCAGGCCCTTAAACATCCAGCAACAATGATAATTTATTTGTATTTGTGTCTGTTTGAACCGCTCAAGTTGAATTTCCACCAGATTTTTTAATGTCAGCGGTGGGAAGGAAAAAAAAGCCCTGCGAATGTCGTGTTTTTATTCTGCGACGTAAATTTTTTTTTTCATATGAGAAGAAAACGGCATCAGAAATAGGAAGAGAACTGATTTTGTATTAGAAGTCACAGCAACTTTCTGTTTGTGGTTCCTCTGTTTTGTTAAAACTGAGTAAAAAAACAAAAAAACAAAAAAAAGCCTCCGCGGAAAAGTGTCTGGTTCAGTTCCATAGAAACTGCGTGGCCGCCTGGCAGCCAACTTGGTGGAAGATCCATGCGAAAGCTCGTCTCTGTACGCGTTTGCTTGAGTGTGAAGATGGCATCTGTTTGTCATCTGAACAGGTATTTTGTCATGTAAAAGCCACTCAAGTCCAACTGGTGCGTGACTAGATGATGAACTGCTCTGATACCCTTCCTTTGACTAGAAAATAGTTTTCCAACAAAAATCTGAAAACTGTCCTTGGTGAATTCGGTCACCTCCACAGGCCAGAGGAAATAACCCTGAGTTGACCAATAAGCAGTATTGATTACTGATTGTTCATTGAATGGAAACCAAACACAGCCATGATTAGAGAACTGGTGACTGGAGCCGCTATCTCTCCTGCTGCTGAAGTCGGCTCTAATTTATCTGTAATGATGTCAGTCATTTTGGGTTTTGGAGCACAAAGTTTAATGGTCCTTTTACTTGACTTGGAAAGACATTTTGGATATTTAAGGGCTATTTATTTAGCTTAAAATGGAACATTTCCAAATAGAATATCTGTGGATTGGATTTTTTTTTATTTGGGAGGAGGTTTAGTGCTGGATTGACAAACGGGTAACGAATAATATGTGAAAAGAGGTTGATGAGTGACATAAATTGTGCACTCGATGTTTCAGTCTTTTTAAATACTGGAGTTGCACCACAGACTTCATGTGAAGACTCTTCTGAATACGTCGTCTTCAAATTAAACTGCCCGTAAACTTACCATGATTAAACCAACCAGAGATTTTTTACAAACTTTTCCACCAATGAGAACGCTGCATGTCCACAGAGCCAATCCCAGTGTGTGACTGCTAATCTGGGCCAATCAGAGCTGTGGACTTTGATGGATCTCAGCTTGAGGTAATGAGGTGTCATGAGTTTAAAGCTAACATAGGCGAGAGGGTCAAGAATGAAAACATAGAATCAGGACAGGAGGGCTGAGATCAATGAAATAATAAGGCAAAATAAAAGTGTCAAAGGCAGCGGAGGAAACTCGGGTCACGAGAAGAAGAAGAAGAGGATTGACGTTTTTGATTCAGTGCGGAGAGAATGAAGCTGTATGAAAGAAGGCCGTCCTTGCTGGCTGTCACAGAGAACATTGAGATGGAGCTGTTCTCCTCAGAGGAGTCCTGCGTAGTGATTTCCACCCCAGAGATGAAGGAAGAACACAGCTTTCACCAGGTGTGTCCTCTCTCAGCCCTGCATGACAACACACACCAACACCGTGAAATGCAGTGAACCTGACACTCGGGCACCTCTGTGTTTTGGCAACAGCCTGGTTGTCTACACAGAAACCTCCCTTTCCTTGTTCTCCTAGTGAAACTCCTTGAGCGTTCCCGTTAGATTGTAACATGTTTTTCCATTCAGGAGAGTTTTTATTGGTGGGGGTGGGGTCATCTATTCAGCATAGATGGTGGTGAACGACTGTAAGAGATTGAGATTGGACTACTTTATTTATAAAAGACCATAATATCCGTCTACAAGAGTGATGAAGTGCTGAAGCGCCATGTTTTCACCAAGTGTTTCAGGTGGATTTGCCCTTGTTTTGACTCATCCACCACTGGAGTGAGAGTTGTCAGTTGGCCAGATTGGAGGTGGGGGCAGCTTTGCGTGCGATGCTCAAAGTCTATCTGTAAAAATGTCATTGTGTAACTTCCTAAAGTGACACTGATCAGTCCCGGCCGACATGTTTTCTTCATTTGAGGGAGAAGAACCGCCATCCCGCTATTTTTGTGTAGACAGTCTGTCAATAAAGTCTACTTTGCTGTCTTGCTCTGCTCTTTTTTTGGTTCAAATTAATAACAAAAAGTCATTTCTATTGTGTATGTGAATCATATTGGCTGGTTTTGTTCGTTTGTCTGCACACTGACTTTAACGACACTGCTCTTGCAATAAGATGCACGTTGGTTGAAGGCGAAGGCCATGTTGCTTCCTAAGCAGAAATTATATTTTAACTTAGCAAACGTCTATGATGTGAAATGGTAAACTGTTTACATTTATTTGTGTGGGTGACTCAGAAATACTTTTTATTTTTGCTGTTGGGAGACAGCCATGTATGTTTAGACCCAAGTATGACTTCACTAAACTTAACCTAGTTACAGTTCAAGTCAAACAAGTTAAGATGTAATTGGGTTTTTTCATGTGTAAAATAATCCCTATGCTGTGGAAGTCAGTGTGTCTTTTTATGTTTGTTCCTGGACATTGAACGTCCTCCGCTTTCTCCCCTACCCAGAGACACCTGGAGCATCCTCTGGTCCCCCTATGTGAAGAAGATCCAGAGCCACAGGTCTGGATCCAGCTCAGGCATCGGACTAAGCCCAACCCTGCAACCCCCGTCAAGGAGATGACTGAGCGCTGCCCCCCTGCTCTTGGCTTCATGGAGGAAATAGAGATAGAAATGGAGGTTAGTTGACACCAGGAAAGCCCACAACTAAATAGTTTCATTAAAAAAAATTGCTACACATCCTGGAACGCCAGAATATTGGCTTACTTTCCCTCCGCCCCTCAGGTGTTTTCGCCCTTCAGAACGTCTGAGAGCAAGCTGGTGGGGGTCAAGTCAGACCTTCCCTCCATCCCGACCTCGGTAACTCTCCCCTGGTCTAATTGAAACAAGCTTATGTGGTTGAATCAGGCTCACCTTTGTACCGGAGCCTCCTCATACCTCGGTAATGTAAGGATAACGCTTCGTCATGCACTCCGGATCACGAATGGTCGAGACCCACATGTAATGTGGTCAATCCATCAATCGACACTCTTTCATGCCCCAATTCTTATCTGTACATCAAGCTTCTAACGGATAAACACTGTGATGTGGGTTGCGGGCTTTTCAGATTAAAAGCCTAACAGCCAAAATCATGTATAACCATGGATTTGTGCAGATGCATTTCAACTGAAACATCCCATCCGTTCATAGTGAGACGTGTGCTTACCCTACATCTCTAGGTTTGAGCGATTTTGTTTTTATTAAATACAAATAAAATATTGTTAATCAATCGTTTTGTTTTTTTATAACCAATTCTCAATCAAAAATGCCAGCAGTTTTTTACTGCAGGTTTTCTGCTCTTCAAAAACCCAAATGAATTCAGTTTATCAGGATATGAGGTGGAGAATCGACGCACCGTTTTAAGGGAAGTTGGAACCCACAATCATTTTGCATTTTCATGTCATCGATTATTTACACTTTTTTTCTTTCATAATTAATCAACTAATTCATTTCAGCAGTCATGTTCATCCCCTGCTGGAACCACTAGCTCACATGCTGATGGAGTCTAAGACTTCTTGTTCCTGTTCTTGTTTTCCTGGACGGACTGTTCCTGTGCAACCTAAGAATATTCCATGGATCTGTCAAATCAATTGGTGTCTGTGCGTGTGATGTCACGTTTAGCCGTCTCCAAACCACTCCAGCCGACTCAAATGGAGGAGACCGACTCCGGAGAAGACGGGGCTGGTGGTCAAAGATGTGGTCTGCCTGCCCCGCGGCCTCTACCTGGCCCAACTGGAGAGGTGAGAGTCGTTCTTAGGAGACTGTTAATGACACTTGGAGGACTTTTGCTTTTGTTAATGTTTTCACACACCGGCATATCAGATTACCATGATAAGCTTACTGGAACTAATGGGCAGTGTTTCCTGACGGGAAAAATACTGCTGTGTAGCCACAGCTTAAACACACTTCTAACACCAGTGAGGGTTCATTCAGTTTTTCCTCTCATTCACTGAACACCTTTTGTTCCTGTCAGTTTTCTGTAGAAGGCGCTGCTATCAGGCCCGTGTGGATGAAGGTAAATCACATCAATCCCCTCTGGATGTTTTCTAAAGATTTTGAAGGAAAACTTGAGAGCATTTGAATAAAGGAGCAGCGGCCCTTTCTTCTTCCTCCTAACACCACATGATTCAGTCACGTTTGTTATGCAACACAGAGCAAACAATTGATACACAGGAGTGGTTTGAGGGTTGGGAACCTGATAGTTTTGCTGTTGCTAATCTTGGGTGCCAGGTAGCGTCCACCGCCACCATCGTCCTGTCGTTGGGTTTGTTTGAAATCCTGGAGCCACGGCGATGTACCGCTGGAGAGGGCGCACATCTTCATGAGTTCTGTACATTTAACAGAGACTAACTGATGCTCAAACCAAAACGTGTTGGAGTCTCACTTTAAAACGTTGCATTATTCCGAGAGGCTTCATCTACTGTGGGGATGTTGTGTGTCCAGGGAACTCCATACACAAATATTGTTGCTCATCTGTTGTACGTGCTGGTATTTCTCATTTACACAAAACTCAGGTAGTGTACAGTCACATGAGCAGTATGTCAGTGGCTGATTGCGAGCACGTCTTGTGTCTCACCTCTGCTCACGCAAAGAATGTTTGCATCTCCATGTTTGTGACAATAGAGGCTGCATATGAAGTTCTGGATTGTTCCCGTGACATGAAAACAGTCCCTTTTGCAGCTCGTAGCTCAGCGGGTCTCCACTTTGATGGGTTACTGTGTTCCTGCCAGTCAGACGCATCAGTGGCAGTCATCATCTTTTACTGTCCACATCAGGCACCTCATCCCACACAGCAGAGACCGGGAAGCTCTGTCAGCCATGGGAATGACTACTCGCATCTCCATCGACTCTGGCTGGTCGGCCAGTCAGATGGAGAGTCGGCTGGTGACACTTTTTCAAGGAAGATTTGTAAAGCGGACAGGACAGAGGTTTTCCTTCACATACCTACAGGTGTGTGTGTGTGTGTGTGTGTGTGTGTGTGTGCGCGCGTGCTTGGCTTGCTCTTTTGGAGGAGGACTTCTTTATAGAATTAGGAGGCAAAGATTCCTTGTAGTCATTCAACCCAACTTGATATTGTGAAAACAAACCGAACTGGTCACACAATTAACACCAGATAAGAGTCCTAATTTCATCTTTCGGGCTGTGTCTGTGTTTTGCAGTGTAGGCAGGGGTCCAGGGTGCTGTTTGTCCCAGACCCTCCAACAGAAGGTTGGAGCGGAGAGCAAGTCCTCCGAATCTGTGGACATGGAGTTTTATACATTCTCAGCCACCAAGACCACCCGCAGGTAAAGACAGCAGCTCCAGTTGCTCTTCTATCAGTTTGATACATTCTAGAATTGTCTTTTTAGGGCCTGAGCCAGTACCTGGCGAAGACCCTATTATTTATTTATTTATATATATATATATATATATATATATATATATATATATATATATATATATATATATATATATATATATATATATATATATATATATATATATATATATATATATATATATATATATATATATATATATATATATATATATATATATATATATATATATATATATATATATATATATATATATATTTTGGCTTGTATATGCATGTGTTTGGGAGTAATACCACTCCACATACAGTATCATGGTCTGATATATGTCTGATTTCAAAAACTGAATCGTCTCTCAGCAGGTGGATTCTGAGTGGACAGCGAATGAGACACCTGTGGTCCCCAGGTAAGGAGGCTTTTATGGAAGAAACAAAATTGTGAATCTAATTGCAGAATAATCCTGTGTCCTCTCTCTGCTCCAGGAAGGAGTTTTGTCTGGAGTCCAGAATAGAGAGCTGCCACGATGACAGCAGTCAACTGGGCCAGCAGATCCAGCTTCAAGTTCTCAGGAGCACAGAGGAGGTGAGTTGATGGACTGACACACCTCCTCACTGGCAGAGCCTCCGCTGTGGTCGCAACACCTTTCGATCTTTATTTCCATTTCTTTTAGAAAGGGTCTCGTCAGCTAGATTTTAATTTGTCACTTTTCTTTGAGTATTGAAAGACTTCACTCATCCTAAATGGAACCAAAGCTCCGATGAGGCCACACAAAGAGCATCAGAATCTCCTCTCTCTGGTGTGCAGGTCCCATCAGACCCGGACAAAACCTTGAGACGGTTCATACGGGAGGACGCGGAGGACCACATCCAGGTGAGGAGGAGAGATCTGCTCCACAGTGCCCTGAAGGTGGTGAGGAGGCCGGGCTTCTGCTTCAGGACCACTCCCATCGTCTCCCTCAGCGGAGAGGAGGCTGACCGTCTGGGGGGGCCGCTCAGGGAGTTTTTCAGGTGAGGATCATTTCCCTCCCTGCTGCAACTCCCTCTGAGCACTTCTTGACACAAAAGGTCTCAACTTTTCAGCCCCAAATCTAAAAATGAGCTTTAGACTGATGAAAAGTGAAGTAAAAGTATTGCAACATGTGACCACTGACCTCTCACTCTGTTTAAAATAGAAACTACACCTAAACTGTTAAGGTGTTTCACCAAAACTACGAGAACAGTTGAGATATTTTGGTGGATGGGTTTAAAACAAGCAGGTTTTTTTGTTGTTGTTTTTTTGCAACAATAAATGACTTAATAAATTACATCGTCAAACAGCTGACCAATTGCTCTGGAAAGCTTCATCTTTAATCTTTAGCGCCATTGATTTATTTACTAATTTTTTGAATATCTGCCCAAACAGGTTAACTCTACTGGAGCTGCAGCAAAGCTCAATCTTTGAGGGTCATCCAGGACGCCTGTTTTTGACCTATGACCTCAAAGCTCTCCACGACAAGAAGTATTATGAGGCAGGGGTTCTGATTGGCTGGTCGCTGGCTCATGGTGGGCCCGGACCTCGCTGTCTCCACCCGACACTCTACCAGGTTGTCTGAGCTGAATTTCATGTGTAAATAATTTGAAAAGTCACTGGAAAGTTACAAATTTCTAAAATCCTTTTTGTTTTTATGTTATTATTTCCTTTTCTGTTGGATTGTGTGTTTATGAGGTTTCTGAAAGAGTTTCCTTCAGCTTCTTTCCTATGGTGAAATGAACCGTCGTCAGGCCTCCTAAGGCTGATCAAATACCCAAAACAATTCAACAAGAAAAAGTTGGACAAAAAATTTTGCATGATTCCACTGGATGGAAATCTCTGCTAGTGGTGGGTCTGTCCACTGGACCGGGCTGATGATAAAACATGTTGGTTTGGAGCTTTTTAACCCCCAAAGTGAAATGTTTTACACATTTTGAGGAAATGTGAATCTTGATAAGATGTATAACTCTGTATCAACAGCTGATGTGCGGCAACAGTTCATCTTTGGAGGACTTCAGCTGGAATGACGTTGTTGATTCTAAAGTACAGCTTTGGTTGAAAAAGGTGATGAACACACACACACACACACACACACAGACTTGTAGCTGACAGCGGTGTGGATGAACACATTCATTAACGATGCACTTCCGCTCGTCTTGTAGCTACACAGTTGTACTGATGTGAAGCTGCTGTCTCCCAGTCTCTGCAACTGGGTGTCGAGCTGTGGGATCCCTGGTATCTACTCAGCCCGTTCTGATGAAATACCAGCAATCTATGTGCGCCTGGTCAAGCACTACATTCACCACAGGTGAAACATACACACAACATCCAACTGGGAAAATGGCTACAGGTGGCAGGGATTTGTTCTTCTCTTCTAGGTCTAGGTTTAATCTCTGACTGACTTTTTCTGATTATTAGTTTTGGCTTGTCAAAGCTTTTTGATACAGCTGCTGTAGAGAAAATTACCACCTGATTTATACACACACAGACACACAACAATATCAGTTGATATTGGTCGTTTTTTAAATCGATCAGTGTTGGACCAGTGATAGTTGGACTGTCTCAGGTTTCTTCTTTGCTCAGTATCTGTGATATTCTGACTGTCCAGAAAGTTGTCTTGAATTCTAAAAATTTTGGTTCTTCTTCAGTGAGCTAATCGATAACTGCTGTCCATCAGGGTGGCCAGTATGATCTCCCAGTTCACCGAGGGCTTGAACAGCTGTGGTGGATTGTGGGATCTGGTCCAGTACCACCGAGAGACGTTTGTACCGGTGATGACGAGCAAACGGCCGCAGCCCCTGAAGCTGGACGTCTTTAGAAAGCTCTTCACTGTCAGCTACAGCCGTTCATGTAGCCAGCTGAGGGCAGCGGAGGAAGCCACCGTTAGACACTGGGAACAAGTTCTCACGTTGATCAGCGGTAAGAACGACAGGGTGGAAGCTGACATGGAAGAAGGGAAAATCTCGTTAAATATTGAACTATTATTTAAATAACTCCTCCTTGTTCATGAACAGATGTCAAGGCAGACTTCTCCTTCGAAGATCTCCTCGCCTTCATCACAGGAAGTGATCATCTGCCTCCCTTCGGCTTCCCCACGATGATCTCACTGCGTTTTTACTCCCAGGTTGGTACGTCTCTCTGGATATACAGCAGGAGCCCCTGCATTGTTCTTCTGTGGCTACAGTCACAAAATGAGATGTTTCATCTCCCCAGGGAAGTGCATTTTATTGAGCGTTTTTCAAGTTAAACCTTTCAAAGCAAAAGATTTGTATGTGCAACTTTTTCAATGTTTGGTTTTTAGATATTCATGTATTTGGATGATGTTTTTTTTTACAACTTAAGTCATCTTTTTTTTAATGGTAAAGCACCACAATTGTAGCAGACACACATTACTGGTCAAACCAGATTTGCATTCTGATGATGAAGCATACAAGTGCTCCCACACATCCGTACACATTTCAATTCATTTCAGTGCAAACATCTTGGAACAATTAACAATAGAACCGACACTTGGAAATCTTTCTTTTTGAAATCATGTCACACTGCCGACTTTGGGAATGCTGGGGGAGAAGATTCTGGCAAACAAGAGCCAACCATTGTTGAGTTATGCAGCAAGGTGATTAATTTGATACTTTTCTGTCCTCACTGCTGTCGGTTCCGTGTGTGTGTGTGTGTTTCAAGATTAATCATGTGTTGTCTCGCCTTAAATGAACTTCCCAGGATGCGAGTGCATCGAGTGTGCGGCTGCCCCACACCTCCACCTGTGCTCTGGAGCTCTTCTTGCCGAGGGGTGTGAGGGGTGATGCAGACCTGTTGGTGCTGCTGAGCAGAGCTGTGCGCGAGGCGTGAGGCTTCACGTGCCTCCAAACACAGAGAGGAGGAGGAGGAGAGGACGGCAGCAATGAAGCGATGAAAGCCTCACTGCAGTTTACGTTGTTGAACTCAGAAGATTCTGCAGGTCAATAAGAATGAGACAAAAGCCTCCCAACGTGTCACGTTTTTAAAATGTTGAACCAGAAACATCAAGCATCACATTATTTGGAATTTGATTGAATGGAATTGGTTTCAATTAAGGAAGAACAGCCACTAGACACGGTGCATTTGTGCACACAGAAATGGCTGAAATATCCTTTTCTAGAACGATCAAGTACCATTAAAGATGATGAACTATGATCACATTTATGACTGTAAACATTAATAAATGAATAGGCCTTAATGATTCTACATTTTCTCCCCATGTTTTCACGAAGTGAATTTTTTTTTTCATCTATGCTTCCTCTTTTTTTGGATATCATCTTGGAAGAGGTCATCACTTAGTACCACATAGTGATTCCAGCATACAGAGTCTGGAATCTCTGTCATACATTCTGGCACCTTTTCCAAGAGCTCACAGAACAGCCAGTCTGATGACATCTTTAATTTCATAGAGACAAACATTCCATTCAAATATTTACATTTTAAATCGGATTTCATTTTGTCTTCATCTTTCAAATTGTATAACATGACATACTGTAAAGCAATATATCAGTTGATCTTGGGGTTGAAGAAAAGTATCTGATTAAAAAAAGAAATTAAATATCAAAGATACCCCATAGGAAGACAAAGTGGGAATTTCCTTAAAAACTCTAAAAGTGTCAAACTACATCATACTTTTTTCTTTTTTTTTAAGTCTAGGTAAAACATTTGTACAAAAATAATTTAATCAGCTACGTTCTGATAGCAGCCGGAAAAGAGCAAAGAAAACACTGTTGGAGTAAGAGACAAAAGAAAGACCAGTTCTTGTCTTATACTCAGGATCACACGTTCATATATATGATGCATAGATAAACAATTTTCTATACATTTTAAGAACAAATGGACAAGAGACTGAAATGGTTGAATAGCAACCCAAAAAAAAAAATCACAACACACACATTGATTGTACAAAATGCAAACAAACTTTGAAGGGCTTTCATATATTATCATGTAGTGTTTCATATCCAGAATAATTATTTTTGTTCTGTTTTGAAGGAAAGCATCTGTATGATTATATAAATCAAAACCAGTTCACCATCAAAAACTTGACACATTACCAGTAGTCCCTGGAAGACGATTCAAGTTCACCCGGCCGAGGACTCAGCAGTCACACACCTGGCATGAGGAACTCACAAAATTACCTGTGTGCTTGTTGAAATAGTTCCTTTACTGACAATGACTAACGTGGAGGAGTGAGCCAGAAATTTAGATGCCCAATTTCCTGGTTACCAGGCTTGTCAGTGTGGGAATCACTGACTTCTCCAGTTACAAAGAATCGTAACTCTCGGCGTACGTCCCCCCCCTTGAGTCTGTTCACGTAAAGCTTCTGTTAGACAATCCTCTGAATGTGAGTCACATTGAGACTGTGGGCCATTCCATTCAGGAGCTGCTCTCTAAAATACTAAGAAAAAGAATAAACATCAGGAGACCGACTTTCATTTATTTATATATATATATATATATATATGTGTGTGTGTGTGTGTGTGTGTACATACACACGTATACACATGTACATGTAACTGTACAATTATCAGTGAGTTCTGTCATTCGTACCTGCTCAACAAGTTCTTTGATGTTTTCATTGCTGATGAGTCTTGAGCTCGTTATCCTCATCTGAAGAACTGCCAGTGATGCCCGGCCTGTTATGGTGAAACATTTGCATGGAAATGAACAAAAGACCCGAAAATCACTCAAACTACTTTTCATTTAAAGAAAAAAGCGGGTTATCCAGGCGCTCTATGAGGTTTTGAAGCATTAAAAAGCCTTTATTTTACATGGCTTAAGTTCTTTACAAGTCAACGTTTCGGCCCTACAACTGGGTCTTCATCAGGACACGAGTGAGCACCAACAGCAGTCAATCAATAGTTCAAAGGGCATGTGAACCCGGAACAAGCACCGGCTGCAAGGCATTTTGGCAATCAGTGTCAGTGAGGGGTAGGACACGCCTACACAACAGGCAAGGATGAGCAAGCAAAAGAAGACCAACTAGGTCAGTTCATAAGAAACACATGAAATCAGTATCTTCATTCAACCCAGGCTTATTCAGAGCATCCAGACAATGGATCCAATAAGTCTCCCTTTGGTTTCATTTTAATTAGCCATCACCGCCCCTTACAGGTGGGTTGACATGTTCCAAATCCTTAATACATAACAAGGGATCATCACTGTTATGCACTGTTTTTGAATGTCTAGCAACAGGATAGATTTATTGTTAGTTCAAATAGCATATATGTGTTCGGCTAAACGGTCACGCAGGCGGTGTTAAGTTTTTCCTATATAGAAAGTGCATGTTCCGGGTTCACATGCCCTTAGGGCTATTTATTGACTGCTGATGGTGTTCACTCGTGTCCTGATGAAGACCCAGTTGTAGGGTTGAAACGTTGACTTTTAAGAATGTGACTTTTAAAGAACTTAAGTCATGTAAAATGAAGGCTTTTTAATGCTTCAAAACCTCCTCACATGCCTGGATAACCTGCTTTTTTTTTTTTTTTAAGTTTTTTCCTCAAGATCCAGGAGCACCACTTTACCTTTGACTACCTCCCACTGAGCACCTTTTTTCCCCCTGTTTTTGCTACTATTCATTTAATTCACTGTATTTTATCAATATACAATTTTCCAAAAAGTGTATTCAACTACCACAGAAGTTGTGTCAGACTCCTGATATCATTCATCAAATTCTTTCAACAGTTTTATAGCTTCAACTACTTGCCTTACAATGTTAATTGCATGATCTTTAAATATTGCTTGTAATTATTTGGGATTGAAATGAAAAGGTAATATAGTAAGAAAACAAGGTATATCTGGGGAGTCACATACCTGGAATTGGTGTTTCCTCTGTAGTTGGGATGATTTTGAGTGTGGAAGACATTGGTGTGGTTGTTGCAGGTGTTTTGGTGCTTGAGGATGTGATATTTATTGGTGCTTTTGTTAGCGTTGTAGTTGTGCTTTCATGTGTGGTAGTCAGGGGTGTAGTTGTTGCAGGTGTTGTGGTGCTTTGTGGGTGGGATGTTGGAGGTGTAGTTGTCTTCTCCGGTGTGGTAATCAAGGGTATGGTCATTGCAGAAGTTGTTGCTGTGGTTGTTGGAGGTGTAGTTATACTCTCATGTGTGGTAGTCAAGGGTGCGGTCGTTGCAGGTGTTGTGGTGCTTGGGGGTGTGGTAGTTACTGGTGTGGTTGTTAGAGGTGTAGTTATACTCTCAGGTGTGGTAGTCAAGGGTGCGGTCGTTGCAGGTGTTGTGGTGCTTGGGGGTGCGGTAGTTACTGGTGTGGTTGTTAGAGGTGTAGTTATACTCTCAGGTGTGGTAGTCAAGGGTGCGGTCGTTGCCGGTGTTGTGGTGCTTGGGGGTGCGGTAGTTACTGGTGTGGTTGTTAGAGGTGTAGTTATACTCTCAGGTGTGGTAGTCAAGGGTGCGGTCGTTGCAGGTGTTGTGGTGCTTGGGGGTGCGGTAGTTACTGGTGTGGTTGTTAGAGGTGTAGTTATACTCTCAGGTGTGGTAGTCAAGGGTGCAGTCGTTGCAGGTGTTGTGGTGCTTGGGGGTGTGGTAGTTATTGGTGTGGTTGTTAGAGGTGTAGTTATACTCTCAGGTGTGGTAGTCAAGGGTGCAGTCGTTGCAGGTGTTGTGGTGCTTGGGGGTGCGGTAGTTACTGGTGTGGTTGTTAGAGGTGTAATTATACTCTCAGGTGTGGTAGTCAAGGGTGCAGTCGTTGCCGGTGTTGTGGTGCTTGGGGGTGCGGTAGTTACTGGTGTGGTTGTTAGAGGTGTAGTTATACTCTCAGGTGTGGTAGTCAAGGGTGTGGTCGTTGCCGGTGTTGTGGTCCTTGGGGGTGCGGTAGTTACTGGAGTGGCTGTTAGAGGTGGAGTTATACTCTCAGGTGTGGTAGTCAAGGGTGCGGTCGTTGCAGGTGTTGTGGTGCTTTGGAGGTGGGATGTTGTAGGTGTAGATGTTAGAGATGTTGTTGTGTTCTCGGATGTGGTAGTGTCTTGGAGCTTTGGGGCTGTGGTGGTTGTTGGTGTAGGTGTCAAAGGTGTGGTGATACTCTGGGTTTTGGAAGCTGGAGTTTCATCAGGTGTGATAATGTGAGCTGATATGATGACTGATTGACCAGTGGTTTGAGCCTCAGACATGGTGGATGCATCACCAGTAGTTGGAGCCGCAGACGTGGTGGTTGAATCTACAGTAGTTGGAGCCTCAGACATGGTGGATGAATCTCCAGTAGTTGGAGCCTCAGACGTGGTGGATGAATCACCAGTCGTTGGAGCCTCATGTGTGGTGGATGAATCTACAGTAGTTGGAGCCCCATGTGTGGTGGATGAATCACCAGTAGTTGGAGCCTCATGTGTGGTGGATGAATCACCAGTAGTTGGAGCCTCATGAGTGGTGGATGAATCACCAGTAGTTGGAGCCTCATGTGTGGTGGATGAATCACCAGTCGTTGGAGCCTCATGAGTGGTGGATGAATCACCAGTAGTTGGAGCCTCATGTGTGGTGGATGAATCACCAGTCGTTGGAGCCTCATGTGTGGTGGATGAATCACCAGTAGTTGGAGCCTCAGACGTGGTGGATGAATCACCAGTCGTTGGAGCCTCATGTGTGGTGGATGAATCTACAGTAGTTGGAGCCCCATGTGTGGTGGATGAATCACCAGTCGTTGGAGCCTCATGTGTGGTGGATGAATCACCAGTCGTTGGAGCCTCATGTGTGGTGGATGAATCTACAGTAGTTGGAGCCCCATGTGTGGTGGATGAATCACCAGTAGTTGGAGCCTCATGTGTGGTGGATGAATCACCAGTAGTTGGAGCCTCGTGTGTGGTGGATGAATCACCAGTCGTTGGAGCCTCATGAGTGGTGGATGAATCACCAGTCGTTGGAGCCTCATGTGTGGTGGATGAATCACCAGTCGTTGGAGCCTCATGAGTGGTGGATGAATCACCAGTAGTTGGAGCCTCATGAGTGGTGGATGAATCACCAGTAGTTGGGGCCTCATGTGTGGTGGATGAATCACCAGTAGTTGGAGCCTCATGTGTGGTGGATGAATCACCAGTAGTTGGAGCCTCATGTGTGGTGGATGAATCACCAGTAGTTGGAGCCTCATGTGTGGTGGATGAATCACCAGTAGTTGGAGCCTCATGTGTGGTGGATGAATCACCAGTAGTTGGAGCCTCATGTGTGGTGGATGAATCTACAGTCATTGGAGCCTCATGTGTGGTGGATGAATCACCAGTAGTTGGAGCCTCATGTGTGGTGGATGAATCACCAGTCGTTGGAGCCTCATGTGTGGTGGATGAATCACCAGTAGTTGGGGCCTCATGTGTGGTGGATGAATCACCAGTAGTTGGAGCCTCATGTGTGGTGGATGAATCACCAGTAGTTGGAGCCTCATGTGTGGTGGATGCATCACCAGTAGTTGGAGCCTCAGACATGGTGGATGCATCACCAGTAGTTGGAGCCTCAGACGTGGTGGATGAATCTACAGTAGTTGGAGCCCCATGTGTGGTGGATGAATCACCAGTAGTTGGAGCCTCATGTGTGGTGGATGAATCACCAGTAGTTGGAGCCTCATGTGTGGTGGATGAATCACCAGTCGTTGGAGCCTCATGAGTGGTGGATGAATCACCAGTAGTTGGAGCCTCATGTGTGGTGGATGAATCTACAGTCATTGGAGCCTCATGTGTGGTGGATGAATCTACAGTCATTGGAGCCTCATGTGTGGTGGATGAATCACCAGTAGTTGGGGCCCCATGTGTGGTGGATGAATCACCAGTAGTTGGAGCCTCATGTGTGGTGGATGAATCTACAGTCATTGGAGCCTCATGTGTGGTGGATGAATCACCAGTAGTTGGGGCCTCATGTGTGGTGGATGAATCACCAGTAGTTGGAGCCTCATGTGTGGTGGATGAATCACCAGTAGTTGGAGCCTCAGACGTGGTGGATGAATCACCAGTAGTTGGGGCCTCATGTGTGGTGGATGAATCACCAGTAGTTGGAGCCTCAGACGTGGTGGATGAATCAACAGTAGTTGGAGCCTCAGACATGGAGGATGTTCCCTGAGAAGTTGTACTTGCTTCTGGGGAAAATGAACAGTTTTATTAGGTGGAGCTATAATGGAGGTGGTTCTGTTGAGGTAATCTGGCCTGATGTCACTGCAGTCACCTATTTGGGTCAATGATTTGTAATCATAACTGTTATTTTTTTAAATTTATATACACTTTATTTCCTTTTGGCTGATTTCCCTTTGACGTGTACTTCTGTGTTTGACTCCGGGGACCCTGCCTCTGGACCCAAGGACCACAGTTCCTGTACTTCAGTACAAGTAGAATTACCCTGTTAAAATCCCCAGATGAAATAACAACAACATTGTAAAAGTATCCATTCAAAATTCTACTTAACTAACATTAGCATAATGTTTTAGTATTTTTATTTTACCTTTGTTTAACCAGGCAAGTCATTAAAGATGATTTAGGACAGCCTGGCAAAAGGCAAGAGCCTCTTGAGGGAAGGGGGGGGGGGTGACTGAAGAGGTACCAGAATTTTGAAAACATCGAGCCCAACAATCACAACGTAAAGATGTACAGTGTAACAGACAGACACGTGCAGAGGGCAGCCTCAGGCAAATAGACAAAAGTCGACAGGCAAGACAGAAAAATCCTGAGGGCAAAGCAACAGATTAAACAAATAAGCAATACAAAGAACAAAGAAACGATTCATAGGACATCAAGGAAGAAGTGATGGACAGATGTTCTGAAAAATGCCCGTGTCAGAGTTATTAAGAACGCAATCAGGAAACTATTATCCTGTTTTGATATGAAGTGTACGTACGCATCATCGCTACATAACCCTACATAATATTTTTGTATTCCAGCGCTCAGAGCATCAGTCATCAACTATTGATGAAATTTGAAAATATGTCTCCTTGGGGGTTTTGCCTTTTTTCAATCCAAAATCTTTTTCTATCCATCCGTAAGGTTGGGGGGGGGGGGGGGCTGAAGCCTATCCCAGCAGCCTTCCGAGGTGAGGCAGGGTTCACCCTGGACAGGTAAAATCTTTTTCTTTCAAGAAAAAAAATTAAATATTTCCCTTTGAATTGTAGCAAAAGAATAAAGTTTCCTAAAGTATTAATACTTCAATAAAGTACTGATACCTGGACAGTGTACTCTATTAAACTACTTGTGTAAAAACATTCATTTCCCACCACTGAATGCATGTGACGTTAATCTGAAATACAGCAGTATTTCAGGGTTTTGGACATGCTGACCTGTAAAGGTCACTCTCCAAACATTCATTTCTCCCTCTAGGTGATTATAAGTAAACCAAAGTTCTATTCCCCCTTAACTTTAAAGTTTATTTACCAACAAATTGATAGTAAAACTAATAACCAGCTTGGAGATGATCCATTAATCGACTAACGAGGATGGAGTGTTGTCTCTCAGTACTAAATGTCTTATGTGTAACAGCGTTACAGCAAAAGTGAAAGTCTGGCTGTGAGGCATTCATATTTTACAGATTTGCGCTTGTTTAACCGCGTCCATGACAATGAACGAATCAGGCACAAAATCTCATTTAAGCAATTGACCAAAAGGAATCAAATCAGCGCTGAATGCCAATCTTTAATTGAATGTGTGTTTTTTAATCAAATGTGTTGTGTTTATCTTAAGATATTCCAGGTAAAGGATGTGATTCACAGTCATGTGCACATTCAAACAAAATTTAGTCCATGAACTTTCTGATGTTATTTGTACTGTGAAAATGAATGAGAATTATTTAATGTATTTTTTAGATTTTTTTTTTCCTTGAAGTGTTAAACATACCAAGGTACCGTAAAGTCTGTTTATCCAGGTTTGAATGATAAATGCTGAAGAAATACTCCAATCTACTCATGTGGTCATCCTCTGATACATTTTAGTGAATGAAATACAAACAATTAAATTAATGAAAATCTTTCTTGTAAGGAAACTTGTGATAAGTAAGTTACCTTCTGAAGAAGATGCAAGAAAATATCCCAGCAAAAATATCCAGCAGAGGATTTTTCTGTCCATTATGACCGCTGTGTAAACTTCCAGTAGTTCAGGAACAGAGCAGTGCTTAATCAGTAATTGTGCTTGCCTTGTGACATGCTCCTCCCTCCGTTTCTCCGTTTCATGGAACAAGGTCCTGATGGACCTTTCCTATAACCTGAGAAACCAGGCCACACACACACACACACACACACACACACACACACAAAATGGTGGAAATGCCAAACTATAAGCTGCCATTATCTGAAAACATATATGCTCTGGTGAGAGAGAATCAGTCATATTGTTCAAACAACAACAATGTGAGTGTTTACAACTGAATGTGAGCGACTTAACCACATCAAGGTTGTCAAACAGGTTTTTGTGCTACAGTTCTTTTATCCCCACTCCCTCCCTTTCTCTACCTGTAAAATGTGCCATTTTTTTCCCGTAACAATTTTATTGTTTAATATTTACTGATATTTCATAACCTCATCGGTCACATGTAAAACTGCACTGCTCATTTTTAACAATATATCTAAAGCCCTCAGCTCACTGAAGGTCATAACCCTGTAATGTTCTCACAAATAAAAATGCCACTATACAGAGTTTAGTGGTTCACTTCGTGATAAAAGGCAAAACAAATTATTCTGACAAAACATGATGCCATGAAATATTTTATCAAGAACCAGTGCAGTGCATTGTGGAGCACTTTGAAAACATCTTAGAAAAAATAACAACTATACAGTTAAATATATAAAATAAAACCAGAGATGACCATATTATGCTTTGTAAAAGAACCAGTCCCTCCACCCTACCTGGGGAGGGGCTAAGGATCTAAAAGGACACATCAGCAGACAGAAGAACGGGAGTGTACAGTATACTATATCAGGTACTATGTGTATTTTGTGCACGTTATAACAGTTTTATCTGTTATGATAAAGCATCCCAATGTTTAAGTTTTTAGTGTGTTGTTACTTGTACAACTGGTCTACCAGAACTTTTTTTTTGTAAAAATAAAACAAAACAAACAACCCCCCCCCCAAAAAAAATGTTTATGATTGGATACAGGGTCATTAGATATTGTATGGAAAATAAAACAGAGACAAACAAGGGAGGCAAAACTCAAGCAATCTATGAGCACAAAGGAGGGTAAGTAGATGTACAGTACACACCTGTAATTATAGACAATACATTTGCAAATGGACCCATCCGCTTACAAACCTTCTGTCTAAGAACAGAGATCAACAATATAGATATCAGACAAACAACTTAAAACAAGCATTCCAAACCATAGCAGAGATAATGACAAAGAGATTTAAAAAACAAAACAAAACTTTGAATACCTAAAAAATTTCATCAAAACCAGGCTCTAGTTCCTATATGGAACTTGTTTCATGCGACCGTTTTTAGTGTAGCACACTTGCGCATGCTCAGTACATCTTACAGCGCTGAGGCGTTTGAGCAGGTGTTAGCTGGTACCCACTGAACAATTTTTTGCCGTTAAAACGCGGCTTGTCTCTTATTTAATGTTTGTTTTTTTCTGAGAGACTATACATCTATAAAACTATTGACATGCTCTGATATTTTAAAGATGATCACACATAAAAATTAAGGTCCAACGCCCCGAACTTTAGCACTATTAGCGTTTGTTTTGCTAGCAACGAACAGCGTCTGATATTTGGGCCACTCTGAGCTATTTTTCTCGTGTTAAACGATTCGTGAGCCGCTACGTGCTTAAGCCACGAAGCTTGTGTGGGTTTTCGTCAGTGCTGTCTCAAAACGCGGCATTTCACCGAAGCGTTCCAACGACAGTGAACGATAGTAAATGGCGTCGTTCAAGTTGCGACTCAGCAGTGAAAGTTAACAGCTGTCCAGCAAGAGCACAACATGGACAGGGAGTTGTTGAAACAGTGTCTGGCATATCACGGGGATTCTTTGTTTAACAAACTCAAATGTGAACAAACAGAAAACCCAGACTTCCAAGCTGTGGTGTCTGACCTGTGCAAGGCCACCTATGAGAGGTAAGTTGCTGCCTCTGGCTCGAGTCGACCTCCACCTTTCAGTCTGGAGGGAGCGAGGAGCTCGCAGAGTACCCAGAAAATAACTCAGTAGTTACTTGTCACCGCTTTTATATATGTTTAGATATTCTCTTTTTTCTGTTACAAATCTGTGCTTGATTTACATGACTGTGTGCTATAGTTCAGCTTTTCCGCGTACATACTTTCTGTGTCTCTCTGTGTATTAGCAGATACAAGCTAAAAGGATAACCTTCATAGAGCAAATCACTGACCTGCAGCTAAAAATAAAAACTCATTATAGTGTTTTTTTGTAGGAGATTTAACATCTCTATGCACTATTGCAGCAGGGATGAAGGGCAATCCAGCCCCCTAGTGGAGCAATTCATTGCCAGAAAGGCAGACATCCTCTTCTGTCCAGCATGGAAGACCGCCACCCCTAAAGAGGAGCAGCAGGAGGAGGACGAGGCTGCTGGTTGGTGCTGATATGAACTATGAACACATTCCCTTTTGGTCCGAATGGAAATGCTGAATTAAAAAAAGCGGCATTTTACATTGCACGTCCACAGTAATGTTTCTGGGTCAGGGCTCTCCCTCCACACGGAGAACAGTTGTTCTGTCTTCTGTCATCCTAACAGTTGGGTCACCACTCACAGGAGTGCTTGTTAAACTGATTCACCTGCAGTCGCTCCAAAGCTGCTTCACTGATATACAGAGGCAGTCGCTATCATGTCTCTCTTGTTTGGTGGCGATGTGAAGGGTTTTTTCCAAAACTAAAGTTATGACCCGTTCTTTTCCCTGAGCCACTCTGGTGTTAGAAGATGCATCCAATTTTGCGGGGAGGAAACATCTAACTGGCTTGATTGGAAACGTACTCCTGGAATATGATTCGGTGAACTGCATCTTTGTATTGAATGCATTTGACTTTGCGTTCTGCCTGTGCTGCCTCAGAGCCCTTCGCCATCATGCCACCACTGGAGCTGTTCATGGACGTGTCGTACGAAGAGAGAAGAGCCATGCTGTACAGGGACTTAGAGAAAGGCGACGTTGTGGTGGGGAGAATCAACAACATTAGAGAATATGGCTTCTTCCTCACTCTGTTCTGCATGGCAGGAGGGTTGAAGAGAGACATCGAGGACCTAGAGTTGTCGGTAAGTTATTTCAGGTCTGATTTTCAATCAGTGTTGTAAACTTTGTAAACCAGACGAGATTGAAACAACTTTGAGTTGGCAGTTGCTCAGCTGTACTGGAAGTCCATGTTGAGATTGTATGCAAACCATGCTCCCTTGAATCTGCTTCTACACTTGAGAATTGGCTATCCGAAATCTGTTACGCTGACGCTTCTGGCAGCTGTCCAGGCCTTTACAGCATAACCTCAGTGAATGTTTGCTTCTTGGCCTTCTACATACCTGGAGGAAGACAACACATCCAGGCTAACTTGTCAACTCGGCACACCTTAAAAATGTAATCAGGAAATAACACGGTACTGAGTTTGGCTCAAGTTGGGATTCCTTCCAGCTCTTTTCACACCCACTTTCAATTTTCTCAGAAAAAAAGCTAGGCAAGGGAAACACATATGGCGAATAAAGGATTTGAACCACGTGATGGTCGGGACTCATGGTCAGCTGGGCTGTTACAGGACTCCTCCAGCATCACGTAGCTGTGATATTAGTCGTTTAAACTCAGTTTCAGTCGTCTCTTAGGTTTTATATTTATCCTGTTGTTTAGTTTTCCTTCCCCTTATGTCATCTCACTGCTCCCTCTTCCTCCACAGTCGTAGACGGGAGAATTGCTGTATCATCTACTGCACATCTCTATGAACAATGTCTTATATGTTCACTTAATAGTAGTGGATGGAAATGCACTTGAATTTCTTAAAAATGGATATTTGGATGGATACCTCTCTTCCGTCTTGAAAGTTAGAAAATTGGAGGTCAAAATGTTGCCCATTCTGGCCAGTGTAACACGTCCACCCTTCTCTGCTTCTCTGCTGTTCTTTATTAAATGCTGCAGTGTTTCTCCTTTTTCCTTCATTTTACCTCCAGGCTCTGTGTCACATCAGAGAAATTCCCTCCACTGGCAGTCATGATGATCCTTTGTCCTACTACCAGATTGGGGACCTTATCAGAGGTAAGTTTCTTTTATTGAGGAACTAATGCCCAAAATTGACTTACAGGCATCAATCAATCAGATTGTCAAATTCAAATCAAATATTTTACATCAAGTGAATTAAATATCTGTTTTAGAGCTGTTTTTTCTCCGGCCCTTTTTGTTTTTGTAGCTGCAGTGAAAGACATCGACCGCTACCAGGAGAAAATCACTGTGTCCCTCTTCCAAACGTCTCTCTCTCCCACCTTGGAGCACATCAAACTGGGAGTCATCACCAGGGAGGAGCTGCCTCTACACTACAGGTGAAGGCTCAAAATGACTAAAGTCTACCACGTAATAAGTGGAAGCACATGTGTATTGGCTCTGCATGGCTTTCTAAACCCAAACTCTGTCAGACCGACAAAAGATCTGGCGTTTTTTTTTTACTGAACACTGATTGAAATATTGAATGGATGAATGCAGGACATAGATTAAAGAAACAGTAGTAGAGTGAATTTATTAATTTCAATCTAGTAATGTCTTTTTTTTCGAAAATAGTGCTTGTAATGATGACCTCTTGACCTTCGAAGAAGATATATATTTGTATAAGCCATTAAAGTAACTCTTTCCCCTGCAGGTGGTCCCAGATTCAGGTAGTGTTAAGTTCTTCACGAGACCAAACAAACTCTTTCTCTCCTCAGTCGTAGCGTTCGGGCAGCCAGCGACACCACTGAGAAATATGAGCGTATACTTGGGGCGTGCCATGGTTACCACAACCCATCAGTAGTGGACTACCTCCTGGAGAACCTGGGCGTCAGTGACACCCACCCACCATCGATGATGAGAGGGCTACAGAGGTACGCCTGGTGCCTGATAACTGATGTGGACTCATGGGTCAGATGACAACTAATCACATCACTCCAGTGTCAAAAACCTGTTGGTGTTGACATGTTGGGTGCATTTCAGGTTTCAGTCTTCTAGGTAGATTGAAGAACACTTTGGAGATGGAAGCCTTCATTGCAGACATAGAACTGTTGTAAAGGTCACTGAGTGCTGTCATTGTTACCGGCCTCTCTTCTCCACAGTAAACTTTTCAAAGAGGAGGATTTTGCCTCTGCGATCAGGAAGAAGCAGTCTGCGTCCTGGGCCTTGAAGTGGTACAGTCTAACGTCGGCCTTTTACTTCTACCAAATGTCCCTTTTTCTCTGGCTTCTACTCTCTTGACATAATTTATAACTTTGCCATAATTTTTGTTCTTCATTTTCTTTTCTTTTTTTTTTAGTGTCCGTGCAGGTGTGGACCACTTCAAGCACGGCCGTCATGTGGAAGCCATGAATGAGTACAACAAAGCGCTGGACATTGACACTAATAATGTGGAAGCTCTGGTAGCACGAGGAGCTCTGTGAGTTCTACAGTCCAGCTTGGTATAAAGAGAGCAGAGCTGCAGTGCTTGAGTGTTGGAATAATTTGGTGTTTATGGATTGTGTAGCTATACTTTACCACCCAACATCTCTATGTACTTGGGTGTTAAATCACTCTGTCTTTTCTCAAGATGTTTTTTGTTTTTAATGCTTTTATTTCCATTAACTTCCTATTTTTGCAGGTATGCTAACAAGGGCAGCATCGTAAAGGCTATATCAGACTTTGAATTGGCCCTGGAGAGCTGTCCGGACCACCGCAACGCTAAGAAGTACCTCTGCCAGACACTCGTGGAGAGAGGAAAACAGTTAGTACTGCACTGATTTTGCTGACACAGACATTTCAGAGGATTGGGATCTTATAATTTAATATGGTTGCAGTTAAAATGACGAGTTATTCAGCGCAACTTACATTTGACCACGAGTTAGCGAGGACCTTTTTTTTTTCCAGCAGTGTAGAAATACACTCATGCAACCTTCAGTGTATGTATGCAAGAGCTTTTTATCGGGCAGTTCTTGACAGTTTTATCAACACGTGTTATTTTCGAGCTAAATAATTCACCTGAGCATGGAGCAAACGACGCTGAGTAGAGATGTCATCATTATCATACGTTTCATCTGCAAAGTCATTCCCTAGTTGTTGTTGTTTATCACGACCAGGTGGCACTTGGCCTGCTTGAGTGAAAATCTCTTTGGCTCTGTGAATCATGGTCACACTCATGTTTGACCCTGTACTCCAAACATGTATTCAGCAACTGCTGGAACCCAGAAACCCAACAGCCAGGTAGTCAGTAAAAATGAGATGGTTTATCAGGTTGTTACCTGTCATACTGACTGACTTGCAGCCACTTAGCAAGTGTGACAGATAAGTCATTCTTGTTGATGTTGAAGAAGGCTGAAGGACTTTCACTTCTCTCCCTGACCTTGCACTACCTTTAAACATTATGTACGGGGACACGGGTTAAATTTTTTGGGCAGACAGTCGATTCCACAAAAGGGTGGGGAAATACCAGGAGAGCCAAGCTCAACACTGAATGAGGCTTCAGTAGAGCGCTAAAACCTGAAGTAAGCTAGCATTGTTGAAGAACCAGTCCCCTCATCTAAATTGAAAGATTCTGAACAGGTTTTTAATTAAATGTCTGGAGTGAAGACGTTGGTCCACACACACATTTTATCAGAATGAAAACATGTTTGTAAACACCACTGGAATTTTTGAATCGTGTCTCCAAAAAATGTTTCTTGCTAAACAAGACTACTGACATCACCCTGAGAACAGAAGCTTGATGTGGTGATGTCACAGTCAGTTGTCCAAAATCCCAGCAGCTGTGGCTTAAGGGAAGACATGTTGATTCTTAGTGCCAAGTTGGTCTTGAAATAATTTGTCCTCCACGAGACAGTCTGTGGCAAAACTGTCCATTGGTACTGATGAGTGAGCATCTGTTGGACCGGATGTTTTTGTCCCACTTGTAAAAGTTGCATGTGGTCATCAGAGGGAAACTCACATTCCTCATTTGCTTTGTTCGTGTGTTTCTCCAGACTCGAGGAGCAGGAGAAACTGGTGACGGCAGAGGGATTGTACAGAAGAGCGCTGTCTCTGGACGACTCCAACCCCGAGGCTCAGGAAGCCCTGCACAAGATCACCGACACGATACAGGTGAGCGGCCCGCAACACAACCCAGGCACCAGGGAGAGCTGCCAGGTACATGCTGTGTGTGTGTTTTAGGATCAAAAAGTAAAGTACATGTACAAGTCTGAATTTAAATGTTGGTGTTACATGTGACCTCTGAAAACAATAAAGCAGTTGATTCAAATGAGCATTACTCACATGTTTTTATTCTTATTGTGGCAGTTTGAACATGATGGTTGTGAATGTCCATGGTACACACGCACCCACACACACACACTGCTGTGTCTTGATGAGACATGTTAAATGTGTCTAAACCACAGATGTGAAAGTGACTGTGGTGGTGTTCATTGCAGAAGTTTGAAACAGTTGTAAAGAGTGGCGTCATCATCATATTTCAGTAGAGGCAGCCTTTGTTATGTCATCAGCTATTTCATAACCTCCTACCTCCTCTGGTCACCTTGATCTCTGAAAACAAGGGAGGGGCAGTGTGGCAGCCATCGGACACTGATCCACACATCTACAGTCTTGTGAATACACTCACCTCAGTGGGGAGCGGAAATAACATTGATACTGCACTATATAGTTTTGTTTGTAATACTGATGAGGTGTTTTCATGTGTATGTCTGCAACCCTGGGACTCTGACCTTTGACCCTCCGACTGCCACGGCCTTGTCACCTGCCTCGTGGGGGCCAAAAAAACCTGCATAACAACAACTCCTCCTCCTCTGGACACTGTTGTGCGCCGCGTCCCTGAACCAAACACGGTAACATTGCAACTCCGTCTGTCTCACTGGGAACAAATGCTGTTTGTGTCTGCATGCACTCTGTCCATCCATCTGCCTCCTCACCAACTCCCCTCTTGGGATGATACCTCTTTCTCTCTGGTAAATACTTTCCCCTCCATCTTTTACTCCTCGCCATCCTGTTGTCTGATGTTACTTTTGGTTTGTTGTTTTTTTCATCTGGTTCTCACGCATTCTGTCTTGAATCTCGGTCTTTCTGATCCTTCCCCACACTGCCCTCCCCTGAATTGACTGATGGCTAAATGAACGACTGAATGCTGTGCTCGCGGTCTCCGGTGCATGTCGTGGGTCGTGGGTTGTTTGAATATATTTCTGTGGGTTTTGGGCTGCCATTGTTGTGCCTTTCATTGCCTCACCTGGCGACCATAAAGAGATCGATTCGCTTGCGAGAAGAAGCGCTGGCTAAGGACGAGGTGAAAGCTAAGAGCGGCCCGACCAGTGCTGAGAAATTGCGTAAGATCTTAAAAGAGGAGAAGAGGTAAGTTGATTCTGATCTTTCTAGTATATTGCTGATTAGTACACCGCTGGTGGGGGATTCATGTCATTATGGTTAAGCTGGTATAAATATGTTCAAACTGGTTTGATATTTAGCTGTATTAACTGGCAGTACAGTTATACCCAATGTCACCACTAGATGTTGTGCTTCACTTAGCAGTTGAGGCTGAATTGAGATCAAATCCAGTGCTGCGGTGACGGACGCAGCTTCTCCGTCCTTGGAGTGTAGATTGTTAATTTTAGCTGCGGGGTTTTGGGTACCAACACTGAAGCAGAGAGCAACTGAACCAGAGTCAACCTTCAGGAAAACGTGACCTGATAACCAAGCTGAGATGGGCCAGTAACTGGCCACTGAACAGCAACTGATCTGGTCTGAAAGCAGCTTTGAGGGACTGAGAGTGTAGAGACTCGTGTCCTCTTGCTGGTTTATCAACCTCAGAGCCAAAATCAACCCTAATCCTAGATCTACAATGTTGCCACTTTGACACAGTTGTAGTTTTCTTTGGCTCCTGTAATCCAGTACGTAAGAACGCACAAGTCAGCATCGGTTGGACTCCTCAAATGATGACGTGTTAACACCGTGAGACAGAGCGTGGCCTGTCTCCTCTTCTGGAATGATTAAAGTCCTCTGAATCTACGTCTGCCTGCCATATCTCGTTTGTCTTTACCTCAAATCACCCCAGGAGATTTTCCCCTCTTGCACCTCCACTGAAATGTAATCGTCTCCACTTTGTCATCTATGCGCGACAGTAAATTACTGATGGGACATTGAAGCAGAGCAGCAAAACCCGAACCCGCCCAGCTCCAATCAGCATCTCAGAACTTTAAATTAGCTGTTTGGCCCAATGCAGTGTTCAGTGGATGTCTCCTCTTTACAGGATGAAGAAAAAACGAAAGAGATCAGCCTCTTCCTCGTCATCCTCCTCCTCTTCCTCTTTGAATTCCTCCTCTTCATCATCCTCCCCCTCTCACAGGAGGTCCAAAAAGAAGAAAAAGAAGCGGAGGAAGTCAGAGCGGGAAAGCAAGCGCCACCGCAGGGTCTCCTCCAGAGACAGCAGGAGGAGTGAGGAGGGTAAGAGCGAGAGGAAGAGGAAGGAGAAAGAGGAGGAGGAGGTGGAGTGGTTTCCTGCACCTCCCAACACCTCGGCCACCTTCCTCAACCAGAAGGGAGGGAGCCTAGGTTTTGGAGAGAGGGATGAGGATGAGGAGGTTGAGGAGAGAAGGAAGGAGAAAGATGCAGACGAAAGAAGGATCTGTCAGCTTTACTCTTTATCAGCCGCCTCAGAGGATGAGGAGTCCGACAGCTCACATAGGGGAATGAAGAAAAGAGAGGAGAGCAAGGTGAGGAGTAGAGAGGGGAGGCATACGAGCAAGGAGAGAGGGAGTGAGGATAACAGAAAAAACAGTGACTCAAAGAGGAGAAGTAGTTTAGAGGAGAAGAGACGACGCAAAGAATCCTGCTCGTCAGCAGAGTCAGAATATTCCCGCAAATCTAACGTGAAACCCGAATATTCGGGTAACTCGAGTTCCAGAAACGACTTTTCCAGAAGGAGCTCTCTAGATGGAGGAAGCTATGAAAGTAGGTGGGAACAAGAAGAAACAAAAAGAAAGAAGGAACGTAGCAAAGGAGAGGAAGAGAACAGCAGGTCAGATGCAGGGTCGGCTAAGAGATCGGACCGAGGTGGAACTGAAAATAAACCCGGTAGTGTGACAACAGCGGCAGAAGCTCGACCCAAAAAAGAACTTCCTGCTAACCTGCTAAATATCTTTAACCAGATCGCCCAGTTTGAGAGAGACAAAGGCGTCAGGCCAAAAAAATAACAGGAGAGAGACATTTTCATTTGGAACAACCAGATTATGAAGGGAGACGTTTATATTTGCCTCATCAGGAGGTGAGACACGAGTTTTATGGATGTTTGGGCTCTGAATTCACTCCCTGGATCTTCATCATCAGTTCTCAACCTCGGGGTTGAGACCCCTTTTGGGGTCGTGTGATGATTGCCAGGGGCCACCAGATGGTTGTGTGAAAGGAAACTTTGATGTCACTGGTCATAGATTTTATTGAACGTGCGAGTCAAAGTGCGGCTGCAACTGTGAAGTCTGGCAGAAACAAAGTATGACAACACTTCCTGAGCAGCACTAGACAAGTTTCTACTCTTTTGCCCAGTTACCATGAATGTATTGATTTTTAGGCTTCAAGTAAACATGATTACTTTTATGTTCTAATCCCTCCAAGTAAATTAAAAAAAGAACATGTAAAAACAAAATGTAATTTATCATTCGGCCTGTGGGCAAAACAAGGAGTTCAAACTGCATTTCTGTGAGGGGGATCCCGCCTCAGAGGTTGAGAACTGATGATCCAGACGACCAAAGATGAGGCTGACTGAATGTCTTCACTTAAAAATTGAATTCAGTGGCTGAGATGAAAGTAATTAGACTTTGAAATGTCTTATGATGAAGTTCAAGTCCTGTGAGCAGCGCCAGTAAAGTGCCGGAGCACAACCGATGCGAACTTGATAAAACGTGCATCTGAATGTGTTGAGTCAGACCGCGTGACGCCGTACGATTGCCACCGCGTCATCCTCCGTTTTGACAGTGAGATTATTTTTCAGTTCGATCTTATTAAGCAGGGCTGGGTCTCACCTGGACCTCACCGGGGTTCGACTCCAGCAAATTTCACGAAAGTTGGCATGTTGTTGTTGTTTTTGTTTTGTTTTATTTTTTTAAGTGCAACAATTGTGTTTCGGGCCACTGACAGGACCCCGCTGTGCTCGTTCATTGACCCAGTGCTTTTGATGCTGCTGCAGGCTTCAATATCTGCTGTTCACCCTTCATCTGAAATTTTGTGAAGACGCTGCCTTATGTCAGCTGCCTTGCGTCATTATGTGGATTCCTTGTCTGACTTCTCTTCCAAAACAAACACGGACTGTTATTCCATTTCTTCCAGCTTCCAGTGGATACGGTTGTATTTTCACTGTTGTCAATTGAATGAACTCTTGAGTCAATAAAGCATTTAAAGTGTTAAAACCACACGCTGTGTCGTCTCATTCCTTCTGGCTCCAGTGCAAAGTTTGTTAGTTGAATTCTCCTAAGCTGCCTTTTTGCTTTTTTTTTTTTTTCCAGCTGAAAATAGTAAATGTACTCAGAGTTTATGTCATTTCACATTTTCAGAGGTAACTCACCCACAAGTTCCAGTCTTCTACATTCATACCTGATGATTAAAAAAAAGAATCTCATGATCAGCACAGTTTATTACATTTGGTTTTTCAGTTGGTTGCAGCCTGCTCTTTTGGTACGCCGTGCTGTTCCAAGTACCTAATTTGAACACGGCTCTCGGAAAGTCGGCGTCGTCGAACGTCTGGTTCTTTTGTCTCACAGTCAAAAGGTTTTCAGTTAAACGCTGGCAACCATGATGTTGACGCGAGGCTAAAATACTTGAATGTCCCACAGCACAAAAACACATCAGTAAGTACCAAACCCGTTTGTGGGTCATTCATAATGTCAGCTTCTTATTTCAAAAGATTGGATTTATGGTTCAGAAATTTAAAAAAAAAGGCTAATTTGTGAAGATAACCTTGCTAAAGCCACAGAGTTGACTTTTGGCTATAACACAAAATCCAGCTTCAGTACCCCATCGGCCTTCCGATACTTTCACAGTTTCAGGGAAACGATGATGCCGCTTTCAGGTGTTTTCAGTCTAACCCTTGAGCCTCGTGTCTTCAAAATGGCCGGAATGTCTTTTAACAAATGAGTTCATTCCTTAAACAGATAAACGTGTGTCATATTTTTAGGCTGTGTGTGAGTTAAAAATGTTTTCCTGCTGGGGGCAGGAAGCTGCTGCAAAATAGTGCCCCGAGCGTTTGGTGAAGTTATTCTCGTACAGGTCGGGACTAAAGCTGACCCAAAGACACACGCTTGAAACAAATGCGACAAACTCACATCTTCTCACGAGCCGACGTCAGCGTCTGAGGTCAAATGAACACGTCATAGTAAATACTTGGACGTTGAACTTTGTGCTTCCAAACTTGTACAACTAGTAGAGTTGTATGTGAGGACACAGCCCCTGATCTTGTTGATGCAACGGTGCAGAAAACTTCAAAGATGGAGGGGGGGGGGGGGGGATTTCAAGCAGTGGATGAGCTACACACCGGCCCGACAGAAATACCACTGGTTTGCAGAGGTGTGCTATCCCTTCTGGCTGAGTGTGTGCAAAAGAGGATTCATTTTCCAGCAGGATATTGATGCTAAAAATGCATGGAAGCCACTGAGAGTTGGTCTGTTTGAAGTCGGAGGAAGCGCCAGCGCTGTTAGCATGTGTGGCATTCCTCCCATCGGGCCCAGAGGTTTGTGGGGACAGTTCAGAAGTGAGAAGTGCAAAAAAGCAACATCACAAGCCCCTCATCTGGGGCTCTTTAAAGGGTCACTTCAACCAAATTACAAAACTATTTCAACTTCTGCTGGTATCAGCTCAGCTTTGGAGAGTTGTCCCTCCACTCCATTACTTCTCAGTCACTATGGATTCTTTTCTTCAGTGAAAAAAACCCCCCAAAAAACGAAGCAGTGTTTTCTGTAAGCCTGTAAATGTCTGTTCGATGGATGATCTCGAATAATCAAACTGTGAATCAAAATCCCCTGACCTTTGTTTTCATGTAGTCAACAGAGCTAGAAAAGCCCAAAACATTCCAGTGGGCAAGAGTGACAAACCGAGCTGCGCAGGTCATTCTTGACCTCGGCAAACTCAAGATTCCGGCATGTTCTTCAAGCTTTCTCTCCTCTGCTGCTCTCCGTTACTTTTTCAGTAGCAAGTAGTGAAGGAATCATGAAGACACACGAGCCACCAAGTACTGTTGGAAATACTGACCCCTCTAATTATGTCATTTTAGCATCTTATTTGATTTGCTTTGGGTATTTTCTTTTGAGCATCTTAGACCTGTAATGTTCTTACGGTCACGTTTCTGTAACATTTGTCGGGCTGTTGGCAGGATTATACAAAAATGATGAGGCTTACTTGAGTCGACCTCGGTGGAGAGGGCCAGCATGGGCCTAGGAAGAAAATTCATAAAGATTTTGAGGCAGATCCGTTTTGCAAAAAAAGTCCTTTTTTTTTTTTTTTTTTTTTTATTTTGGTTTCATGGGATGTACCAACTCTCAGAATTTCTAGTCCATCTTCTTAAAATGTGGCCTTTAAACATCGATTTATCTGTTCAGCAGCATTTTGAGAGCGATGGGCCGTACGGTTTATGGTGCTCTAAGCCACTTGGTGTCACTTATTTGATTTAATAACTGGACACACAAGCACACACACACCAGTGGTTGTGCGGCCAGCTGTGTGCCGCCCTGCGCTAAAGTAGCTTACTTCAGGCTTAGCTGCCAAACTCTTCTCCGCGTCCTCCTCCATCATTACTGGCTCCATCACCAGTGATGCAGCAGAGAGGCTACGTGTCTCAGTCTATCTTGTTAGGGCAGATTAAGCGCTAATATACCAGGCAGCATGAATCCTCCTTGTCTAATGCTGTACACACTCCTGATCCTGTCCTTTCTGTCTCAGACGCCTGACATCTTAATCATAGTAAATAGTGGCAGGAGATCTGAGAGTCTGCTGATGGGTCGCCATCCGTCCCATACGAGGCGCTGCAGGACGCATCGCTGGCAAAAAGGAATTATGGCGTGTACATGAGCGGCATATGGACTGTAGGTGGATCTGACTGTGTACTTTCATACACTGTATTGAGGATAAAGAGATACAACAAAATACCCTGATCCAAGTACAGTAAATGATGATGTGAGGGACGAATCCCATTCACGTTACTTCTAGGGTTGAACATCCATTCAGATGTAATTATTCGGTGCCTCAGAAGGGAATGAACTAATTCTAGAGGAAGAAAAAGGTCAGATTTGAACTCTTTTAGAAGACAAGAACAACACCTCAGTCCAAGCAGCAGAGGCGACTGGAGAACAAGCGGGAACACGTCACGAATCACACGGAGGTCCAGAGATCTCTCCACATATCAGCACGTCCTTGATTCTTTGTCCCACGGAGTAGTTTCGTCTTAACAAGAATTACAGCCCACTCCTTTCAGTTCGACCTTCATCTTTCCGTTTTACTGTTTACACAAACCTTGGAAGAAATGTTAATTCACTGTGATTGGTCAAGGTTGATAACTTAATAAAAATAAAGTGCATATTCAGGCCTTTTAAATGAGCTTCACTTGTACATGCATCTGAGGGTCTAAAGTGACATTCATAAAATTCCTAAATTGTTCCTCAATTCATGCCTGGATAAAATTATAGATTCCTCCTCCGTCTTCCCGTGTCAGACCTGCAGTTCTGAAACTTTCCACTGGAGGGCAGTGGGACACTGTGTCTGTAGGCCGGCGCAGTGGATTGTAGAACAGGGAACAGTGCTGCTGAAGCAGTGCAGCCCTGAGTACTCCTGCGTTTTACAGAACAAACAAAAATGTCAGTCAACTGTCATTTTGGAATGAGCCTTGGAGCACAAGCAGCCTAAAACCTGAAATTTAGGATCCTGATATTAAGCTTTCATCACTGATGTGTTCCCGACTTGTTGTTCTCTCTAAATAAATCATAAAAATGTGTTTCGTGCTCTTCTCAGGTTTTTTTGTGTGTGTGTGTGTGTGGTCGTATTGCCATCCAAAATCTGCAAATTAAAGAAAACATGATTTTTTTTTTCCTTTTCAGTGCAGTATTTTAAAAAAATATGAACACTGTACCAATATTTAGAACATATAAATATTTTTGACAGATGGTTTTATGCCATCTGTGGAAATACAAAAAACCCCATCATAGTTATATCTTCGGCTTCAGTGCTTAGGGTGGAAAAAGCAACATGGATTCAAATGATTTTTTTTGGTATGTGATTATTATTATTAGCGTAAGAGTGTTTATCTGAACGAGGTGGTTTTAGTGGGTCTGATGAAGGAGGCGTGCTCATATTTCTGTTTACGACTCATCTCAACAAGCTCATTCGGGGACCTTGGTGTATTTCCGGTGCAGACACCTCATCTCTGCGCTTTCCCGCACACCTGAAGGACTTTTATTCTTCGAGAGGTTAAGTCCTGACCCTGCAATGTTGCAATAAGCTGAGAGAGAGAGGAAAGTGGGAAAGAGAAAGAAAAGAAAGAACAACAGAGGGAGGGAGGGTGAGGTGTGACTGTTGGGGGGAGAAGAATGAGAGGACCTTTTAGTCCTTGGAGGTGTGGGTCCCTCGCCTTGTTCAGCAGGTCAGCGGCAGCGGCAGCTGTCCTGCTTGACCGACTCTGATGAAGCTGCAGATTCTCGCCTTCATGAATCATCCCACTTCATTCTCCTCCTCCTCCTCGCCGGCTCCCACCTGGACTCCTTTTCACAAAGAAAAGGGATTCCTCCTCTTAGGCTTCTTTCTTCAGCACTGAGGCAATCAGACTGTTGAACACGCAGAGGGAGATGAGACATTTTAAATTAGTGTTAGGAGAGGGGGAGAGTGAGAGAAGGGGAAAATGACATTTTTCATTTTCTACAATAAAAGGTACTACATTGAATTCTCGGAGCACGACAATACGGAGGAGTAAGTAATGGAATAGGATCAGACGTGGTGTCTGTGTGTTAGTGGATAATGAGGAATTTAAAGATGTACGGTCCTCTGCTGCCATTCAATCACTCTCACCCCGTCGCTGTCACCGGCTCTCGTCTCAGAGCTGTCACAAGACTGGAGAGTCTCAAACTTCTTCAACAGGCAGACACAATTTTAAAATCGTTCCCGTAGTCATCCAAAACTTGTCTCGAGGAGTTTTCCGTGTCACCAAATCAAACCAAACGTTGCTATCGCTGCCGGACGGCTGTGTTTATCCACATAGCTCAGCCTTGAAGCCTTGACCACACTGACCTTTTGGGAGGATTTTCAAGGGCCAGTTCCATAAAATTTGAGGAATCACAAGAGATGGCTTTGGAAAACACAATACAACTGTGAGCTGCCTCAGGGCCCAGCAACAAGTCCTTCAACACAAACCAGCGAGTGTTTTCTGACCCTCCAATGCGAGCAGCACGTGTGTGCGTTTATTTTGCACCGGCACTGGTAGAAGGAAACATGCCTGATATTCCAGCTTCAAAAACAAGATACTGATCATTTCATCATGCCTGAAATAAACAGCAGCCTCCTCAGGCAGATTCTCTCCCAAATAACAGTCCTGATATTCAGTAGGCGACGGGACTCCTGCTCCCATGTCCACGTCCTGTAAGCACTGACCCCATCACCCCAGGCCTTCGCCCGGTAAACAACCTGTCTCTGATGCATCACATTCCCCTCTTTGCCTCTGTCAGTCAGTGCATTTGCCTGTGACTGACTGAGATCGACTCATCCTTAAAACAAGAGTTCCGCGTACTTTCCTTCCTTCTCGCTGGAGTCTAGAAGGGTTGCCTGCGCAGGCTCTACTCGGCCTGGCCAACGCGTCCCAATTTAGATTCAGTTTACATGAAACTTCTGTGGCTAATTGATGCTATTTATAATCATTTTGAAACTTCACGACTTCTAGGACTCATCTCACGATGCCCCCATCCCTGTCTCACGTGAGTTATATAAGTTGAAGGAAATAAGGCAGGGGTGTGAAAACACCCCGAATAGAGGTTCTTTCAGCACTTGCTTTAATACCCTCTAAGACCAAAACACCACACGCAACACAAGAGAGTATTTAGTTTGACTCTAAACTCCATAAAAACCGCCTGCAACTCAGGGTTTCTGCTCTTAAAGTGGATTCCTAGACTGAAGGCAGCCCACAAGAGTGAGAGGGGCTCAGACAGTAGAAGCTGGAGCTCTGCCAAGGAGATGACATCACATCTGCTCCTGATCAGCTCCAAAATCCAATCAATTTCCTCCGGGCTCATCCAAAACTTTAAAAAATATTGCAGTTTTTCTCACCCTAAAGTCAGTTATGAATCCACTTTTCTTAGGATTCATTTTGCTCTTTTTTGTAACATACAAAATAGAAATGTGTGTCCTTGTGACATTTTTTTCCCCCTTATAATCCAACAAGTACTTTTCTTCGTTCTGAGTACTTTGCAACACTTGTACTTCAAAGACAGCTTATCGATATACCCCCCCCCCGTGTATCTTTTCTATATAAACTCCAATCTTGAGGTGGTTTCTCCATACATATTTTACAACTAATGTCAAAAAATGTGAAAACGCTGTAATTTTCACCAATTCGAAGCAGCTGCTTCCACTCAGTGCTGATCCTGATACACCAGAGTAAATACGCAATATAGTATCCATACATTATTCATTCTTTAACTATACGTTGCAGCCATCAAACGGTGAGGCGTGTCAACACAATAACACGTCTTCAGAGTTTTGGTTCAGTCATTACACTCACTAATAATAATAACCGTAGCATTTGTAAGCTATAGCGTATCATTTAGAAACATTATGTCGTGACATCATCACAATACGACGCAGTAATTTCAGCCCTCGGGCGTAAAAGGAAAAAAAAAAAAAAAGCTGTCAAACTCAGGAGGGCCCAGAAATATTCTTTACTGCTGCAACTCTTTACACTGTTTTTGACATAATTGCTGCCCTAAGAGTGCACCAAGAGGAGAGTGAACCACATTTATTAAAGTCTTAACATCACCAAGGGGCCGTTTTTCTCCTAGTGAGCAGTCATTAGAAGCCCCCCCACACAGCGGGGAGCCCCGAGACAAAATGCAAACAAGTGCGCGCATCAGTGAGGGAGTCGCATTGTTGCTCCTCACAGCCTGATGGCATAATGTTGCTTTCATTTAGCGTTCGAGAGTTTTTCCTCTGAGTGTGCTGTTATTTTTATTATTATGATAGCGCCATTGTCAGCGTGCAAACCCACTTTTCTCTTTCTTAGCGGGATGTTTTTAATTTCATACAAAGTCACAATGTCAACCTCAAGTGTTCCATTTAGTTACAGGTTTGTTTTTTTGTCAGCCTTGTGACTTCTAGTTTGGGTTTTGTTGTTGACTTTTAATTCAGTCATGATTGAATCAGCGTGGCGAGGAGTTCAGGATGGAGAGGGAGCGCCATCAGAACATCCTTCAGCTCGTCTGTTATGAAAAGGATAAACGTTTTGGAAGTATTCAGGGCCAAAAGGGGAGTCGAGGAATTTGTTGATTTGCTAATGGAGCAGAGGTGGCAGAGGGAAAAAAACCCACCTCTACAAAAACACTCCTGCGCTGACCTCCTTTTAAATCTTTTTACACCTCCATGTCCCCAAATTCTCCCTCTCCCTTTTTATTGCAGCATTGATAAATATTCTAGTCACCACTTACGATTGATATTTCCAAGCCTTCAGCATTTAATTGTCACACCCTCAGCTACTCTGAAGATGCACTACAAGCACATTGTATGCTCAAAGGAAATTTCCCTCCAACAACAAAATTACACTCAGATACAAAGCAAGCAGAGACGCTCAAGTGCACAAAATGTACTTTCACACACACACACACACACACACACACACACACACACACACACACACACACACACACACACACACACGCATACTCCCGCTGGTACACATATTAGCATACACATGCATGTAGATAGACACTCATAGAGATGTTCTCAAAAAGCTTTCAAATTCCATTACACTACCCCAAAAACGGATTTGGGTTAATTTAGTAAACACAGGGTCATAGCTGATCTGAGAGGCAGAGAGGTGTGTGTGCGCTTCAGGCTGTGTGTGTGTGTGTGTGTGTGTGTGTTTGCATATGCGCACGTACGTGTGTGTGTGTGTGAGAGAGAGAAACGCTGACTGTGTGAAGCGGCGAGTCCTCTCTGCAGAGGCAGCAGCAGTCTAAACCCAGCCACTCTCTCCAGAGATAGCGCTTCTTTCTCATTTGCTCTGGCCCTATTTTAATAATAGCTGTGCATAAGTAATTTCTAAAAGGCCAGGCAGGCACACGGGCGCGGGTGGGGGGAAATTAAACTCATTTTATCTGTGAGCAGGTGGATTCCTATTTATCATTAACATGCATAGAATTTGCACAATGTTATTTCTTGCTGCTGCTACTGATGGAACGTCATCTAAATAATGTCGGAGGAGGGTCTGCCTTTTCTTTCTTTCTTTTTTTTTTTGCTTATGCTGGAGTGGAATTCATAGATAAAAGTACTAGGTTTTTTTTTTTGCTTGCAATTTTCTGCCAACGGAAACTAATTCTGGGAAGCTTCTTATTACAGTGCAGGCTCATTTGGTTTGCATTAAAAGGGGACAGGAGCGACATTAGGATTTCTGCCAGATTTCCAGGAGATGCTCCAACATTCGCTCTTATATCATTAGTAACGCCCCTCCCCCCACTCTACTTACAGAGGCCCTTTTCCTCTTTTAACTGGCATTAAACAATCTCTACTCATTACTGGCCCAATAATAAAACTGGAATATATTTGACTTCCTGATTTAGATCATATCAAAATATTGGAATTTAAATGTGTAATTTTCAACACATGATATGGAGGTAATAATTGCTGGATATTCTGGTTATTTTAGAATAATTCAGCTGCAGGATTACCAGTCTTTAAAAAAAAAAATAGGACTGTGGTTTCTTCATTTATTTTGGATTATAAACCAAGTTTTTTTCTCGGATGTTAGTCGTCGGTTCTAGTTTTTTCAGTTCTGGCCTTGAAACCCAATAAAACTCGATCTATTCTATATATGCAGTAAGTATAGAAAAGGTCCAGTAGTTTTCAGTTGTCTGTAGGAATGCGGGGATTCTGCCGATGTGGTCCGTGGGTCTGTCCTGGGAGGGATCCCTCTTCTGCAGCTCTCCCTGTGGTTCCTGCCCTTTTCCCCCGCTGTATAATGGTTTTTGGGGACGTTTGTCCTCACGCTGACAGTAGTTGCTGCACTTTAAAAAGATCAGGAAAATAACTCAAGGCAAATTCTAAATTTTGATTTCTGACTTTTTAAATAAAGTTATATACGGAGAGAGAGGATACGTAGCTTATATTGCATTATCATTACGCAGCTGCCTTAAACCATTATTTTCATATATGGTATTTGTCCAAAAAAAACCTGTCCAAACCTCATTTTTTTAGACTTAAAAACACAGAATGAAGTTTTCGGAACTGAGGCACTGATAGCAGGGAATATCTGGTATTGATGCTGAAAATTAAAAGGATTACAGTCTCATTTTTCTGTCAGTTGTTTGATTGACGGCTCTAACATGCATCAACTTTTCTGGCGCATTTTAGTGTTGGATGATTTAATGTCTTTGAGGTGCATTACAGCTCTAAGGACCATATTGTTATTAATATTAGGAAAAAAACGCACCAATAATAAAAACCCAACCAGCACATTAAGCTTCAGATCAAACTGAGCCTCCGTTCCATTCTGCCCATTCGCATGCTTCCTGTCACCTCTGCACACACATCCATGTTGTTGTCATGTTGAGGAACAACATCACATGCCACACTGTGCAGAGGGGGATCATGGGAGATACGTCTGCAGGCGGGATTAGCCTCGCTGTGACCAGTCATTCACACCAGTGTTTACGGCGATGAGGAGAGAGATGATGATGTGTGTCTCTGTCTCCTTTTCTCTCCCCTGACAAATATCAGCATGGCAGCTCATGGCAGCCCGGCGCTCTGACAGCCAGCCAAGCAGGCAGGCAGTCAGCCATTGTTTTGTAATGTGTTTCACTCTGCCAGCGCTGATCCTTGCTAAGGTACTTACCACGCCATTGTTGTCTAAGTATGCTATTTTCTGGCTGGGCACCTCCACTATAGAATGGGCCGCTTCTTTTTTTTTTTTTTTTTTTTCCTCCAAAAGAGAGGTTTGTTACAGTCACCGTCATGCTAATCCCGGTGTGTGATATGTATATGTGTCAACACAGAAAGAGAGGGGATTCTTAACCCAACAGAGAAATTGTGTGAATGGTAGAGAGACGGATAGACAGATCCATTCACCGCTCCCTGTCCTCCATGACACCAAATTACTGTTTATCGAAATACGAGGAGCAGTATAATCAGGATTCTTCAGAGGTATATCGTCTTATAGGTACTGGCTGTATACAGGCCTCGCGGGAGAAGCATTCACCCGGCAGGCAGATTAACCAAATAGGTCAGAGGAGGACTTTTAATTCACCAGTGTGATTGATCCTTGATTTACGAAGCTAAAATAATAATCACCAGTAAAGTCAGACTCCTCTGTTGCAGAGTTTGAGTTGCTTATTTAAAAAATAGGCAACTCAAACTCATTGTTGACGTCCTTGAATGTCGGGAATCAGTCATCGAGATCAAGCTTCGCTGCCAAACCCAAAGAACTTTACCTTCAGTTTTACTGGAGCGCACAATGTTTTAGGACAAAATCCAGACAGATTTGATGACAAAATGTGTCTGAGAGGACATCTGGGCCCAGACCCTACTCACTGAAAAGCCTTGGGTTTTTGACAAATACTCATGAAGAGTTAGAAGTAGCTTGACTGTGTGAGACTGTGGAATTCTTTCTCACTTGAAGTATTCTTAAGAGGAAAAAAAAAAAAAACTTTTAAAGGAGTGAAAAAGGGCATTCCTAAAGACGCCAAAACAACAGATAAAAGTTTGTCGCTCAGGACGGTATCGTAGAAAAGCTGAGGTATGAGTTATCTGGCTGAACCGAACAGAATTCTGAAATAAGTATATTTTCCATTCCAGCTTGTTCTCCATATTCTTTGGAGAGTTACATTTTTCAATAAATCTGACCCAAATACATCATCGTCAAATGTTCTTCCTCACAGTGCCGGTGCAGGATCCTGGTGAAGAAATACCGGGTTCCTTTGTGTTACAGTTTTTATTGGCCAAAATTGTCTAAAGTTAGAACATCGACAGTAAATCTTTAGCCAGTTGACACTGAAGCCATGCCAGCTCTCTGACCCTTAAAAACCTGAATTGACAATATAAATGAATGGAAATAATCTAATTTTATTCACACTTTGTATTTATTCTTAATGTCTGTCTCCCTGTTCACGCCTATTATCTTTCTGTCCTGAGTATTCAGTATTACCCTTGCTCCATTTTCCTGTACCTGTGTTCGATTCTCATCTGTGCCAGCATGATATATCTTTATGTGTAGAATAAAACTACTTCAATGCCTCCATAAAAAAGTGACAAGTCCTCAGTGTCCTCCATGTGGCCTTCTGTGTTCCGGCCTGACACAAGCTCCATGTGAATTAATCACTGCCTTATGATCTTTTATTTTCATATTTCTGGTCAAGTGTGCATATTTCATTTGGCCATCCTGACGGTGGAACAGTAAATCTGTGGGAGCATTAATAAGCCTAATATAGAAACATATTTGAACCCTGCTCCTCCACTAAGTAGATTATAAACATTTGTTATAGCATGTTATCATAATATCCTGCATAGCATACTGCAAAACTTCAGTGGGCCAGTTTTTCTCCCCGTGCAGTTGGAAGATCATAGTTAATTCAGCAGCGTTATGGTAATGTAGAGGTCCCTATCGGTGCCGGCATCACACATACTAACAAGCTTAGGATAAGCCCAGCCTGGAATGGTATGAGGTTTGAATTTCTGGAACCAGTGTGGTCTCTGCAGCCAAATCTCACTTCAGCAGAAACCGGTGGGGTGATTCCTCTGCTTAAAAAATTAGTGCTAGTGCATATATATTTTTTTGCAAGGAAAGGAGGTTTGATACCTTGTAAGGGAAAAAATGCACTGTATGTAAAAAAAAAAAAAAAAAAAAAAATTTTAAGGATGGCAAAAATCGTCTTGAGAAGGCTAATCAGCTGGCAACTCTGAAAAGCCTGTAACGTGCACTAAGAGATTTATACACAGCGCCGAGGTAAAGCCTTGCAACATTGTTGACTCATTTAAAGATGCCAACATCTCAACTTTGTGCACTGTGAACAAATGCACACATGTTAAGTTGGTGTACTCTGCACTTCTCCTGTCTCTGTAAACGCAGTGTATCTGCCATAAGCATGTTATGCCCCAGGGCTCATCAGCAGCATGTGATCCCAGGCAGGGCTGCCGCTGGGAGACAACATGCTAAATCCTGTTTGTGAGACTTGACTGCTCTCAGCTCTTAGACTAATCTAACCACCCTCAACCTCCAGCACCGCCGACACACGTCTGTCGATCTGACAAGAGAGGCGAGCCTGGCGGAGGGAGAAAAGTTGGTACGGAGAGGATAGAGGAAGAAAAGTTAGCACAAAGACCACAGCACACTGTATAACTTGTTCCCTCATCTGTGTTCATTTGTGACCCTAAGGTATAAATTGTTCCCTCAATTTGGTGATCATAAGGCCATAAAATATAACTTGTACCCTCAATTAGTCAAATCTTTGGAGATTATTTTATTATTTTGAAACTCCTGAAATAAAATTGAGGGAACAATTTACTGTATATTACATGGACACAAATTAGTACATTTTGGGAGCAGGTTATATCTTATGGCCTGAAAATAACGACATCAAGGGAACCGTTTGACTCTTGGAGCTATGAATTTGTTAAAATTAGTCAACAAGTTCTGTCTTGTGGCCTCAAAATATATTTTCCTCAATGGTCACTGCAGGGCTGCACACTACTTTTAGCGGAACGTTATGAAGAGTCGACTTTAAAGCTTCCACTAGTGGCTAATTCATTTTTTTTTTTAATGTTGCTGGGTAGAAACTCTGATGTGTCTTGCAGAATCTACACAAAAAACCTTGAAAAAAAAGCAAAGAGCTGTTTTTTTTATATGAAGTACACATGAAAAGGAAACTAATGACCGTGAAACTGATTGTGCAGCCTGACAAAACCTTAATGGTGGCTCAGGTGCTACACTGAGACTGCTTTCAATAGCCATAATTCAGGCCCCCCCACCACCCTAAACCATCCCCCACCTCAAAGTGTCAGAATTGGCTCTTGCTAGATCCTTTTAATGCTTCTCTTAATATTTCCACAGCAGCAGGGAGGAAGCGTGCGAGAAAGTGCTGCAACACAAACGCTGTGAAGTCCAAAGACGCACAGAAATGGGAGTAATGTGATCGCAGGTCCTGATGACACGCCAGTGACATCAGGACATAAATGACACGAAAGATGGGTAAGAGGGTCGATGTTTTCATCACCCCTTTAATTAAAATAAAAAGGAGAGCTAGAGTTTAGGGTTGTGACTTTAAGTTTTCTTCTGTGTGCAGATCTCATTCCATCACTGCTCACACAAATTAACTCTCGCACTCTCTCTCTCTCTCTATATATATATATGTATATATATATATATATGTACACAACTGCTTGTATCTTGTGTCAGGTTTGTCAGAGCAACTTAATCACTGTTCCACTTTGAATCAGAATCTGAAATACTTCATTAGTCCCTGAGTGGTTCATTACAGCAGTTAATGTTCTCTAAAAGGACTTGTAATAGTCTGTAAAGACTGTGATACAAAAAATGGATGCATCATCATACACACTATTTGCAATTGTGTAGAGGAGAAGACTTCCTTGATGGAGGCGAGCCGTCCCCAGCGTCAGCGAGCTTTACTGAAGAGAAGGAAAAGTCCGATAGAAGAGTCTAAATTTAGGACTAGGAAAGTTCCTGGGTTCCTCCAACACCTACACCCCTTTCGAACACTAAATGGCTATTTTTTTTTTGTTTATTTAAATTTTGCTAAATAACTTGACTATTACTTTAACCTTTGCCAAGGAGGTCTGTCTGTCTGTCAGCAGGATTATATGAAAACACAGGGCTGATTGATGAGGGGTGTTGTATGGACTAGAGAAGAACCCATTATATTTTGGGACGGATTAGTTGTTGTGCCACCCGGTAGCATCAGGAAGTTACACTTTTAAAAAAATAAATAAAAATTGACTCTATGCTCCTCTAAGGGGCTCAACCAGATCCATCTCAGATTTAGTCGGATACACCTTAAGACTTGGGTGATGGTTTGCGAGTTTTTTGTTAAACTGTGTTGCCATGGTGAGGTGGACAGTTTAGATGTTTCATCATAGAACAGGAAACTGTAGTAACTGGACTCCGCGTTGCCAAATCTTTTTTAAACTTCACACATCTGATGAGAGTCCTGGCCTGAAGACCCATCTGCTTCATGTGATGTACAGAAACATGGTATATATAGTAAGTGTGTGTTCTCCAGCACCACCTAGTGGACACCAGGAGTAATATTTCCGCCACACTGCGTGCGTTGGCCTGCAGCTTTTATGTGAAATCCAGATATTAACAGGTCTCACCTCCTTCTCTGTCAACAGAAAAGCCACACTCTGTGATGCACGTGGGGGTGCAAGGACTCATCACTGGTTGTGTCTTTAATTAGGGCCCAAGCACCAAAAGGTTATTGTTCACTGCACATATTGGCTATTTAATTTCATTTTAACATTTGAGAAATCATATTTTTCTTTTAAAAAAAAAGTTATATATGTGATTTGGGGAATGAGATACAGTGGTAATAATACTCCTGGAGATGTAACGTCTTTTGCCGCCTGTTCTCTCTGCCCTATTTATGTCTTTTTGTCATCTGCTCTCTTGCCTTGTGCTGCTGTGGCATTTGAACTTCCCCAATGGGGATCTATAGAGTATTATCTTATCGTATTGTATCTTAAAACTCCTGAGAACAGACTTCTGTAATGAATTTGTTGTCTGAATTTGGGTAGAACAACAATATCAGGCCCGTCTCTGTTGTTGAGTGTCTCTACATTAAGTAACACAATCATTAGGAGCTGAGTGAATCCATGCAAACAAACTAAGTTATTGATGGATCCAGGATTTACCGGTCAAGGAAGCCCACATAACTTGGACTTCATAATCTCCTGCGGGGAGATTTGCCTCCAAATGCTTGTTTTGATTCAAGCTGTCAGGGTAATACGTCATTAAAAGATGGGGGAGAAAATCATTTTTGTTCTGAAAGGACTCAACATATCTTTCAGAAAAACAAATGGATAAACACCAGAGGCAAAGTTTGAAGTTTGTATCACTGTTTTCTCTCTGGCTGGTTCAGTCACTCTCCTGCTCCCAGTCCTGGATGTCTGTCTGTCTGTCTTTCTGTATTTCCCTCCTCTCTAAATGATAATTCAGAACATCCCAGATTTGGCACTTGTAGCAGGTTTCGTAGAAAAATTAATTAATGCAAACTCCAAGTGCTATCAAAATTATACATTTGGAGCGTGCACAGATATAGCAAAGAGAGCGAGAGAGATGTGAGGACGTTCTGGTCTCATTAAGAGAGCAGGCAGAGTGGAATTAGTCTGAATATAATGACAGGCCACACTATCTCATGTAAAAACAGCCATGTTTTCCTCTCTCATTCATTGGCACTAGTAATTAGTTTTGGCCCTAAAACTGTCACCCTTTACTCTAGAAAAGGCAGATGTGATTTGAGGTGCAATTTAATCTTGCTTTAATGAAGAACTAATGGACGCATCGCAAATTACTTCCCCCCCCCCACCCCCACCCCCAACCCCTCGTGATTGAACAGGGGCTTGGGAAAAAATCCATTTCCTGCTTTTGAAAAGATCAAGAGTATCTTTGATAATGGTGAGAGCGTCACCGGCAGCTTCATTGCATCGAGCCAAAAAGCTCTTTTACCCGAATCACAATTCAGTGGAGAGGAGGCCACAATTAGTGACAAAGCAGAGAGAGCGCTGTGGGGCCCGGGTGAGCAGAAAGCCTCTCGGTGCTCCAGGCACCTTGTTAGAAACAGGCCCTGGAGGTGTCACACAGGAACAATAAGGCCTGATAAATTACCCCATGAAAAAAAAGATGTACTACTAATTTTCAATTACACCTATAATGCATTCCCGATTGGAGAGAGAAATTGGACATGTGTGGAGGAGAACAAACAGAGTCATAGGGCTCAATACACATATGATACACGGATTGTATTAGCAACAAATGACTTGGTGCTTAATGCAGCAGCTTGCTTGTGATTTTGCGCCACACAGATAGAGAGACGATGGAACAATGTTGTTACATTTGATTTTTGTCAGAATAGTGCATCAGCTATTTTTGGTCTTATTTAAAAATAAAAGATTTTTGAAAAGAGAATATTTGTATGGACTGTTTTAGCAGAGGCGAGTAGAAGTGGCAAGAGTTTGAAGTGAATCTGTGTGTGTGTGTGTGTGTGTGTGTGTGTGTGTGTGTGTTGAGCTGCTTGTTTGCGGCTCTCTAAACCACTCAAGTGACAGTGTGTTTCAAACTGGCATCATTAACGGATGGTGTTGTAGAGAATGTATCAAGGCCAAATAATAGTCCTTGAAACGGGTGAAAAGGGGATACGAGAACTGAAGAGGGTCAGACATGTGGAACATGTGTATCTGACTTCCAGTGTGTGTGTGTGTGTGTGTGTCTGTGTGTGTGTGTGTGTGTTTGACTACAGCAGGAGCAAGGCAGAAAGCCTAATGGGAGTGGGCTTAACTGCACACAGCCTCGCCACATATCTGATTACTGGGACCAGTAATTTTCTTTCCTTAAATAAGGAAGAAATTGGATAGGATGAATGAAATTTGGCTGTCATATTGCAATGATGGTGCAGCAGGGAGATTATGTGTTTCACATAATCGTTCATCATTTCCCAACCAGTGTTCAGGCTTAGCATAATGGAATTGGTAAACTGGTTTAAATCAGAACGTGAGGACAGACTATCAGGCCGACTGTGAGGGTCTTCAGACCCTGCAGAATATTTTCACCACACAGTTGCACACATGAAGGCTGCAAACACTGCATGAATGCTGCAGAGCACGTCTGTACCTCCTCCCAATGTCAGTTTACATCTAAATATACCTCACCACAGTGTAGTGTGTTTACTGTGTAATACTTCATCCTCGTGCTGCTGTTCAGCAGTTGTTGTTTTTTCTGAGGTGATAATGAAGATTTTTCTGATCATAATTTTGATAGTCAACTGTATTCTGTTTGGGTTTACTTTCCTTTTAATGAATAAGTGTCTTAAAGTTTGAATTTTTTTTTTTAAACAAATGAAAAATTCCCTTTCAGACAAAAACCTGAGTAAATCTCAATTTGCTTTGAATTAAGGGATTTTGATAAAATTGACCTCTTACTTCTGTATTATGTGTTAAAATAATAGTGGCTGTTACTACCAAATGTCAACCAGGGTTTTGTTTGCCTGTTTGCATTGTTGTTTATCTTATGATTTCTTAATTTTGTTCACCAACAAAATCTGTCTGATTCAGGTTTAATTTTTTTCTGTATGTTTTATGGAATAAAAGAACATCTTTGAATGATAAAAAGGAAAAACTGATACATTTCGGTCAATGTTAATCTGCTCATAATTCAAATGATAACATAGCCAAGACAATGATGGATGGAGAGGATGCAAAATTAGTACGGTTGTCCTTTTATGAACTTCAAGAAAAACAGCAAGACAAAACATGTTATCAACCAGTACCTGTTTAACTGATGAGCAAGAGGAACATGAATATTCATACACGCAATTTAATACTTTGATGTAAAAATTGAAAATAACCACCTTGTGTGCCTTCCAACTCATATAAAACACCTGCAGATGTACTTCAAAACACCAACATAGCATCAAATACTAAACAGTATTAACTTGTAATTGCTTTGATTCTTGGTTCATTCAGCAGTGAGTGTGACTTCCCTGAACTGTTGTGGGGTCAGTTTTTCCACGTCAGCACACTCCAATCTATAGTCAAGCAGAAAATGGTACAAAATATTACCTAAACGCTACTCCAGATCTGTTGCTAAGTGATATTTCTACCTTGATTCGACACTATTTTGATGTAGAGTTCATATATTTTGAAGCCACGATATGAAGTCCTGGTGGACATCATAATAAATACAGGGCAGAACCGTCCCCAGGAGGTTAAATATCAGCCACTAGGTGTCACAGTGGCTATTTGTAAAAGATGAGCCGCTGCTGCGCTGCTCTTTTACTGACTCCCACTCTCCATGTGGAGTCTAATGAGGGTCTGTCTCCTGGAGAAGAACTAGTAAACAATATACCTGTTAAATAAATGACTTCCAAGGAGCGTAATCTCCACTACCCGAGAGCTATTCTGTCAGCATATTGGTTCAAAATGACATTGCAGGCTGTGTCGCTAAAATAAATAAATGAATTTGCAAAAAAGTGGTGGAATACGGCCCTTAAAAATGTATGTTCTCAATGCACAATGGGCACAAATTTGTTAAACCGTGTCAATAAATCAATAATGAATGGAACAATTATGATTCGTCTGATATCTGACGTTAGAAATATGCCCTCTATCTGTAAATCATCCAAATAAAGCAATGTAACCAAGATAGATGAGACCTAAATATTTGTGATGTCTGATGCTTGTTGCTGCACTGACTTAACTCGTGAGGAAGAAGCCACTCTCACTCCCCTTCTCTCTTCCCTGTGTCTGTTTCTGCATTATGTAATCCTTCAAAAACAATAAATGATACAGTTTCAGTATCTGCCTGATCCTGCACTTAAGTTGCAACTAGAACTATGGCGTGCTGCAGGGACGGCCTGTGTTTGTGGAGCAACCTTGTTTGAATACTTGTATGATGGTATGATTTTTAGAGGACAAATGCAGTGGCTTTAAGCACAAAGCCAATGTTAGGCAATGAACAAACTACACCGTGGACGCATGACTTGTTAGCAGCCACCATTATTTTCAAACGCTTACACACGTTGAAATTAACGAGTGCAAACCAAAGACAAAACTCATCGACCTTGAGGTGAGAGAACAAGATGTTCGGCAATGCAGACTTCTTCCTGCCTTCTTTCTCTCTGCCACTCTATCAACCCCCAAACTAGGGGTGTTAAAACCATGCCTTAATTTTGATTTAATGTGAGAAACTTCTACCCTTAAAAAAGACTTCTTTGGCACGAGCTACGTTAAAACTTTAAGAGCTACACATCAGTGGTTTAAACAATCTCATCAGAAACCTCAGGCTGAGCCTCGTCTACAGCTGAACCAGGACTCTGGACTAATCTCTATGAAAATATAAGAAGGGTAGAATCTCTTGACTCTTTTAAAAGACGCACTTTAAATCCTCGATTCGCCTGCGATGATGCTTGATATGATTTGTATTTTACATTGTGAGATCCTTACCATAATACCACATTGTGAAAATACTCTCATTAGAAGTGAAATTCATCCATTGAAAATTTTAATTAAGCAAGTCAGTGCAATCAAGAAGATGTATTTAAAGCAAAAGCACTAAATGCAGACAAATGCCCTCTGTGGTTGTTATTCTATTATATATTACATCATCAGATCATTATTATTCATAATTTAAGGTCAAAGTAGGATCTTTCTGAATACAATAGTTTGCAGTTTCTATTTTCAACCTTTGTGTCCGACTGCAACTATTTAAAAGTTTTATTATGGATAAATCTGCTGATCCTTTACCAAAATTTAACCATAAATTGTTTTCGATTTCTAAAACAATATCTGAAAATAACGAGGAATGTCAACACAATGTAAAGGCATCAAATCTACACATTTGTGATGCAGGAATCATGAGAAGTTTTTTACATGAGAGATGATAAATAAACAAAATAGTTGATGATGTGTTTTCTGGCTGCTTGTTGAAATGATTTGGCGGTTTACAACACAATGTCACTTTTTATCTCCTCTATATATGTTTTGTGTAAAAATCCTAACCCGAGACGGAGTAAATAATGCATCCAGGTAAATAATGAGGCCTAAAAATATTTACATCTGAGGGGAAATGGAGTGATTGGAAAGTAGCAAGGCTCAAGTAAGGTTAATCATATTTGTACTTAAGTACAGAGGCTGAGGAAATAGTTTAGTTAGACTCCATAACCGCTGCCTGCATTTACTCCAAATGTACTGTAGAAATAAAGTTTGCTTACTTTCATGGAGCAGGTAACTCTACACTCTGGTGCTTTAAGGAGCACCTGTCGTCCCAACATCCTTTGCGTGTCCAATATGGAAGAACTGGAGGTGGAGGTCCGTGGCTCCAACGGGGCTTATTATAAGGTAAATACCGGGTTATCAGTATCAAACACGGCACGGTGTTTCATCTTACCGTATATTAGCTGAAGCGTGACGGCCCGTGTGAGTATTTTACAGCGAGTTCTAAACCCCTTGCTATTAGCTTGTACTAGCCATGCTAGCTACAGTTAGCCGGCTAAGCTAGCACCGCTCTCGAATCTTCGTCACTGTTTTATAGCGGTCCTTTCCCCCCCCGCTCCGACTCCTACAAACACGATATTGACTCCAATCATAGCTTATGTACACCTGATTGAGGTTTTTATTCATTCTGCTCGACGTTTGGCTGCTGAAAGTGAGCTAAGTTGTCTTAACTGTTGACGTCAAGTATTTGGCTAAACTATGATGAGGCTGGACTGGAATGTTATGTATATCTGATTGAAAGTTGCCATGTATTCGGGCGTTTGTTTTTTTTTAACCGCCAGGGGTTTGGCCTGGTAGCTTTGTGTAGGCTCAGTGGCTAATGAGGGATGTCGAAGCCGTGTTCCGAGGTGCTGCACCTACTCAGCGGCTGTTGTCGCTTTCTATTTTTTGATTCTTCCATCATGTCGAAGCTATTTTTTGTATGTGCTAGCCAGCTGTTCCTTGTCAGTCATGGCCAGCTGACAGGAGAGGGGAGGGACACGGATACCGAAACTTAAATGCTATTTCTAGATCTGCTGTTTAAAGTAAAAGACCCGTCTACTCTCCTTGCTCCTCCTCTCTTGTGTGCTCTTCCTATTTACCTGTCCCATTCACCTCCTTCCTCATTGTTTGTCCACTCGTGAGTCACTTCATTCACTGCCAGGCTTACCAGTTGCGCAGGTGAAATTTAGACCCAGAAAAACATATTGAAAGACGGTTGTCATTAGTAGGAGGCCTCGTTCCTCTGTCTTTCAATAAATGCTGCAGGAAGTTTTAAAAATGGTAGCTACCCACAACAAGATCTTTCGTCAGTATTTAAAAATGTTATAATAAAAACAGCGATACGAGCTACTGCAGTACGTTTGAATGCAAAAATGAAATGTTGAATTCACAGCTTGTCTGATTATCCATATGCTTTTCATGGCCATTTAATTCTGGAGTGGAAAAATACGCATTTCAAAATTATTAGTAATTTGTGTGCATGTTTCTTGGTAACCAAGCTAGTCCTGCGATACCATTTGTTTATTTTATCACAAGTATTGTTCTCAGTCGGAATATGCTTTTTCATGAGATTGCGCGGCACTAGTTTCTATGAAACGTTGCGTATTAATTTGGACTGTGTGTACATCTTTTTTCCCTGTACTGTGTGTAAATGAAGGTTGCGGTGCTGCAGTTTCTGATTCAGTTGGTTGTGATGCTCATGCCGCGGCACATGGTCTCATCTGTGTCTCTGTCCTTCAGGGCTTTGTCAAAGATATCCACGATGACTCTCTCACCATTGCCTTTGAGAACAAGTGAGTATTTTCTTGTAAATTTGTTCCAGCTGCTTTACATGACGACAAAGAAACGTGGGGCCGTTGCGTAGCATGGTTGGAAATTATCTTCTTATTTCAGTTGGCAGCCAGAACGCCAGGTGCCCTTCGGTGATGTCAGGATGCCTCCTCCTGCTGATGCGAAGAAGGACATTGGGGAGGGCGAGGAGGTGGAGGTAAGGGTGAAGTACACATCCATCTATTTTCTTGGTATTTCTCATTGAATGGAGTCCCCCTCTGCTCGTCTCTTTATCTCTTTGTCTTACCTTCCTGTCAGATCCTTTCCAGAGCCAATGAGCAGGAGCCTTGTGGTTGGTGGCTGGCAAAAGTCCGCATGATGAAAGGAGATGTGAGTACTGCTAAAACAAACTCCTTTCAGTGTTTTGTAGGTTATTTTATGTACTTGAGCCATTGTCTTTTCAGTTCTATGTGATTGAGTACGCAGCCTGCGATGCCACCTACAATGAGATAGTGACCTTTGAACGCCTGCGTCCAGTCAACACCAACAAGGCAATCACTAAGAATTCCTTTCACAAGTGCAGTGTCATTGTCCCTCAAGATCTCCAAGACGCGTATGTACCGTTGCATGACTCAACAGTACTCAAATTAAATGTTTCTTTTTGCTATTTTAAGAGTTTTGGCAGATTTTTCCAGTTCTAGTCCCTTGACAGATGCAGGGCTACCAATGCTGTTTATGTGAAGTTTTGGCTTTTTAAAGCGTTTAATTGTTTGTTCATTTCAGGTGCCAGAATGAGAATGCCCATAAAGATTTCAAGAAAGCTGTGGGAGCCTGTCGAGTCTCATACTGTCCTGAGACCAGCCAGCTAGTCATTGTGGTAACTGCTTTGTTGTACCACTTGTGTCCTGCATTTGTTTGTGTATAAATATCTGAGGTGGTTATACATTTGGGCACATAATGGGTTGATAAACTTTTGTTTATTTATGTTTGTAGTCCACCAATGAGACAACAGTAAAGCGCGTGTCTCTGCTGAGTGACATGCACCTGCGTAGCCTCCGGACCAAGCTGCTGCTGATGTCTCGCAACCAGGAAGCTACAAAACACCTTGAGGTTAGTTGTAATGTCACTGCGGTAACCTGGCTATCTCGTAGGCAACTTGGTACACATGGAAAGGGGCCAGCTTTTTAAATAAGTGGTAAAGAGTCAGTTTGGTGCCGTGGTAACATGAAGGACACACGGTAGCCCCATGCAACTGGGAGCCACTACCAACAATGAATGAATACCATATTCTAAGACCTAGAATCACAACACATTCTGATCAGTTTTTACAAAAAGGTAACTGAAGAAGAGGTAGAAAATATGAAAATGTTTAAGATCAAAGACTAACTTCATAAATATTACTGTGTTTTGTGTAGAGCTCCAGGCAGCTGGTGTCCTCCTTCCAGGAGGAATTCACGGTGAGACCAGATCTGATGGGTCTGGCCATCGGCAGTCATGGCAGCAACATTCAGCAAGCACGAAAAGTTCCAGGTGTCACAGCGATTGAGCTGGATGAGGAGACCGGAACCTTCAGGATTTATGGAGAGGTATAGTGGAGTGTTAACAACACTAAAAATGTCGTGGGAAATTGTGTGAATATATTACAAATTTCTGTATGATTGTACTTCAACATTTGCAGTGTATTGGTACGCAGAAATCCCATCAGGGTACGGACCTTGTTGTTGGAAGTCTTGATTTGATGTGTTTTCTTTTGACCTCAACATAAGAATGTGTTTGTATCATGGATTCTGTTTTGGTATCAGAATGGTTACACCTTTTGGGAAAAAGTATTTGAAATATGATTCACAAATACCTACATGCTAGACATCAACAGAATAATCGGTTTTGTGACTATTGACTTCCTTTTTATACCTGTATGTTGTACCAAACCACAAACTGTTTTTTGGCAATTAATTGGGAAAAATGTGTATAAACCCTGGTAAGAGGCATGATATTGATAGTGCAGATTATTAATAGTTGTGTTTTCAAGGGATTTGACCAGTATTCTCATCAAATGTTTGCAGAGTGACAGGAGCGTGTTTCTGGATTACACTCATGTTGACTGTAGACCATGTATGTGTGGTAGTCGTCTGAGCAGGATGCTGACTGAAGTTCCTCTGTGTTGGTTTTCAGACAGCAGAAGCTGTAAAGAAGGCCAGGAACTACCTGGAGTTCTTGGAGGATTCTGTCCAGGTGCCGAGAAACCTTGTCGGTATGTAGACATCGATGCACTGCAGTGGTCAACTGTCACCGGAATTCTGTGCCTCCTGTTATACACCTTTCACGCAAGACAGTTTTAAACTATTTAGTGTAATATCTACATGATCATAGACTAACCTGTCATATGGCAGTTATTTTTTTCAATGCAGGAATCTTTCACGCACCATTGGTATCATCTGCTATATTTCATTGCAACATTGACCTCAACATCTCTGCTGCTCTGTGTCCTCAGGAAAAGTGATTGGTAAGAATGGTAAAGTCATTCAGGAGATTGTGGACAAGTCAGGTGTGGTGAGGGTCCGGATAGAAGGAGACAATGACACCAAGCAGCCGCGACAGGAAGTAAGCTTGCTACAGCAGTGCAGTGTGTACTGATGCGTGTCACCAGCTCCCTTTCTTACTTGCCAGGGGTTGGCCGATACTAACTTGTGCGTTGTGTTGTTTTGTTTTGTTGACACAGGGAATGGTCCCCTTTACCTTTGTCGGTACGAAGGAGAGTATCGGAAATGTTCAAGTCTTGCTGGAGTACCACATCTCGTACCTCAATGTAAGAAGACGGGTTTGTGTGCGTAAAGGGTTTGCATGTTGTGCATGTCCATGTGCCAATCCTTGAATTATGATCAGTCTCTTTTCTGGGTACGGATTTAATTGTCCTCCCTGCCAAATGTGCAGTGGGTTGGACTTGTGTGCATGTGGGGCCTAACTAACATTTAATCAGCCCTTGTCCACATGTTTGCATCATGTTGATTACTGCAAAGTGAACAGGGCAATTTTGTGTTGAAAAGGGATACCTGAAGGGGAAATCATGTACACACATTATGTCACATTACGATACCTCATGAAAGTGAAAAAATATCCACTTTTTATTTTATTGTGCAGTAATCAGAGAAAACATCAAATTTCTCAGTGTTTTTTCAGTGGTTTTGTTTTTTTTTTTGCCTGAAATAATGCATTAACAAAGCATTCTAATGAGAAAGAACATATGAAAACAATTGGGTTATTGTCCAGTGGGAAGTGAAAAGGTCAATGTAAAGAGAGGTGTGCAAACATGTCCAGGGGTGATAAAAGAGGGTGAATGGCGTTTAATGTTATTTCAGTACCAGCTGTATGACTTAATTACTGGCAAAAGCTTTCACGATGTGTACAATTGGTTTGAGGTGCAATTGTGACTGCCATGCACACATCGGTTATTAACATTTATCTTCATCAATGTGACTTGCTTGTGTGATTTTGCTTTGTATACATTTGGCACTGTGTATGTGTGTGTCTTGAGCTGTTTGCATGCCTTGTGTGTGTTGGTTTTGCACTGTGTGTGTAGGACATGGTGGAGCTTCTCGCGGAGAGCCTGCAGCTAAAGGAAGAGCTGAGGCAGATTGTGGATTATACAGAGAGAAGCAGCCTAGCACGATTGAGAATATGCGGCACAAGGCACAAAGGATGTGATGTAGATGTGTGTATGATGAGTATACAAGTCAAAAAGACAAACTCAAGAGATTTGCTTGCTGCTCTGATTCTCCAAAGAATTACACACACGTTAGATTCTTTTCTGCCGATTGCTACCTCTCTCTCTCTCTTCTGCCTTATTTTCTGTCATTTTTTTTGTCTTGCACCTGATATTCGTTTTGTCCCTCAAGGAGGTTGAACAGCTTCGTCTGGAGCGGATGCAGATTGATGAGCAGTTGCGTCAGATCACACAGGGCCACCGACCAGCTGACAGGGAGAGAGGAGAGAGGGGGGAGAGAGGAGGAGGAGGAGGAGGAGGAGGAGGAGATGGCAACTCCAGTGCCTCCTCATCCTCTTTACATGGTAGTCGCTCCTACAACAGTCGAGGCCGAGGGCGTAGAGGCCACAGCTACAGCACTGGATATGGTGGGCATCTTATTTAACTACTCACCTACGGTGTGAATTGGAAATTTAGAGTAAAGTTCAGGAAAAATAAAGCCAGATAATCATAGGAATTTGTGTCTATACTTTACAAAAGCTGTATTAAGTGAATCCTTGCTGTGTGTCTGGTTCCAGGCACCAACTCAGAGCATTCTAATGCGTCTGAGACAGACTCTGAGCGCAGGGAGGAGCTCAGTGACTGGTCCCTGGCTGGAGAGGACCAGGACAGGTGAATACTCTTCAAATACCTCTTGTTACTTGTGTGTAACATTTGAATTAATTGATGCTTTGAATGGCTGATGTGCAGGGATAGAGAGCGAGGCCAACGTCCGCCAAGAGATGGTCGCAGGAGGCCAGGACCGGGCAGAGGACGAGGAGGGCCTGGAGGACGGGGAAGGGGAGGAAGAGGAGGATACAACAACAACTCTGGTAAAAGTCACTTTCCACTCTCACCAGGATGCATATAGAGGGAACAGCAAAGGCCTGTTTCTCTTGTATGAATCTTGTCCTGTTGCCATCCTCTGAAGGGCCTCGTAACTATGATGACCCCTATGCCTACGGAGTCTTGGAGACAAACACTGAGACAGACCAGACAGCTGATACAGATGCTAGTGAGTCAAACTTACCTGCCAACCGCCGACGGAGATCTCGACGACGTAGAACAGATGAGGACACCACACTGATGGATGGCATGAGCGAGTCCGACAACGCCTCAATGAGTGAAAATGGAATAGGTATGGAAGTGACATGGAAGGATCATTTAACAGGGCCTCAACTGAACACTGCATACATGGAGCACCTGTGTTTTTCCTCTAGGATATCTTATAATAAGCTCTGTCGTAGTGCCGGAAGAGTGAATCAATAGCAGGGGCCCCAAACTTTTTCCCTTGTAGGGCCAAAACTGAAATGTAATTGTGTGCTGCTGAAATGAAACACATTTTTCTTTTTCTAACTTGGCTTGTGCCAAACTGGCCTTTGCAAAGTGTTGATTTAAAAAAAAAAGAGAGAGAGAGAGAGAGAGAGAGAGAGGGAAAAAATGGGTGAGTTATACATTTTTACCCTGCAGAAAATTAAGAATGTACAAATGAATTTCCATGACAATTTTTTTTACCTTATTTTTCCACATCTTATTTTAGGCCTAGTTTTAGGCTTTTTTAAAAAAAAATTTTTTTTTTTACATAAATCTGGCAGGTCAAAATTGGCCTGCCATCAGTTTCAATTCTCTGCCCTAACTTTGGGCAGCCCTGACCTTGAGTGTGCAGCGCTGCATCATTTCAAACATAATAGGAGTAAATACAGACTACAGACAGGTCTCTGGTTGATATGACACCTTACCCCCAAATCCCTCTGTCTGTGATGACCCAACACCCTTAGATGACTCTGAAGCTCAGCCTCAGCGCCGTAACCGTAGCCGACGTCGCCGCATTCGCCTGCCCGAAGAGAGGCAGCCAGGTAACGGTGGCGGTCGCCAGTAACGCCTTCTCTGGTCAGGCTGGTATTTGTTCTGCTAAACGTTTGCGCAGCAGGTTTGTTGTGTTTCACAAAAAAATGACTAAACCAAACTCTTACAAAACAAATCTTTTAAATGACATATAGTTGAATTTGCTTGCTAAATGGTTGATGTGGCTGTTTTGCACATGGGCCTTCACCGTCTGCACGAGTGTGATGTGCAAATGGAACTTTGCCTGCTCCCTTTATTATTGTATTTCACTGCAGTATCAAATCCTCACTCAGTACTTTTTTTATTTTTAATTTTAACTAACTAACATGTGATGTTGCATTTGTCAAGTATTGGAAGCCTCCAGTTTGGCCGGAATAAAATGTTTGTTTTGTCTGTAACACAGTTCAGAGAGGTTTGTGTCAAAGTTCAGTAAGTTTGGCAGACAATGAGGATGTACACAAGAAGAAAATATAAATGCTGTCTGTACAGGGTAACTGAAATGTGTCTGAAGCTGCACGTTGGTGTTGATGTGCTTTCAGAAAAGAGACGTTGGGTGTTAGTGGACCGAAGGATCCAGAACATCAGGGACAGATGTGTGGACAAGGGATCAGCTCTGTCTTTGAGGGTTTTTGCTTATGTCCCCCATCGAAAGAAAGTAGACACTGTGACCAATAGTTGTCTCTTGTCTCCACAGTGACCGTGGCTGACTACATATCCAGGGCTGAGTCTCAGAGCAGACAGACGACCACCAAGGACACCAAGAAAACCAAGGATGTGGTGAGTACTTAAATAATGAAATGGCTTATGTTTGTTTAACTTAACAAAACAAGGTGAAACCTAGTGTATGGCGTGATGCATGGTCAGAGAGCTGGAATGTGGTGAATGTGTCGCAAGGATACAATTGTAGTTAATGTGTATTCCTTGATATTATGTTTTCATTTTTATCTCGTGCTTCAGTAATAATAACCCTTGAATAGGTCTGAAACAGCACTACATGTAACGTGGTCAAGCTACGGATGTTTCAAGTCCAGTGTTAAGAGGAGATCTTGTCACTCATATGTGATGTTTGATTTGTGTATTAAAGTGGTGTTAAATGAATGCTTCTTCAAGCACCCTGGGTACTGCAGGCCGACTGTCCTCCAACTATTTCCCCACCTTGCAACTTAGAAGAGACAGCAGGTCTCTTCTCTTAACACAGGAAACATCTCCACGACCTTTCTGTCTTCACCGTTAGTGACAGGTGTCGAAAGATGTCCACTGCTCATGGAGATGCACACACGGCGGATTAAATTATTGATATTTGTAATGTCGGCTGATGAGCTATTGTAAGATAATTTGTCCAAAAGGAATGTGAGGTAACAAAGCATCATTGTAATCAACATTCAGCTCCAGGGTTGGTCTTGCTGGAGAGTGGTAAATTACAGTTGCCAATTCTGCTTGTTACAGAATTTCAGTTCGTAGAGTTCAGCAGATGTAAAAATCAACAGAAAATAACAACAACCCACTGTGGAGTGACTTGAGTGTAAGAAAATGTGAATGAGAAACTCTCTTCTCAAGTCTTTATTGCCCTTCGTGAACGTAGGAGACGACTCCACTGTAGAAGCTGCACATTTAAACATTGCCACTCACTCACTCAGCGACCACAGCTGCTATATTCAAGCCAGATACTTCCCAGCAGCAATTGATGCATGACCATCACTTAGGGGGCCTCAGAAACTCGAACACCCAGACATAAACTAGCTTTGACTCTTTGTCTAAGTTGGTTGGTTTTTCAAATGTTTGTTTTTTTTTCCCAGTTAAGGTCTGTGGTTCCGTAGCTTTACTTATTTTAAAGTTTTTGCTCTGTGACATGAGATACATCTGTAAATGGCACAACTGTGAATTATGAAACTTTTGAAGTGTCTTCAAATTAGCTGTTGCGAACAAGTGGCTAAACAAGACCACAGAGGTTTTGGCAGGTGTTCAATTACATCCCACCGAAAGCAGAAGGAGCATCAGCGAGCTGTGGTGACGTAAGGTTCAGAGCCTAATGTTAACTTTATACTCCCAATGATTGCATTTATGCTTCTAAAAGCATAGAAGTGGTGCTCAGTAAGGGAAATTATCATTATTAACACAACCTGTAAGTCTCAGAACTTTCAGTAATCTGAAATCTAGTTGAAAATCTGATTGATCTTTGGTTGAGGGATTCCATGGCGATATTAACTCCCAGGTTGGCACACAGAAATGGGGGCTCTCAGTTAACTGCCCTTATTTAACCGGATTCTTTTCCTCTTGGCTACTTGGGCGAGACGTTATTTTAATACATTTGACAAACACTCCCTATTTTTCCCATTCTGCTCTGTTTCTTACCATTCTCATCAGGGTCAGGTGGACGCCATTGCTGAGCACAGTCCTCAGCCTGCCCCTGCAACCACCAACGGCTCAAGCAACAGTCCTGCTGACAGCGAGAGCAACAAGGCCACCAGAGCTCCCAGGTCTTCCACCGAGAGGGCCGCCAAGGTCTCCTACGAGGAGGACCCGCAAACTGTCGTCAACGGACTCTCCTAGTCAGACCCCGGCGAAGGAAATGGTTTCATATATTCAGCTTCTCTGGCTGGGCTTGATCTCTTCAGCAGCCTCAAAAGTGAATCTTTACATTTAAATAAGCACTGTTCTTTTTTACTTTAGGAATATTTGAAACCTGTTCCACTGCACAAGTTTCAGAGGTCTGTATGTTAACCTCCCCTTTACATGTTCTGTCCAGCTATTCATGTTACAAATTTTTTTAAATTGTTTTTTTTTTTTTTACAATAGTTCTTCCTGTATGAGCTTGCCAAAGATAGTCAAACACACACACACAAACACACATATTCTAACTGTACCACTCTTCAGTCCACTCTTCATTAAGAGTTCAAGGAGAGGAAAGACTGAATGCAGTATTTTTAAAAATGTAGACAGGGATTCCACTCAAACCCATACTGTGGTATGAATGCAGCAGTTCTTTTGTATTGGTAAAAATAACATCATAGCAGGGTTTTAAAACTGAAAAATACATCTGCCTTTTATCAGGTGGACACAGAAAATAAGCTTCCACAATGTTTTTTCAGGATCTTTTGTGCATCTGAAGTAGTTTGTATACTTTAATTGTTCTGCATGATCAGTACCACAGTGCAGATAGGTTTGTTGGAAACCTGGTTATATTTGACGTTATGTGATCAGCTGTTGTGCCTTGAGAGTAGTTTCAACATATTGTTGCCTGGCTCTGCACACTGTCTGAAAGCTTGTCACTCATTTCTCTGTTGCACGGACGCCCTCACCTGCCCAGGTGGAGCTGGATGAACTGTTGACTACAGAACCCTGGAGTGGCCATGGAGGGCTTTTTGTGGGGGGGGGGGGGGGGGGGGGGGAAGGGAATACTTGTACTTTTTTTTAAAATTTATTAATTTTGTGGCCACAATGACGTCTTTGCTCTATTCATTTATTTTAAGGCCATGAGATATAACTTTCCCCTGAAGTCTAGTTATCTTGAGGCTAAAAGATACAATTTGTTCAGAAAACATGAAATAACGACTGTATAAGTACACCGAGGGAGAAAATTGGCTTCAAAATAACTGAAATTGTGATGCAACTTGTTCTCAATATTTTGGGGCCACAAGATGTATGCTGTCCCCTCAATTTAATTACTTTGAGGCTCGGAAACAGAATTTGTGGTCTCCAAAAGGACTAAATTTAGGGGTCGAGCTATAACTCCTCCCCACAATGTAACTATTTTGTGACCACAAACTACTCCTTGCGCTAAAATAAAAAGGCAAATTGAGCAGATTATATCTGGCTGCCTCAAGTGAATTAAATTGATGGAACTAGTTTACCTCTCCTGGCCCCAAAGTGAAATACCCTTAACGTCTGTGACCACAGTGGATGTTTTTCTCTCTATGGCCACTCAATGGCTCTGCAGTGAATGCTCTAAGTGGTCCTCTGGCCCGGTAAGCAGGCATCAACAAACACTGAAAGACCTGACAGGATTTCAGAGGCATATCTTTTTTAAAATCAGGTGTGACTATTCTTAATGTTTGTGGGGAAAATGAGTCCAGTTATCCTTTATATATCTGTTGAGTTTGAATTTCGCTGCTTTGTTTTTCAATATGCAACCACTTTGTTCATAGAAGAAATGTTATTACAGTGTGTCTGAAAAAGAAACATTAGGAGAGTTGTTTTCTTTGCACTGAAACATAACCCCTTTTCTGTTAAGAGTTCATTGTAGTTGAGTCTGGAATACTGCCCTATTACTGTTGAGTGCTGGACGGCGATGTAGCTATCAGTGCTGTGTTCCCTGATTTTCTTGGTTCTTCCATAGATCGACTGGCTGGAAACTGGTGACGACTGTTCCACAAAGGAAGGATTATTTATTTTAAAAATGTACAGTATTTAAAAGGAAAAAAAAAAAAACTCGACACTAAAACATGCATCTCCGAGGTTTTTTTTTTTTTTTTTTTTTTTGAGACAAATGACAATTTGGACTACTGACAGTTGGACATCTTAAGTTTTTTTTTTTGTTTTGTTTGGTCGATTACAGTATGTTTTTTTTTTTTAAGGATCATTCTGGTTGGTTGATGTGCAATATGTTTTGTAAGCAGGTAGTTCTTAAATAAACTTGATCTTCCATGTAGATCTAAAACCTAAATGTGTGTCAATTAAGTTGTACCAATAATGAAAAGTAGGGTTCTTCTGCAGGATCTGAGTTATTGCCATGTCACGGCAGTACAGAGCCATTTCATTTTGTGACAACGCCTTTCTACCCCTTAAACATCCGGCTTTTTGTGCGTACTAATTTCATACTACATATTTTGAAGGCAAACGATTGCCTTAAAAGCACACAGATGATCAAGAATTCCATTAACAATTTGTACAACCCTTTTTTAATCCAGAACAATCAGAAATCTGGTGCTGGTTCAAGTCAGTCAGTGCACGGTGTGACTTCACTTCTATTTCTGGCCATCGATCAGATCTTTTGCCTCATTTATCTTGGCTGCCAGGTAGGGGGATCCACCTGTAAGACACAGATGTGACGTGTCACTTCAATCAATACATTATTCAATATAAGCCGTAACCCCCCTCCCCGTTAAAGCAGCAAACTAGCTCGCGGAAGTTGAAGGTTGTGGCAAAGTAGACGATATGAGCATGCAGTAGATTTAAGGCAAATTCTATCAGATGTGAATATTTCCACTCGCCTCGATCCGGGTGGTTCAGGATCATCAGTTTTCTATGAGCTTCTCTTATTTTATTCCTGTTGGCAGTGGGACTGGAAGATGGAACATAAGTGAATTATTATTGTTTGAACATCACTTGTAGCCTTGTTTTCTGCTGTCGTGTATTTCTAAGCGTTCACGATGAAACAAATGGATGAGAGTGTCCACATACCTGACACCTAAAACCAGGGCAGCTTCTCTCTTCGTCATCTTTGGTTCGAATCCCCCTCTATAGTAACCTCCTCCAAAGGTCTACAACAAGAAGTCACGTCAGTGTTTGTTCAAGTAACAGGTTGACATTGGTTAAAAATGGTTTTAGGTATTTTAAGTTTAAAAACAAGGTGGTTCAGGAATCTACAGTACCAGGGAGGTGCTCAAAGCACATGCAAGAACATTGCTAAAGGATGTTTGTATTGGAGAAATTTCATGCAAGCAGCACGGTGGTGCAGTGGTCAGCACTGTCGCCTCACAGCAAGAAGGTTCTGGGTTTAAGCCCCGGCTGGAGCACAGGGTCTTTCTGTGTGGGTTCTCTCTGGTACTCCGGCTTCCTCCCACAGTCCAAAGACATCAAGAGGGGACGAGGTAAATCCATCCATCCATCCATCCATTTTCTTCCGCTCATCCTTTTTGAGGGTTGTGGGGGGGCTGGAGCCTATCCCAGCAGCTTTCGGGCGAGAGGCGGGGTTCACCCTGGACGGGTTGCCAGTCCATCCCATTTGCATGTCTTTGGACTGTGGAAGGAAGCCGGAGTATCGTCGAGAACCCACGCAGGCACAGGGAGAACATGGAGACTCCACACAGAAAGATCCCATGCCTGAGCCCGGAACCTTCTTGCTGTGAGGTGACAGTGCTGACCACTGCACCACCGTGCCGCCGACGGGGTTAATCCATACTCTTAATGGACCGTAGGCGTGGCTTCAGAGTGTTCACGGTTGTCTGTCTCTATGTGTTGGCCCTGTGATTGACTGGCAACCCTTCCAGGGTGAACCCCGCCTCTCGCCCCAAGGCTGCTGGTATTGGCTCCAGCCCCCCTCCCCCGACCCTTCACAGGGTAAGAGGTAGAAAATGGATGGATGGAAATTTCATGCCACTTCAAGGAGAAAGAGGTTGTGTTAAACTTCTTACTGTCTTGGGGAAGCTCTGAAGAGCCTGTTTAACCTGAGGCTCCATCTGCTTCACGGCCCTGATGGCATAGCGACCTAGGTGATGAAGAGAGGATGCACTCTGTGGTAACAGTGGTTTTGCAGGACAAGTCCATATCAACACAGCTGCTATCAATATTTGCCTCAGTTTAATTCAAAATCATATATTCATCCCCCAAGGTACAATCTCAGATATTAGAGAGCAAGTGCACTTTCAGAATGATTATATACTTGAAAAGAAGAATAAAAACTTGTCATGAATATTCTCTGATGTAATCCAAAAAACGTCACAGTTTTTTTGTGCTGGAGTATGCACTACTGATCTGGTATAGCTTTCTCTAAGCTAGTTTTATTGTCTTATAGCAATGTACTTTACATTACACTTAAGTGCAACACTTTATTTCCTACCAAGTCGGATTGTTTTGTTTTCCCCCCCCCCCAAAAAACTCTCGGAAAGCATTAATTATTGTTTAACCTTTAATTACACTTCCCTTCAGACTGAGTCAACACATCAGTCTCAGTTTTGACGTGGGTCACTGGTGAACCAACAGTAGATCTTGCTCTATCATGAAACTAGCAGCACCAGGAGATACTCACCTGCAAAACCAGCTGCAGCTAGAGCCAGTCCCACTGCCACCATGGAGCTGGCCTGAGGACACACAGCCAGGTAAGAGCGGCAAGGAGAAGCCCCAGCACCCTGCTAGCATGACTTGACTGCAGTTGCAATGTAAACAAGTGCACGCTACTTCCTTAGCAGTAACAGAAAAGCTAATTAACATACTGCCATAAATGAACAACTCGTTAATGCTGGTTAGCTGGCTGATGAAAGAGGTAAATAAGTCACTGGCTTAAGCTTGTTCGTCTCGTGCACTGACCCATGCACGTTTGAGCAAAGCTAAAGTTAGCTTAGCAATTTCGCTGTCAAAATATACACGGAAGTCATGCGGCCGTGAAACACTGTCCGTCATGACGATAGGTACAAGCGTAAACTTACCATTTCTTTGTGCCGTGTTCGTACGTTGGACAGATCAAGGTAATAATGTTTGACCTCTCATGTTTTCACCGCAGCTCTGACGTTGGATAAGATTGTGCCGGAAATGGTGGCGAGTTGTCGCAAAATCTAAAAAAAAATTCAACCAGTAAACCTTCAGAGCGCGAGTGGGCGGGCTCCACCAAACATTTAAATAACCCTGACTTCCCGGGACTCTGGTTTCATTAAGTTAGAAAATAATCCTCTGTACCGGTGTCCCCCATGTAACTTGTAAAAACGAGTCCTTATCATAAATTTTGGAGCCAAATCAGTTGGATGACGACAACAACGTTTTGGCTGCGAGGTTAGTTTTGCCTTCCTGTGGTAGCAAACTATATTTATTTACTGCCTTGAAAGCAAAAATATAGATGAAGTGTATACGAAAGAAACCGGTAAATGGTGAAGAAGTTAAGTATTTAGTATTATTTATTTAACTTATATAACTTATTGGGTTTGTATTTCTGTGTTATAATTTTGCAAAGCATCTTTGGTAATTATCCGCCTAATCTTTTTAGCTAAATACAAGGTAGCGTAGTACGGCTTTGTGCTAATTGTTTGTTTGCGATTCTTTTGGACCTTTTTGGATTCCTTTCTTCTTTTGGACGACTGAGGAAGTCGATGTCCTTGCCGTGTTCATGCTATTTTTTATTTGCCAGAATATCTGCTGGTATTTGATTTATGTAGTTTGTAGTTTACTTGCTAGTTAATTATGCTAATTATTGCACACCTAGCTAAAGTCAGTAGGACAACCTTAGAGTAAGGTGTGTACACTGCTCAACTGGAGAGACGTCGTGATAGTTCTTGCTGACTTTGGTTTCTAATTTACATATATATATATATAAAGAAGACTACAACTCTACAACACCACTAACAACAGCTAATATATATATATATATATATATATATTTATTAGCTGTTATATATATATATATATATATATATATATATATATATATATATATATATATATATATATATATATATATTAGCTGTTGTTAGTGGTGTTGTAGAGTTGTAGTCTTCTTTATGGTTATAATTTTGGTTTGTTTGTCCACAGGAGAAAAGGAAATGCTCTTGGAAATTCACATGCTGGAATTCTGCAATTTCCTGGTTGAAATGGCCAATAGAGGGTGAGACTAGGACTATTTTTCTGTCCATTCATCAGTCTGTTTGTTGGTTTTCTTCAGCTGCTAAACATTTATGTTGAATTAAAAGTGGAATGATTTTTTTTTAAGAGAGTACAAAACCTGCAAACTGTGTTCAATGTCAAAGAGATGGGCTAGTGTCGGTCAGCATGCACACTCAGGGAAGGCTTGCCGCCACGGACGAGGCCTGGGCGAAGTGTCCCAAGAATCAAAATTAAAAGTAAATACAACTAGTTTTAAGCAACAAAAGTACCTAACAGACCTAAAAATAGGGTTTTTTTTTGCTTTCACTTTTTCAGTTTCAGTCCTGACACAACTTTCTTGTGTGGTTGATGATTACAGGCTGCTTCCACATCGGCCAGTAACTCTTGGAGAGACGGGTCAGTGGGTGCAGAGACTTAAATCTATTTCACTTTAGCAACTCTCTCTTTCTCAAATGGAACTTCTGAAAGAAGTCTAGTAGAGTATTTCTGGTAGTAAAGTTATTATTCGTCACATTGGCTGCTAGCTAGGTTTAGCTAATAAAGTTGCTGGTGCGTGTATAAGCTAATGTTGGCTGTATAGGTAAAATGGCTGCTAAATATTTGTCCCACAGCTAATAAATGCCAAAACATAATGTTTGTGACAGAATAAGTAAGCAGTTTTGATATTTAAAGCTGTAGGTGGAACACTGTGTTGTGTATGAATCGATGGTGATGGAGTCGAGCCATAGGAATGTGACTAAGGATGATTTTCATTAACAATTGAATATATCTGTCAAACGGAGTTATTTAAATATTTTTGAGCTGGAAACAGGTTTCATATAAACATTTTGACAAAAGCAAATGTCGTAGTGTGCTAAGGCGTATCAAGAGACTCCAGAGGTACTCCAAACACCAGAGGGCAGGAGATCACTTTTCAAGCGCCAGCTTTACAGCTTTAATCGTAGCCATGTTATCCAAACCTAACCAGGTGTTTACCATGGCACTGGCACATCCTATCACGTGACAATTGAGCACAGGACAGTGAATACCTGTGTCCACTGGAGGGTTATTTGACCAAGAATTGAATACAGATTAAAACCTTTCCTTTTACAGAGAAAAGCCAAATGTTGGTGGTGGTTAGCTGGTTTTTGGCCACTGGAAAAGGGGCTGTAGGGACTTGATGAAGAACTGATCAAATAGGCAAATACACCAAGTGTTTGCCAGTAAAACAGATACAGTAAGACACACCAGCGTGCCTGACCTCTGGATAAAACATTCATTTGCTTTAGTGATATTTGGCTCAAAGGCTGTCCTCCCTCAGCTTCACCAGGGTCTGCAGCTAGAGCGCTGTATACAGACATCCTGGCTCGGGGTGACAGCTAGTTATAGGGCAGAAGATCCTGTGAACATCTGCTGGTTGTCTCGAAGAGCAATTTAAAACCGAACATGCCCTGCTGCATCCCTCCTACCACCGGACCGCAACACGACAGCAGCTAACACAATGGGACAGTGAAGGGCCTAATTATTGCCCCTATCATTTGCATAATTACAATGTTTTTTTCTGAATCATGGGCAGTATAGAAATTGTAAATTGTAGTGGAGCTGCTGTCTGTCCTTAGTGGAAGTCATTTTTAAATGGAGAGAGCCGGTTCTGCTAGCCAGGCTGCCAGGCTCAGGCAAGAGGTCCCAATCAGCCAGCCTCACAGACTGCTTATTCAATAGGATTTAAAAAGCCAACTGTGTGGAGAAATGAGAGTTTTGCCCCCCAAATCATATGGAATTACAGTGCTGGTTGCATATGGAGGGAGCCAGTGGCAAGCACAAAAGCCCACAGGAAGCAGCTATTTCTGTGTGTTTTATTAACCCAACCAAGCAATTTAATTCTTTTGTTCGGTGGAGTTCTACTTCATTGATTAACAAAAGCGGGGATATATTTTTTTCAGCCCCTTTTGAAAAGCCTGAAATGTCAAGCCTTTTAAAGGAGATTATTCTGCCTGTGTGCAATGAATAGAGCCCAGAGTAACCTTTTGTCTACAATTAAATATTCCAGCATAAATATAAAAGAAAATCAGAGATGGGGAAGATTGAGTCAGGAGAGATTGGAGAGGTAGATCCTCTGCCAGATAGTGGCAACAGCTTGGCTCTAATTAGATATGCCAGGCGGGCTGTGAGCAGTCACTCTCCACAGCACGTTGAGAGAGGAGGTAGCCTAAGAGAGGAGGACAGAGGGAACCTATCTGCTCATCTGTCTGTCCAGCGCCTTCCTCTGGGCATCCACAAGGTATTTCAGGAGACTTTGTTTTGTTTTGTTTTCCACCCTTACTTGTTTTCCCGGCATTTTGCAGCGGAAGAAGGAGAGTCTAAAAGGCAATGCCTTCTGGGAACTGCATAAACAGAGAGGAATGCATGAAAAAAAAAAAGTTGCGTGATTGTTTATGAATCTGAGGGATGATTAGGAATGACAATAAGTTGCTTTAGGGACAGTTTTTTTTTCTGCTCAGGAGGTAGACTGGCCTAGAGGAGATGAGGAGGGTGATATTTTGTTTGGATCCATGCAGTGGATTGTGTTTTGTGAAGTGCAGTTGGGCTTTGCATTTTTATTGTGCTCTGAAGAGGCAGAATTGGACCGAAGTGACCTGCTTTCCATATAAGTGAAGAGTGAGCTTTTAATACCTCTGGATGGAAACATTTATTTGATGATAAAAGTTTTGTCATTAGTTTATCAGAAGTTGTTGAGACTCAGTAACAGGGGATATTCTCACTGTTAAGAGATAATAGTGTCACCTGTGTTTGCACACAATATCAAACACATGCCCTTTAATTCATCTATAGATTAAATTAATAAAGGACTGAATAAAACTATGATAATCTGTTCTGCCGGTTTAATTTTAGCTAACTGTGTCACAAGTTCGTTCCAGTCGCTGCTCTGACTTGTAGTCTGTCGATTATTTTCCCGACCAATCATTTTTAGGATGCGCTAATGAGAAGGGCTTGTTTCTGCCAATACCTGAGGTGCATTTGTCAGCTTTTTGACATATTGGGACTTACTCACACTTAATTGACCCCCTTTGTCATGTTTACAGTCTGGAGTCTGCGTCTCTTTTTTTTGTAATATCTTGTGAGAAAAGGAAAGGGGTTCTTAGGATGCAGACTGATTTGGCTTTATAAGTTTAAGGCTGAAGTGAATTATTTAGCTTTTCATGCAAACAATAATTTGTATATTCATGACAAATTGGATGGAATTGTGTAAAAACATTTGCATCTGTGAGTTTTTAGGAAACAGTTAAAGACTTCTGCTGTTGGAAAGTTTTATACAGTCTCTGATGAAACTAGTTGAGTCTTTCACTGAGCTCTGTTGTCTCTATATTTTTCCATTCTCTCTATATTTTATCTATATTGTTGGTGAGAGGGAAAAATCGTTCCTCAATTCTCTGCATATTTCAGCTAGTGGACATGAACAATATTTAAAGAGTTTCGGGAAATCACTCCAGAGATCTTGAATTTATTTTGTCTGAGCCTTAAGGAGGACGTACAGGTCATGACAGCAGCCATGGGATGAAGTTATTTCAGTCTCTCTCCTTCCCACCAGTACGTTTAGTTTGGGCCATGCAGAGGAGGCAAGATCAACAGTTCAGCATACAGCTAAAAACACATAGCACTGCACAAACAGTATCAAAAAGAACCAAAAATGACCTGTGTTTTTAAGTGCCCTGGATATTTTCTGTTGTTTTTGGCTTAAATGAGTTAAAATGGAACTTCTTAAGAATGTAAACCCAGGTTATTAAAGTCTTTGACTAAAATAATTCATCTAGAGGATGCTGCACTTCTCCTGTCCTATTGAGGCTTGAATCTTTGTCTTGAGTTATTCTTTCTGTTGGTCTTTATTTGATTCTGTTCAACTCTAAAGCTGTTTTCAAGACTTTACTGTTATTCAGTAAGTGATTCAAGAAGCTAGTGTGTAGCACTTCCCTGTTGGTGTGGCTTTTGAACTTCTGAGTGCTGATGAGAGACAGTGTGGTGTCATCTTGGTGTTAGGCCCTGCATGCCAATCTCTCACACAGGGGAATCGCTTCGGTCATGTTGTGCTTTAGGTATATCTGAATGTGAGGATTTCAGATGTACACTGCTGCAGAGATGTGATGCAGAGACTTCTTCATTCCTGTCCTTGACTGTGCAGAAAGCAATGCTGCATACCTCTCAGGTTCCAGTGGACATTTATGGCAAATTTCCCTTGAAGACATTCCAGAGGTCACGTACGTGTGAGCTGACAGGGACTTTGACATTTGAGCACCAAAATGTTTTCAGAGATTCCTTGAGTCCTAGCAGATATTTGAGCCAAATTTGAAGAACGTCCCTCAAAGCGTTGGTGAGATATTGCGGTAACGAGAATGGGACGGATGGACCAACAAACATGGACAGAGAATCCAATTACATGATAGAATCTCCGACTGTCGAGTCAACCTATGTCACAGATTGTTCTGCCTGGCAGTGACATGACTGGGGATGCTGGTTTTGACTTGCTTTCAACATGGCGGCTCAGTCACACATGGTCATCCTTTTACTGCTAATTAGTAGTGTAAAGTACGTTTCTGAAAATATTTGAGGCAGTACCTCACTTTACTGTATATCAACTCTGCCTAGTTCTATGGTTTGATCTGACTCACAGGCTGGCTGTTTTACACTGGGAATAATTAATTTGTACTATGTAGAGGGTCACAAATTTCGATACACTGAAAGCTGACAACCTGAAATTCTATGTTTAGATTTCCTGCTGTGAGTAGGAAATGAATGGGATCTGGTTTGTCTTTCTCTTACGAGCCAAGATGAGAACACCTAATCTGTCCCTGGTTCAGACCTGGACAGGGATCTCCCTTTGTTTCTGTCAGCACTCTGATGGATACAATCCATGGATGTATAATAAGACCTGGACACAACTTTTAAATGGTAGCATCCATCATGGAATGTTCTCTGGCCCAGAAAGACTTTCTCCATAGACTTGCACAGTGAAAGTCATGACTGTTTTTAAGGGTGGATACATTTATTTGGGCACCACAAAATGGCTTATTTAATTATCATACTGCAATCTATTTAAGTGAAACTTAAGAAGACCAGAAAGACTGAATAATTTCATGCCTGTTCATGTTATCAGAGGGTTAAATCTGAGGTTGGAAGACTTGACCAGTGGAATCTTTAATGCATTTGCTTGACTCCCTGGTGCGGCCCACTGAGCACATGCACGGGTGTTTACCTCATGTACCTCAGTTGAGAATGTTGTGCTTCAGGTGCTGCTGAGCAGCTTTCCACGGGAATTAAACAAAGGCATATCATCAGAGCACATTTGCTACATTTGGACTTGAGAATCAGTTTCATTCAAATGAATTTCACTGACATTTTGAGTGTGCAGCGCAAAACACGAAATTAATTCTCAATTTAACGTTTGATCCTTTGAAATTCATGTAAGTATAAATGATGCTTTAACCGTGTATCCAAACCTTTCTGCAGCCCTTCTGACTGTAACCATTTAACCCAAACCCGGCCTCAACCCAAACTGTCCTCGGTAACCCCATTTCTGCTTCATCTTAATTCTAATCTGAACTAAAGTGCTAATCCTAAACTAAGCACTTCAAGAGGTGAACAGCATTAAAATGTCCTCACTTGACTTCGATTGATCTGATACTATGGGACGTGTTGGTCCTCATAAGTCTAGAAACATGGCAGCACTAACACCCGGTGGCGTGCATGCACACATACATAAATCTAATGTCACCTCTATTTCAGGCGTCCCAGAGGGTTTTATCAGAGCTTTGGAGGGCTGATTGGAGGAGACAGCCGTAATGACTGCAGGCCGCGGGGTCACAACCCTGTTATGATAACTAAACTCTGAGGTCAAGTGCCTGAACAGCAGCTGGCTCTGTCAGCTGATGGTGCCTGATAGCAGCAGATGATTACTGCTTTGTTATTTAAGAGTTAAATCCAAATGTACTTATGGATAGAATTTGTTTTTTTTTTTTTGTGTGTGTGTGCTCATTTTCTGTGCCAAATATCAGCCAACCTGAGATCAGTCAGCCAACGTAATCCCTCAGCGTGCCATTTTGTTCAGATTTTAACAGAACGATACACATTCAGAAGCTACTGAGCAACATAGTCTTTGATTTGGAGTTTCTCTCCACTTAGCGGAAACAAGTTCATAGTTTGTCTCTTTCTTTGGTCTCTTGATGGAAATTGTTGGCTCTTTAGTTGTTAAATGCTCCATTATTGGCTGCTCACGTTATGTATGCATCCTCTCTGTAGCCGCTCTGTATATGTAAGTGTGTGTGTGTGTGTGTGTGTGTTTATAAAAAATTGAGAGCAGTAAATGAATTCAGTTAGAATACTGAATTCATTTTTGTACACAAAAAGAAAGTCCTTGCATAAATCTGTTTCAGGAATATTGATCAAGAATGTTTTTCTGTCATGAACACACGATGGTTATTTTTACAGCCGTTTCAGGTGCTGTAACTAAATATTGTGAAGTGTTCATGAAACAAGGAATGATGTTTCAACAGAACACACTTTCCAAACAGTGGCAAACAGCTTCACGTTGGACAGCGAGCCTCCAAAAGCGCTCCGTGGTTATCCGTCGGCGTTTGATTCACGGCACAGGGAAGACAGTTTTGAAAGCATTCTTTGATGCTGGAAACTAAAATTTACCGAAAATATATTTTTTTCACATTTGTGAACCATTTGCAGTGTGACATAGAGGAGGCCTCCTCACAACATTTGTGTTTTAGCATCCAAATGTATGTGTTCGTTTCCGACTGCCAGGCTGACACACAGCATAGGCAGACTGACTTCTACAGACCGTTGGAGCACATGTGTAAATCTGGCATAATGCTGATTTTTTACTTTTCCCAAAGAGGACTGCTAGCCTGGCAGAAAGGAAACAAGAATTATTCAATCAAACAGCTCTCCTTCCATATCCAGATTGACTCCTGCTGCATAAAGCTGGTTGCATAATCCTTTTATCAAACCCTCCGATGGAATACTCTTACTGGAAATATCCAGAAAGAGAAATAATATTAAGGTCATTTCTATCTCTAGTTTATTTTCTCCTTTTAAAAAAAAAAGAAAAAAGAAAAAAGCACCCCTGCTTTCCGTTTTTATCTTGAGAAAATAATTACTTCAGGTTTGCGGATGGAGACCTGACTGCTGATTGGGAATGTTCTCTGACCACTGAGGGAATCTCTGCCCTCATCAGTAATAACAGAATCAAATTGTCCTCATTTTTTCAAAGCAGCATGTCTGGGAAAGAGTGTTCGTCCTGCACTGGGATGAGCTTTGGTTAGGAAAACGTAACGTGGGATGGCTGTTCGTACTAATATCTCCAAAGTGGGAGATATGGAGGCTGTGAGAGCTGCTCTTCTGTCCTGTCAGCATTTTCTAGCTGTATATCTCTGTTCTCTGAGTGTGTGGGTTTAGCTTCCTATGTGCATAATGTTGTATTAAAAATATCCTGTGTTACTAATTTATTATTTACTATTTAGTTTCTTATCACTTAGATGTCCCCCTATGTTATTGTGTACATATACTGCAATTTTAAAGACAGTACAGTATGAAACACATATATTATTTTACATATTACACGGATAATAATCGTCATAAGCTCCGGGTGATGAACCTTTCACTTTTTGTTTAATCAATTCTATACCTGAAGTTTCATTTGTAATCTAAACTTGCGTGAGATGGGCTGATGGCATTTGAAATATATGATTTACATCTAGAAACATCTTCCCTTTGATTTTTTTCTCTCTGGACAGGAATTAGAATACTGGCCTCAGCAAAGAGATTAACACAAGATGATAAATGATGGCCCTCGACACTCTTTTATTCTTCTTTGGCTTCTGATGACGCATTCAAGTCAGAAGTTTAGTACGGTGCAAAAAGGAAACCAACCTGGCATAACGTTTTTTTTTTTTTTCTTAACGTGATACTCTAAATGTGCACGACTTCCAAATGGGACAGCCAAGAAAACCAGAGCTTGATCTTATGATAAAACAGGCTGTAACAATATTTCCCCTCGCTGTGGGACAGGACCATAAAACAGACCATTGTTGACTTTACATCAGTGTTGCAACTTGTGCTGTCAATGATAATGTTAAGAAACGAATCATAGCTCAACTTAAGTGAACAGATTTTTGTTGTAGGACATCTTTTAGATGCTGTTGAACATGTGTTCACTTTTCAGCTGAACACACCGCTAGCCCCTCGGCGTTGAGTCACATGTACATCAAAAAGAGCTGCAGAACAAAAAAGTGAAAATTGAAACCTTGCCGGTGAAAGAAAGATGGACCTATCTGATGCCGAGGCTTTATCACACTGATGGAATGACACAGAATACAGCCTTGAACCAGGGCTCTGACGTCTGGTCAGTGGATCCAGGAATTAACTGACTCCACTCCATTAGTGTCTCTGACCAAAGTGGGCACACAAGGTCGTAGATCGCCTTGTCAACCAGGTCGGCTCTAGTGTGTGATGATTGGTAATGGGATAACAAGTCATAGTTCACACTGTAGCTACTCTGCTGTGTGTGTGCATGTGTTTATGTGTGTGTGTGTGTGTGTGTGTGTGTGTTCGTGCGTGTGTGTGGAGACAGTGAGAGAGCTGTGTGTCTGCAGACCTATAATTATCCTCCTGAGGAAAACAAGTGCAGAGTGAGTGGCCCATTGTGGAAACAGGATTATAGCCTGTGAGAGAACAGAACACTCCACGCTCTGCGTTGTTTAATGTTTTTTGAATTCTGCTTGAGCCATTGGAGCTGCGTTGTGTGTGTGTGTGTGTGTGTGTGTGTGTGTGCGTGTGTGCGTGTGTGTGTGAAATCTAAAGAGTCTCATTTTAATAATTCAGCAAAACATTAAGTAGAATATACAACTTTGTTGTGTTGGAATGTGGCTTCAGCTCAGGGCAGGTGGTTATTAGTATGACAACGTTCTTTGTCTCAGTATCAAACAGCTCATTTAGTTTGTGTTGATCAAGGTGTGTGACCCAGAGGAGTAGAGACAAGGAGTACAAATAAAGAAAGAGAAAGAGAAGGCAGGCTTTTCTCTCAGCAAGTTGTCACTTGTGTAAGAAAGCCGCCAAACCAATAATTTTGTCAAGTCCTTTTTTTAGCGGAGCGGCTGAAGCGTCTTTGGATTGCCACATGTATAAAGGCAGCCCATATAAAGCCATTCACAGTAGTGAATGAACACGCCATCTGTGGGGCTTTCTTATTTCCTCTTCTCTTTTCTTCCCCTCCTTTTTCAAGCCTTGTAATCAAATTTGAGCAAAATCAAATGGCGGGAGGATAGAAGGAGAGCAGTGGGGGGGGGGAGGGTTCAATGAAAGTACCTTTTGTTGGTCTGAAACGAGCAAGTAATTTACAAAATGCCCTCCCTTTGTACAGGGGGCTAAGGGAAGAAAGAAATCAGTAGCTTTTAGAAGCTAGGCCTTGCGCTGCGACGGGCAAGATAATGAAAGCCGTCTTGTGTTTGTGGGATAGAGAGCATCTCAAAGGCAGACCGGGCCCCGGCTCAGGGTTAGCTCGGCTACTGAAAAAAAAAAAAAAAAACACAACACAACACTCTCGCACATACAGAGGAGTCCACATGACTCCTCTGTATGTGCGTGTGTGTGTGTGTGCTTGTGTGTTTGGCAAAGAGCGGCAAAACAGGACGGCTGTGCCTGGCTACTCTTGGCAGAGACACTCGCAGCAACAGACAGAGTTGTCGATGCTGAGGAGAGACGAGGGATGAAAGACTGGTTTCACTGGCATCGTAAGGCTGCTGATCTCCTCTTACCTGTTGTACTCCTGCAGGTGCATCCGGGTGGCCCTGCTCTCAGAGGTGCAACACCTCCCCAGAGGAGTCTGGAGGAGCGATGGAGATGCCGGGATCGTTGTACAGAAGGATTAAGAGGATTTCAGCTGGCTTGTTTCGTGCCCTCTGTGCTGCACGTCTTGGAGTGGAGCATCTGATGACGGAGAGACACTTGGCATTTACCTGTGTGGATCTGCATGGATTACCAGAACTACCTGAGTGACACCTGGGGCGACAGCTGCTTTGGATTAGTGTAGGTCAGATGATTTTGAATCCGAGTACATTTTTGATTTTGTTGTTTAACTAAATGCGTGAAAAAGCAGGTCATTTACTCACCTAACATTCATTCAAACATAGAAATTTTCTGACATGCAGCTGATGTTAGTTGATGTTTTGACTTGGAGGTTTTAAATTTGTGGTAGCAGTTCTCGATGTTAAAATGATTGAAATACTTCTAACAACCAGTCATTAAAGTTCGTTTACTGTGGTTATCCGCTATGTCTGTTTGGCCTACAGACGAGTTCCTGGCTACAGTGGATGGACCTGGAGCTGAAGTCTCATCCTGCAGTGCAGACCGGTGAGTGATGGCTGCCGAAATTACACTTATTACCCATATATATTGTTTTCCTCTCTCCTGTTTCACACACACACCCACACACACACGCGCGCACACACACACACACACACACACAGACACTTCAGCATATTCTTGAAAACTGTCACTTCTGTTCCAAAATCAGACTTGTTTTTCTGTGTCTCCCTCATTGCATCTTTCGTGCTCTTATCTGAAATAATGGATAAAATTGATATATTCTGAAATTAAGTTTGCCGTCTTTCATGTGTGGACGGTGTTTCATTTAAAACTTTGTCCTGTAGTTTCAGAAAAAAAAGCTCTTTATGCTTATTTTTCTTTGGCTGTTTGTTCAGTTCAGTGATTTTGTTGTGACAGAAGCACAACTTTGTCTTTGCATATTTACTTCTTGGTTACACAGCTCTCCATGGGGTTAGTTTTCACCACAACTTAAGTGCCAAGGTCGGTAAAAAAAAACTATGTCAAAATGAGATTTATTCAAAGTTGGCTATAGATGGCACATGCCTCGTCACTGGTGATAAAACAGGGTTGACTACAGTATGTATTTGTGCGTTGTTTGTGTTGGTGACAGCTGCCAGCATAATGCAGAGCCTGGTTGCAGTCGTATTTTGTATTCCAGTAAAGGTCAGTGTAGTGATAAAGATCTTGCTGTGGCTTGTTGTGACACGTGCACCTGTGATCAAACAGATTGTAGTTAGAGGACACTTTATCTTGCTGTACTGTGTGGCTCACACAATTTGTTTTAACACAATGAGCAACAACATTTTGTCAAGTCACTCATGGGAGCGTTTGAGGCATTGCTGAAATTGAGTGACCGGTGAGAGATATGATGGATTTCCTTTGTTAAAAGTGTATGAAATATAGACTGTGACATTGTTTAAGTTGTTCAGTTTCCTGATGCAATAGCTGCATTATTGTACAAATGACATTAAAGAGACGGATTCGTTCTTCTTCAGTATGATTATTAGGTCCAAATTTGTGTGCCTAATTGTTTGGTTTATCATGAAACCTGTCTGACAATCCAGTTTAGGCCCAACACAAAATAATAAACCCAGCAAAGAGCCAAATGTTGTAACTTTGTGAGCAATATAAAGTGAGACAGTCCATGTTAGGAGGCAGGGTGTCGGTTGGTGACTTTTGAACAGGAGACTTGAGTTTGATCCAACAAACACCAGACTTTGTCAGCGGGACACTTGTGTTTTATTGCTTTTCCAGTGGCAGGCGGGGTCTAGAGTTGTGACAGGCTAGTTTGGGTGTGTTACTGTTGTTGTGTGTGCCAGTACGAAGTTTCGGGTATCCTGGTTAATGGTTTTTGAGAGATAGACATTCTTCATAAGTTATAGAAATGTAAGGGAACTACGGAATAATATGGGCTGGCATCTTCAGCCATGCTAAAAAAGGCTGATGTCATATTACTTGGTCACCTCATGGGGAAAGTTTCACACTTCCTTTCTTCCTCTGTTGAGGGAACAATAAAAAAAGTCAGTCACATTGAAATGGGCTGATTTCTCTGTTGGCAGAGTGAAATGTCAGAATTTGCACTGGAACAAACACTCCGGTTGAAATTCAATCAGAACAGAATGTGTAATGAGCTATCTTGGTGTTGCCACACACTAACAGGCAGGGTCCCTGGCAGCCTGATAGGTTTGTCACACTGCATGCATCGCTGCTTTGATTGTTACTAGCAAACTTCTCAATCCCCCCCCCTGGGCCGCTCCCCAGCCCAGGTGTGTGTGGGGGTGTGTGGTGATGTCTGTGGGTTTGTGAGTGAGAGATCAAAACAATCAGGGATGCATTTGCTTTTCACTTTGTTTTTTGCCCAGCTACCCTGAACAGTATCAGCTGTGACACTTCTCAGAGTTCTTCTTACGGTTCAAATTTTCCACGTACCCCATATTTACCAGAGCACCAGAAGTCCTTAAATGTAACATTAAGAATCAAATTAAGTTCAAAGTTTTAAAAGTTAAATCTGCTTCACAGGGTTCAGGAAGCACAAATACCTGCAGTAATTATGCAACCAGAAGAAGTTGCCAGAGTCTCATGTATTTTCTAAAATGTGTAGAACTGAAATCAGATTTTGGATCATATTTATATTCTGTTATGACCTACGACGAGTAGGTGGTAATTGAAAGCATCAGAAATGACTGATAGGGACTTTTGAATTACAGATACAATCCAGAGTAATTACGACTGCAGCAAAGATGATGTGCCAGTGGCTGGGACACTGATGCTGGGGGCTGCTGTTTGATTCCCGAGCTGTTTCAGCTGATGTTGCATTGGAAGACTTTTAATGCTTATTTAAACAGAAACCATGAGGTTTTTTATACCTTAATCTAACCACTTGAGCCCAGACTTGCACCCTATTTTTGAACAGATGAAACATGGCGATGCGTCATGTTAAACACTCATAAGTGGTGTTTTTTTTTTTTCTCCGATGATCAATAAGCCATTGACTTAGTCTTCTTTCTCCCCAAAATCACATAAAAAGCAAAGCCCTTTGTCCTCAGTGAGTCCATTCAACCAGACTGTTTCTCCAGATACAGGTTGTGTACCTGCACGCACGCACGCACGCAGGCAGGCAGGCACACGCACACATCTAATTTTTAGTTATGTACAGTTTTACAGCCACCTCTGCATTGTTATTCATGATCAAACATGCTGGGGTTGAGAATTTTCAGTTTTATTGAATGACCTCATCCAACAGAAACTACGTGAAACTTACACAGAATATCTTTTCAATATCAGAGCGATGTCTCTCTTTTCTTATTAACTTTCTGAGCTGGATATTGATCTCTTCTTTGATGGGGCTGCATGAGGAACAATGAATGTGCATTTTTTCATTCAAAAAAACCTGCAGATTTTCTGCCATTTTATTGCATGGATTTATGAAAGGAAAAAAAAAGCTTTCATGCATTGATGGAATACGTAAACATCAAATAGGACTGGATGTATCAAAATAAATATAATTTTTATTCCGAGCTGATCTGTACTTTATGTTCAGCTTGTTCGTTAGCTCACATTTTTTCTAATTTAACCGTAGCAGCAACATCTCTATCAAATCTCATGGTTTATTAGTCTGCCAGGTTAGCAGTGGGATGTGACCCGTACAGCTCCCTGAGGACCCTCTAATAACTGCTAATGGGCTGTTAAAGTAGTGGGTGTGGCCTGCACTGGTCAGGACTGGATGGTTGGCTCTCACCACCAATTACAGCTCATCGAACAGAAGAGGCAGAGCGCTGATTTCCTCTGTGTGTGTGTGTGTGTGTGTGTGTGTGTGTGTGCATCTGTCAGTCAGGCTCTTTTTTTCAGCCAGTTAGCTGTGTATAGGCAGTTATTAGCAGCAGCAGCAGCCAGTCATTAAGCCTGTCATTTCCTCTGTCTGCCAGCTGACCTACTGATTTAGACAGCTGCTGTACTTAACCTATGAACTCTGATTCCCCTGCTTACTCCACATGAAGGCTGTGAGTGTGTTGTCGAGGCAGAGGATGGCTGTGTGTGTGCATGGGCTTATACGTGTACAGATACCCAGTATGATATACTTAAAAGAAATGACATGTACTAGTATTTGCATATGGGTGTGCTGATAGGATGCCAATATGAGTTGTTGTTTTTTTTTTTTGTTGCTCTTTTTGGGTTTCGGTTCTGCATATGGAAGTCCACTGTAGAAATGTGGAATACTTGATAATATTTCACGTAGGTTTTTTTTTTTTCTGACAGCATAAATTCAGTTTTCCGTGTTTCTGTGCTTCAGTTTTGGAAATGAGTTTTTCAAGCACATTTATATCCAAGTCCAAGTTATCTGATGTCAAAAATGCAATGAAATACTTGTACTCTTGCTCCCATACGCTTATGTGTGGATTCTGAAATTATTTTAGGAACTTCTTAAGTATTTCAGTATTGCAAAAACTTATTATTAAAATTATTCCAGTTCAGTTGTAGTTGTTTTGTGCCAATTCATAACAGAAGTTATCTCAGTAAACTCATCACATAGACCACGCCCTTTATCGATTTACCAGACTCATCGATATAGCAGGCTTCTGGTGACAATGGTGAGGAAAAGACTCTGAGGGAGGAAATACCCGCAGAAAGTGACAGGAGAAAAGAGAAAGCACAAAACTAGACAAGAGACAAAATGATACCACCGTTGCTACGTTAAAATGCAGGGATGAAGAGGAAACACGATAAAATGAAACCTGTAAAGCACAGCGTGATTTTCCTGTGATCGTATGGCAGCAGGGCTTGTTTCTCCTCTTTGCTGTACCTATAAATAAACGCTTTTATACAGATATATTCTGTATTTACTTTGTTACTCTGTGTGTGTGTGGTAGGATATTCCTTTTTGAAATTATATAATGTATGTTCAGACACAGACTGAGGTTTTAAAACAGGTGTGTATTGGTACCTTCATTTAAATATCCACTAATACCTTCTGACTTCCCCACTACTGGGATTAACCTCATGCTACTTTGTCTTAGCAGCTGCTCTGTGTGGTTCTCAGGAAGCCTCCCAAAGCCCTACTAGTGGTGAAAGAAGCAGAAATTAGTCAGCTTTCTGCACCAAAGCTGCTGCATTAAGACAGCCCTCACCTTGGCCCGCAAGCTGCGTTAGCTGTACTGCTTATCCGAAAGCTAGCAAAGTCAATCAGTCAGACCTTAAGCTAACTAAAGCTACCTCTGCTCTGCCTTGTCTTCTTGAGATAAGGTAATGAGGATCCAGAGGGGTTAAGGTGAAGTTTGGTGTCTGTGTATTTGAGTCGGAGGTGCCGAATGTAATGGATGACCAGTGGATATCTCAGTAAATACACTGACTCTTAGGTAGGAGAGTAGGAATCACAGGGGTATTGTCTTAGATGATAAGGCAATGAGAGGCTTAATGAGTTGTATCAGGGACGAGGATGGGGTACTCACATACCTGCTATCTAGATGTGACACCTCGGCTTGGCCCCCGAGCAGGCTAGGCAGTGTTAATATTCCCTTTTGTCTTGTCGTGATAAGCTAATGAGAGTTATAGCCAGGGGTGATGAGAGTGTTAAGAGCTGCTTTAGTGGACGGAGAGGAACAAGGGACAGTCGAGCCGTTAAACCTCCTGGTTGGATACAGCAGGGCAGCTCACAGTCTCCTGGAGTTAATCACAAATCACACGTTGTCCCGCACTGATCAGGTAGAGAGAGAAGAGCAGGGTTGAAGTCAGAGGTACAAAAGGAAAAGACTTACTCCCTTAAGGACTGTCTGTCTTTGCCAAAAATTGTATTCCGAACCACCTTGAAGCGAGAGAGAGTTTGGAATTAAATGAAGATTATGAAAGTGAGGATTGGCATCAGTTTGTTTTGAAAAGGCCTGGGGATAACAAAGGGTTTGTGTTCACACCGTCTCCATAAACTGTGCTGCTGATTAACGTAAACTGCATCTTTTCAAAGGAACAAGCTAACTTTTTTTTAGAATTAGACTTATTTATCATATCCTCCAGAGCCAGAGAAGAAGATAGATGTTCTTCTCTCCTGTATGTACCTTAGGGAGCTAACACCCACAGAGACCAGCTGGTCGCTACATAGCTTAGCACAGCGAATGGGAGTGGATGTACAGGTTTGCATACCAAAAGTTTTATGTGTTCCTTTTAGGATGGTCTTTAAAAGCATCTTGGAAATTTTATGTAAGTTATTTTATTATCAAATGAACCACACCTGAGCAATATAATACATCATCGTTAAGATATTAGTATCTTTTTTTCTTTTCTCGAAATTCATGGTTCTGTAAAAATGCTAACATTTACTTCATAAAGTCTCTGAAAGCCACAGAACAGCAGAGGCTACACATTTAGTTTTTCAAGCTCATCGCCGATGGAGCTGTTTCCCAAATATGAACTGCACAAGCTCATCGATGCCTCCTCGGAAGGTTCGTTGCTGCTCTGTGCAGCACCAAAACCCTGACTGAAGATGTTTGAATAGCAACCCAATGATATTTTACTGCCTGCTTTGAGGAACTCAAGGATGCTTGTGGCCGTCTGTATTTAACAATAAATAATAATAATAATGCATAACGAAGTCACAATAACAAGGCCTGAAAACACTGCAGACTTCAGATCTCATCAAATTCCATAACATTACATGTTACACACCTGAATCCTGGTCATACATCCCACACACGCCTCGACCTCCTGCTGTGGCTCTATGCCCCCCCCCCCCCCCCCCCCCAGGGGAGTGCACCCCTCAGTTTGAGAACCTCTGCTATAACTAATGGTGCAGATGATGAGGGCTTGCGTAATCGCCTGCCATCCATCAAACACAAGATGACAGCAACACAATACACAACCTGGTAGGGGAGAGACAAATGAATGGAGCTGAACACACACACACACAGAGATATGTTAGATTAAAATCAAAATATCACATTTTAAATATTATAGAATCACATTTCACTTCACAAACAAAGATTGTGTTTTTTTTTCTTTTGCTACGACTGTAACTAAATGAAAGAAAATTGATGGAGAGATATATTTCCTTAAAAAATGTAGATGTTTATTTTTTTTAGCTGTTAGTAACAAGGTTCAGGGGTCATGAGGGACCTGGAAAATGAAAAAAAAAAGAAGCATTTTTCAAGTATGGAAAAGCTCTTGAAAAATAAATAAAGCCATAAAAATGAGCACAAGTCATGAAAATCTGCTTCGCAAAATTGAAACTTAATTTAAGATCAACTCAAAAGACCTCATTTGGTCAATATTCAGTTATTCAGTAATTTTAGTTAATTATTTGCTGGTACATTTTAACATGGATTTCTGTTTATTTTGTGTGTTTCAGAGTATATTTGGTCAGGAAAATATTCTTCAAATGGGGAAAACTCATGGAAATGTATCAGTAAAATTTTGGATGAACCCTGGTTTTCACAAACCTCGGGGTGGGAGGGTGAACGTGAGCCATGAAAGAACTCATGAAATGTTGTTGTAGCTCCTTAGAACATAGTGAGAACTTTTTACATCAGCCTTACTGGACATATGCACTTTCTGAGTGAACTCCTCTGTTCTTGTACAAAACGGTTCATGACTACTCACGAAAATTCTACTTCGGCACAAACGCTTCATGCAGTTGTGTCTGTCAGTCCCTCGTCTGAGTGCAATTCACTGCAGGAAATATGTTGACAGATTTCTTTTTGCCATTTAAAGCAAAGTGAATTTTTCATAACTTCTACCAAGAAATAGTACTTAGACGCTGTGAGGTGGAATCGACCCACACCTAATATTGATCAGAAGGTCTGTGTATGGATGGTGGCGCTCAGGTGTTTGTGTATAAGCTACGAGCTGCGGTGATGTTTGCAAGCCTCTTCAAGCCTCAAGGTCTTCCTAGTCTTATACACACACACACACACACATACACACACACACACGCAAAGACACACAAAAACACATGCACATCGAGCGGCACCCTGCTTTGCTTTTAGAGCCATTACTGTCAAACAGCTGTTAGCACATCAAGAGAAGTGCTGTTGATGGGATAGAGCGAAGGAGGGAGAGAGGCTGTGGGATAAATGGTCTGGGCCAATAGATAGATAGATTGATGGACAGATAAGTGGGTGTAGAGAGAAGAGGGAGGGGTGCAAGGGATGAAGTGGTAGATGGATGAATGGCAGGGTGGAGGGAGGGGTGGTGGGGGTGCAGGGCAGGACTAGGCAAGGCCCTCTCTAAGTGAAGACAGATTGATGGAGGTGTCAAAGAGGACTCCAGAGAGGAACAGCCCTTTATTTGACAGTCAATTATCAGATAGACCCAGTGGCCTTGCAGTTCATGGCGTCACCTCCTACGCTACACAAGTGGGTTTCAAACCATGGGTGGACACCGAGAGCATTAAATTAAGCCTTAAGAGGAAAAAATGGTGGTTTCAATTGCTGAACATCCTCCAGTGAAGTCTAAACTCACAGTCTGCCTCATAGAATTCATTGTTGAGTTATATTTAGCTGCGGCACACAGACACAGAGAAGCAGTCTGACAGATCTGAGTTTATCCCTGATTTAGCAATGAATTTAGAAAAATCATCAAACAGCCTGAGCTAGATGATGCAACCTCCTCTACTGCCAAGCAGAGAGGAGCTAAACAGGAGAGATGCTCTCTGTTGAGCTTGGGTTTCATGACAGAACTTTGACTGTGGTAACTAAGTTCAGCGAGGCCATGGAGAACGACTTCCAGACGGCTTCAAAGAGATTCTTGACCACCCTCCGCCGTCTCAGGAGGGGGAAATAGTGCACTGCCAACACTCTGTATGGTGCTGGCGGTGTGATGCTGACCTCGACTTGAGATGTTGTGGATTGGTGGAGGGAATACTTTGAGGAAACGTCTTGCAATGAGGAAGTAGTGCCTGGGCACTCAATGGTGGGCTCTCCTATCTCTGAGGCTGAGGTTGTTGAGGTGGTCAAAAAGGTGGCAGGGCAGGAGTGGATGAGATCTGCCCGGAGTTCCTTAAGGCCCTAGATACTGTGGGGCTGTCCTGGTTGACACAACTCTGCAACATCGCGTGGATATCGGGGGCAGTACCTCTGGATTGGCAGACTAGGGTGGTGAGTCCCCTTTTTAAGAAGGGGGATAAGAGGGTGTGTTCCAGCTTCTGTGGGATCACACTCCTCAGCCTTCCTGGTAAGGTCCATTTGGGGGTTTTTGGGAGGAGGGTGCATCGGATAGTTAAACCTCACATCCAGTAGGAGCAGTGTGGTTTTCATCCTGGTTGTGGAACTGTGGACCAGCTCTTCACTTTCAGCAGGGTCCTTGAGGTTGCATGAGAGTTTACCCAACCCGTCGACATGTGTTTTGTGGAATTGAAGAGGGCATTCGACCATGTCCCTTGGGGGGGGTGCTGTGGGGGTTGCCCCGGGAGCATGGGGTATCAGACCACCTGATTCGGGCGGTTCACTCCCTGTATGACCAGTGACAGAGCTCGGTCTGCATTGCCTGCAGTAAGTCGGCATTGTTTCCAGTGAGGGTCAGACTTTGCCAGAGCTGCCCTTTGTCACCGATTCTGTTCATAACTTTTATGGACAGAATCTTGAGGCGCAGTCAGCGTGTTTAGGGGATCTGGTTAGGTGGCTGCAGGATTGGGTCTCTGTTCTTTGTGGAAAATGTGGTCCTGCTAGCTTCGTTAGGCCACGACCTTCAGCTCTAGCTGGATAGGTTCGCAGCCAAGTGTGAAGCCGCTAGGATGAGAATCAGCACCTCCAAGTCAGAGTCGATGGTTCTCACCTGGCAAAGGGTGGAGCGCCATCATCAGGTCTGGGATGATACCCTACCCCAAGTGGAGGAGTTAAAGTACCTTGGGGTCTTGTTCACATTAAGAAACCATCACATTTAAAGGCAAATTATCTTAATAGGCTGTGGTTTACTCTCTGAATCCCCTTCTGGGTATCTGAATGTGTGAAAAGCTGCTATTTTTGCATCGCAGATTATTTTTAATCAATACCTACCAGTCGTTTTGGGCAAACGTACGTGTGAGCTGTACTGTTGCAGAAATTATATTTCTCATAGTTAAAAAAAAGATCTGTGATAGTCATTAATATACTTACCTAAAGAGAAGAAAAAGCAAGACTCAAAAGGACACAAAGGAGTGATTTATTTTTATGAACAACATTTTGTTAGAGAATACACATCTTTGTGTTTCATTGAAAGATTGCAGTATTTTCCAAAGGACTTCTTTGTACTCAAGTGATGGTTGACATGTCAAATGTGATGCCACTGAAATATTTTCAGGTGAAACACATCATAGTTGTCAGTTTTGTAATGAACGTGTGTGTGTGTGGGGGTTTTTCTTTTGCCAGACAGAGAATTTTCCTCTACAAGTGCTCTTTTAATGCTTTGGAAATTCAGGTGATTTGCTGATGATTTAAAGAGCCCCGAGGATGTGTTACACCCCCACAGCAATTACCTCTCTTAATACATCTGTCTGCTGTACAACAACCAATAACACAATAGTTATTGATTATTTTTCTCCCCCAGCATTATTTTGAAGCTCATTTTACAGATCACACCCAGAGGCAGACATGAAAAATGAGGTGAAAAATGTAGCAGTTATTTTCAGTGAAACAGATTTTTAAGCCCACATGATGGGGATGGGGAGGTTGGTGAAGGGGCCTCAGAGACGGAGGTGGCCTTGCAGACAAGGCTGTCGGAGTTGTGTTGCTATTGGGACGCTCAGAGGCTTCAAGAAGCCTCATGTGTGCTATTCAGTGTTCAGCCTTGAGTTGAGATGCCACAGCCAAGTGTTGTGGAGAAGAAAATAAAACATATGTGCGCTCATTGCCATGATTGGCGCACGTCAGTGGATGAATGGACAGATATACAATACACTCCTTTTAATTTCACTTTTACAATCGTAGTGATTCTACTCATTTGCATTCACGACTGGGGCCAGCTCCCCTTTCAAGTTTACCTTTATAAAACCTCAGTATGCTTGTTTTCACCAATTTTAAATATCTTTCCCTGTGGTGCATGATAATAGTCCTCCAATTTCAGTTTCGCAGGGAGGCAGGGATTCTACCAGGAAGTGCCCTCCAAAGTGATGGCGTTCTGAAAGTGCTCTGAAATAATATTTTGTGTTTTTTCAATGGAAAGTTTTTCATTTGTTCCTGGAATGTTCTGTCTACGTAGGACAAGATTCTCTAAAAATAGTTAGGTGAAGCTATTGATGATATATAGAAAAATTCAACAACATCTCCAACACTTCCATTGAATATTACAGATAGTTAACCTTATGGGAACATCATTTGAAATAATTGAACTCTCTAAATCCTAAAACCATCTTTGAATGTCAGATTAAAACATGTTCTATGACATCATTAGAACTTGTTAGCTGGGGTTTGTGAGTCCATGTTAATAGTCGTTCCAGCTTAAGTGAGAAGCAAAGCACAGAAATACAGTTTGGAGCTTGAGGAGTTGACATGTAGCGTTAGCTGTGCAGGTTGTTGAACAGGGTGACATCACTCATCGATCCTTAGACTTTGAAACGCTCGCTCTCTCTCTCCCAATGCCCCTGCTAACATTATGCACACATTGTACACTCTGAGCTATTCTTTGTTATTGCACCGCAAAAGACAGAAAAGAAATAGTTTGTTTAAAAAAAAAAAAATCCTCGATGTTTTGGACCAGCGGGGAGTCATTTTATAAGTCCAGGGGGCTGCCAAGCCACACTCAGGGATACAATGACATCTGGGTTCCACAATTATTATGTTTCTTATTTTGCTGAACGTTTTTGTCAAGTCATTCTTTATCTCGTTGTGCTTTTTTTTCTTCTTTTTTTTTTACTCACACCCCTTAACCATAATCCTTAACATATATCTATACAACAACAACTATATAAACAACAGAGAATGATAAACATAAGTCTGCATAATGATGAGGTGAAGACCCCCCGCTTCCCAACACGAGGCCCAGGGTTCAATCCCTGGCAGGAGGTCTGTATTTTATCCCCCGAGCATTAGTTTTGTCCCCCTCTAAGAGTGCTGCACCTGAGTGATGTGCTTAGTTTATTCCATGGGGGTCTGTTACATGCTTTAGTGGTGGATAATGTCGTTTTCTCCACACCAGCTAAGCTTTTCATTCAACTTGCCAGTTTTACTATTTTCAGCTAATTTGTGAAGACAGTTTGTCATCTAGACATGTCCTCTCACTGCCTGGCAACATACAAAGATACATTATGTGTGTGTGTGTGTGTGTGTG
>NC_141333.1:4730272-4757772 GCF_037954235.1 Aulostomus chinensis | reverse complement strand
AATTACACACGGATGGCCCCGCGCGCCATGTTGGCTTTCATACGGCTGATGTGAATTTGTGTGTGGTGCATAAATGTAGAGGTTGCAAGGGAATGTACGGGAAGGGAGAAAAAAAAAAAAAAAAGACAGGCAAACATGCATTTCCCTATTTTCATTTTCTTTCAGGTGTAAAAACATCTAATCTTATACTCACTTTCGTGCTTACTATAAACTGATTTATTTTTTGATATTTCTACATTTTAGGAAAGGAAATAAAATGCCCAAATGTACTGACAAATAAATGTGAAATATTTTCCGAATGCACCTGCATGCATACATCTGCACTTTATAAAAACTACAAAAGAATGGATTTTCTTTTATATGATGACAGCAGTCAGCTTTTATAAGCCTGGAATCTCGTTCTCTGATGTTGGTATCACATTGCAGGACCGTAACATTTAAAAGGTGAAAGCAGCTGGATTTTGTCTACTTCTTTTTCCAGATAGAGGTATCATATCAAAACGACAGCCGCTTCATTCAACGTCCTTTAATGTCATTTAAATCTCTAACTGTTGTGTGCAGACTGATAATCTTCCTCTTTGTGATCTGTGGACTAATGAGACCTCTCCTCTCTCCCTCTCCCTGCGCTGAAGTCTTCAATCCTAATTTCTTAATGCTGAAACACAAAGACTTGGCTGCAGCGTGGCCTCAGCGGAGATCCGTACTGACCATGATTTGATTGAATAAAGGAACAAAAAAAAAAAAAGAGGGGGGGGGGGAGTGGGAGGTGGGTAAAATCGAGACAGGGTTGAAATAGCGGTGGTGCCGAGCATTTTTAAGGCAGCATTAATGAAAGGGTATCATTTTAGCCAATTAAAGGGATGCAGGGAGGGAGAGAGGCTTGAATTTAGACTTGCACCTTTGCTCGACATACAGCTTCAGCACATCCCTGATTAGTACAGAGTATAAAATCTGGACTGATACCAGACGGGAGGAGAGGGACCTTTAGAAGCGAGTGATGAGAACAGTGTCAGCGTCTGCTATCCTGCAACCATCGCCGCTCAGCCGAAAGGTTAAAGCACGGCCTCGCCTGCTAGACACGACTACAGAAATTCATGTCCATGTAGGAGCACTCTCAATGTGCAGTTATTTTATTTTATATTTTGCTCAAAACTGTGTTACTATATAAGTTGACATTTTTCTGTTTTGTGTATAAATACCACTCACAACAGTTTTACACCAAATAAAATCACACAGTACTATAAATGTTTGGGCTTGGTATCGAGTGGAAAAATGCCAACAAGAGTTGAGAGGGACAAATTAAATTTGTGCGTAACTGGTGTCTATTTTCACTTTATGAAACACTTTTGTGTGTGAGAAAATACCAAGGAGCTGAAAACTAAACCCCCCAAAATTTGTAGCATTCATTTTAATTGAATTTTCATTGTATTATAATTGTTTTTAATCAGTGTCGTAAAAAGCATCATTCAGGAACTGGCGTGGAAGTGGAGGTATCTGAAGATTCCTGTACCAAAGTTGTATGAGATGGGCCAACACTCGGGCTGCTGTTGGCCTTGCTGACCACCAGCAGCATCCACAGATGGCCGGTGTGGATGTGTTGACGGGAGGTTAAAGGGCATTTTAAATGTCATTTTAGAAACATGCAGGATTTAATTCCCTCAGAGTTGGTGCGACAAAAGGGCTGAAAGGCTTTAATGCAAACAAGCATGAAAAAGTACCTTTGTTATATGCATGCTGGTATTTGCTCAGAATTCCACACTCGGTACATCCCTAAAATTCCCAGCCCTAATAAACACGGGTACACCACCAGCGCAACCTAGAAAATACTGCTCAGTATTACAAGATTACACTAAACCCACTCGTTTGATTCATGTGCTGCAGTCCTTCATACTGATTTATCTTAACATCTGTTTTGTACCCCCCAGGGTCAATCAGGTCTGCTCTCAGTGGTGTGAAGGACTGGCATATTCCCCTATGTTTGTCAACAAGTACAACACCTCCTTCAAACTAAGCGGTTTGGTTTAAACTTCCCCATAACAAGCAAAAACCTACAGAATAATATGTGAGTCTAAGCCCCCCGCGTCACGCCGTCCTCTCCTGCGTTCGTAAGACTGGTGGATTTCAATCGGTCTCGTATTTCAGTTTTTCTCTTGTAACCATTCTTGGCTCGAGCATGATACAATCAATCTGTTTGTTGTTCTTGGCTCTTCATTCATTATTGTCTTCATCATCAGGCCTTCGTACGCGTTCTCACTTTTGTCTGCCTAAGTTCCGTGTCTACGTTTTCTCTGTGTTTCCTCCTCAGTATTCAGACTGAGATTTCTGTCTTTCCCTCCTCTCCGCCTCTTATTCTTTTTATTCTCTCATGAGTAAATCTGGTGCTCTGCTGATTCTGCTGCAAAGACACACACAGTCTCTCAACATTTCACTCCATTTCCAAGCTCCAGCCTGTTTCTTCTTACTGGCCATTTGTATGTAGAAGTTACATTTATTTCTAACATCATCTCTTGAAAGTAAATGACCAGTCTATTGAGCTCACTCTTCCTACTGCACATACCAGTATATGTTTGTTTGTTTTTTTTAAACTAAAAGAGCCAAATGACCCTTTTAATTTGTAAGTTGCCTTCCTGTTTTGTTTTTTCTTTTCTTTTTTTCCGGTGAGTAACATTCGACCCCACAAATTCACCGGAAAGCAGCATGAAGGACAGTGGCGGGGTTTCTCTGGTTCCCACCTCTACTCTGACCATGTTCACCTGGGTTTTGTGTTGCTATCATCGCTGGAGCAGACAAAATACTCACATCTCCTGCAGCATTAATCGACCCTGGACAAAATCCAAATGTTATTTTTTTACACACATATATATATATATATATATATATATATATATATATATATATATATAATACTGTCAAGTATTGCTTGTGATTGTCTAAAACCACACCAGTAAGTTACCTTGTTGCCTGGATTGACATGCTCCTTCATTCCATTCATAATGAACATGGTGCCTGTGGCTTTTATGTGTGAGCACCAAATATGAGCATCGGTCAGCAGCAGCAGTGGTGTTTCAGGGAAACCTTTTAAAAAGCTCGAACTCAACACTACACAACACATTTAGGATGCTTTTTGAAACATTTTGTCTTTCATTGGAGCAACTGAGCAAGTGCATGATACTAAATCACTGATGGTAAATGTTGGTTTGGCTCTTTTTGTGGGATTGGAACATGATAGATACAGAATAAGAAATGCTTTTGTTTGAGTGTTTCTAGGGATGTCAGATTAGTCGTGACTACGTTACCGGACAGCTGACGTATAGAAGATGATTTCTGTTTTGGAATGAGGGATTATACCTGCATCACCTGCAAAGCAGGCCTGTAAACACTTTCAGAGATATACACACACTCTTCACAGCACCCTTCCAGACTCTGCTGGGGTGTGCGTGTGTGTGTGTGTGTGTGCGTGTGCGTGTGTGCATGCGTGTTGATACGCATTTCATGTATTACTCACAGATCAAATACAGGCTTCTCACCTACTGCCCTCCCAAGAGAGAGTGAGTGTGTGTGTTATTAACCCCCAAACCACTGCTGCTCATCTACTGGCATTAACCCCATTATCCTCTCCTCTCCTCACCCCCCCCCCCACACACACACACACACACTTTTTCTTCTCCTTTTTTCTCCCTCTCTTTTTTGACAGCAGTAATGAAGTCCCATTCCTCTATCATGCACTTATTCTTTCCTCGTTTTCCCTTTCCCTCCATCTCTCCACAGTAACCGGTGGCGGAGGTTAGACAAGCACCCTCTCCCTCCATCCCTCCATCCCTCCCTCATCAGATCCCAGAGGTACTCTCTGTTTAACGAGGCTGGATATCTGTTTCCTAAAATCAATTGCCTGTCTTAAATGAACATCCCCGACCATCTGCTTCAGGGGCTCTCTCTTACACACACTCACACACACACACACACACTGCTCTCTCTTTCCCTCAATGGTGTTCCAATCCCAATATTTGTCGAGTGTGTGATCCAGCAGGCTCCTCCAGGGCCCCAGGGGCCTGATGTTGGGTTTCTCCCAGGGCCCTTCTAACTGCCTGGCCGGGGGGCCTCGCACTTGGCCCGGCTCCCTCCCTCCTATCTTCTTTCTCTCTCTTTGCTTTCTGTTTGATTAATCTCTAAACCTGTGTGACACATGGATGAGGCGCTGAGACTGCCAGAGGATTGTGTGCGCGTGTGTGTATGTGTGAAAGTGAGTTTGGAAAAAAGTGAAATGCACAGCTAATCCCTTTAGCAACCTGTTAGCTGTTGCATTGTGTTTGGGTGGCAACAGTGGCACTAGTAGTCCTGACACTGGTAATCTCACATCTCTATAAACCACACTCACCTAGATTGACCTTTGACCTTTCAGTGATGCTCAAGCTTCAGAGGAATGTTTCTCTACATCCAGAAATGGATCCCCGAGACTTCCTGAGGCCACTTATTTGTGAGCTGAGATATTTGCTGTTGTTGAGGAGTTTGCAACTCTGATTGTGTCTGTCATTGTTTTCTAACAGTTTTTTTTTTTTTTTGACGTCTTTTAAAATACTGTTGCCAGACAACCTTCAGAGGTTGCACTCCACAAACCACTGGGAATGAACGAGTGCCCACTGGTACAAAGTGGAGACACACATGAAGTGATCATGAATGCCGCTGCCCTTGAAAGAGGGAAATCATCAACAGATTTGTGTAACAGAAAGAGGAGAAACCATGTGATGATTATTTGAACTGTGACAGACATTCAGACATAATTTTCACTTCTGACTCAGAAAGCTGGAATTGTAGCTCACTGAGACAAATTTAAACCGTTGGTTTTGCCCTTTTACGACCTTATATCAGTTAAACTCCAGATTCCTCCCCCTCCTCACTCAAAATGCTATTGTGTTCACCCCCCACCCCCCACCCCTTTGCTTCATTAATTACAAACAAAGTCAAAAGATGGTCCTGTCAATCAAACACTCAACTGTCACTTTCTCCGCTTTGTCTCTCACATCTCTGTCTGTCAGAGCTGAGCTGCTCTGCATTCATTGATCGTTTTGTGTGTGTGTGTGTGTGTGTGTGTGTATGTGTGTGTGCGTGTGTTTGAATTTGTGTGTATGTGCATTTTTAGTGGCTTCAGGGCAGGAAATTAGCACCAGCTACCAGCCAAAGGCTCTACAAATATATGCAGCTTGTAGATAACATATACTTTTGATTGATACTATTAACTTGCTGGTAAATATAGAGTAATTATATATCAGTGGCTGCTAGATTTGCATATTTTAAGTCTGATGTATCCAAAATTCTAATTTATTTCAGACAGGTAGCTATTACAAGAACAAGTGGGACCACTGAAACAGACAGGTTTCTCCTCGCATGGTTCTGAATCACTTTGTACGGCTTAACTCAAGAAAATCAGGATTTATGTGGAACTGAACAATGGATGATTGACAGTCTCTCTTCCATTCGCACGTGAACATCTGAATCTTTGATGCAGCTGAGTGGATGAACACAGCATCCTTTGACCTGTCGTCAAACTGCTGTCTGCTCAGTTTTAAACGGTCACCTCCTATCTGCTCTCAAAAACTCAGGGCTCCTGCTCTCAGGATGCGTGGGATCTCTCTGGGCCAGGGGCACAGGGGTTCACCAGAACCACAGTTCTGTTTGTGTCTTAGTTGGAGGTTCACAGTTTGCATTTCAATTTGGGAGGTCTTTTTTTTTTTTCACACTCCAAAAATGGCAACTATCAGCATGAAGGAAGCAGCGGTTCAGCAAGCCCAGGGTTTTGTTTATGATGGGGTTTTCTGTTCACTGTGATTCGCACATTACGGAGAAAAAAAAATAACCTCCCAGCATGAGCTGAAATGAATATATAACATAAATGTAGCCGCTGCTGCGTTTGTCTCTTATTTGTGGTCACCATGGCGCTAGTGCCTCGACTCTTTTTTTATACTTTCTCAATGAGGGCGGGGCTACATGCTCAGCATGCACACATAGTCTAATATATCTTCGGTTTCCCCGTGGAACCAAAACTTTGCGTTCCAACCCTCCGTTGTGTATCGAACAGTTCAGTATGACATTCAGTCTGGATGCTCAAGCTTCACTGCGCATTCGTTATTTAGAGACTCAAATCGAGCAAGGGTGTGAATGGTTGTCTGTCGCTACATGTCAGCCTTGTGATGGGCAGGTGACCTGTCCAGGTTGCAACCCGCGTCTCACTCGCTTGGCTGTAGAGGATAAGTGGTAAAAAATAATGGAGGGACAGATATTTGTGGATTGAATGATCCAGACTAGCGGCTTGAAGCACTGAGTCAGTGAAATGATGTCTGGCCACTTCTATCTGGCTAGATCAAACACACACACACACACACACACCCACACACTTCCTGTGATGGGGGGGCTAATAGGGTTAATTGTCATGTAAAACCATCACTGCGGTTAACTTCATGGCCAATCGCTCAAAATCTCTCTCTCTCTCAGACACACACACACACACACACACACACACACACTCTCTCTCTCACTCTCACCCATCGTCCCATGGGATCTTTTCTCGCCCAGATGGCTTTTTTCCCAGTGGCTGTGTGCTCTAGCATGGGTGTATATGTATATGTAAGTGTGTGAGTGTGTGTGTGTGTGTGAGAGAGAGAGAGAGAGAGAGAGAGAGGGAGGGAGTGAGATAGAGAGAAAGAGAAAGAGCTCCTGGCAGGCCACAAGGGGCTTTGTGGTGAACAAGGCGCATCTTCTCCGTCTAATTAATTTACTATTATATAGCACCTGTTTCAGGCTAGATAGAGCTGGGGGCACATCACATCAGACACAAGCCCCTGACATGGAGAGGTAATGGGGGAGGAAGGGCAGGGATGGACAGAGGAGGAGGGAAGAGAAAATAGAGGATGGAGCAGAGGGACACAAGAAGAGAAGGGGTGAGGAAAGGAAGACGGGAGGGTGAGAAGGCAGCAGAGGATGGCGGGGAGGGATGGAGGCAGACAGTCATAAATGGGTTTGAACTGATTATATAAAGCCGATCCTTTTGATCATGTTTAAGACCTTTAAATGGAAATATGTTTGAGGGAGGAGGGGCCGCGATGGGGGTTGGAGATCGGGTGGGGAGGGTGCAGCTTATTACATTTTCACACTGAAAAAAATAACATGCGGCACACATTATTTATTGAATTACAGCCTTGCAAGTTTTATGATTGCATTTTATTATAGTTTGTTCTGTGCACTTTTTGTCCTTGTACAGTTTTGCACAGTCGATGGAAAACCTGAATGTGTTCTCTGTTGCATGAGATCCAAATGAGTCTGAATCCACCTGCTCAGATTTAAAAGTTAACTTTCAAACATGATTCGACCCCTCGGTCAAGGTGGGTTTCATCTGCACTGACAGCAGATAGCTGATGCACGCCACCTCGTTTGTGCCAGAAACTCTTTTAAAGTGGACATAACATGACTCTTTCAATTATGAGTAGATGTATTATTGTACAGGTCCCTTCAGTTCATTCTTACGTGTATTTGTTTACTCTTTATATTTTCTCTTAATTACTCCTAACCTCAGTGATATCAAATATTAATGTAAAATAAAGCCTAAAACACAAGGGCAGGGTGAGTGATTGAGTTCCTGTATTTGGCATTTTATTGATAAAGCAATGTTTTTAATCAATTATCAGTGCTGCTGCTTTCCTCTAAACACAGATTTTATAGTTAAACTTCTCGTATCTCCTCAAGACCTTTTAGCGGCTTCAAGCTCTAAGATGAGATAAACCTTTATTTGTCCCTCAGTGGGGAAATTGGCACTGTTACAGCAGCAGAAACAGAGAAGTAGCAGCAGAAAACGTACAAGAGCAATAAATAGCAGAAACTATAAGAAAACTACAATACACTAGAATAAAATACAATCGACTACAATAAATACTAGCAGCATCAGTGCTGGCTATTGCACAGTACAGCACTATCATTACGAAAACATTACAATTCTCCATTCGATAAGATGGAGTCACTCGTCCTGATTTGGCGTCACTGACTCGCTGCAACTCGAGGAAACAGAAAGTCAAGCTGCACTGAAAGGGTCTTAGCTCAAAGCTAAGGGGACTTTACAGGGGGGAATCAGTTGTGACGAGGTTAAACGCCGTTACAGTGAGACTGTTTCTGAGCTGCATCAGTTCCTTGGAATTATTTCTCACAGTACATCAAAACCACATGATGTGTCAGTCAGTCAAGCGATCAGTTCGAGTAACACATCATTCTAGAGCTGAATGCACTTTAATTAAGCACAGTGCGACTTCTTTCCATCGGTGGGAATGAGTCAAATAAAGCATCAATGATACAAGTACAACTCTGCACCCAATATGTGATACACTGCCACCTCATCTCTCTCCCTCTTTCTCTTTCTGAGTTCATTAGTTTCCAGACCGGTGCTCCTCCTGGATTACCATAACCTGTCAGCCGTGAAACACCACAAAACAATTTTCTGCTTGTTAAAAAAAAAAGAGAGAGAGAGAGAGAAGGGGGGGGGGGGGCAGACGCCTAGCTTGCTCTGTTGCATCCCACAGCCAGAGAAAGAGAGAGAGAGAGGGCGGGGGGGGGGGGGGTTACGCTACCTGTGTGTTTTTCTAATGAACACCACACTGAACTAATAAAAATGTGTCAGGCAGTGTGAGAGGATCGGGGTAAAGGCGAGGAAGGAAAGGCACTAAAGTAGAATTAATGCAAACAAATAACTGAGAGGTGATAACTAGTTAAAGACCCCCCCCCCCCCCCCCCCCCCCAGAAACATAATAAACACCACACTGTGTCTGGCATGGATTTTGAAGAAAAAATGTCATTGCTACATTATAATTCTTAGAATGTCTCTCTCCTCATTATGTAAAGATTTTTCATTTCACAAGTTGAGCTGCCAGTCACACGATGTCTCCACTTTACTGTAAAGTCAATTGTCTCTATTATGCTGAGTGTTGGAAGTATGATCCTACATCATAATTCAGGCATACTGTAATTATTTTAGACAGATTTCTGGTTTAACTTGGACTAGTTTTTTGGGTTTAGTGGCAAACTAATGTGAAGTTACCGATTGGAGCCGATTGAATTCTCCTCAGGAACCTACGGTGGCCAATTTATCTGTTCGCTCTGAAAACATTTGTCCCTGATCGTGATGTCCGCCCACATCCACGTGTCGCTTGTCCCAATTTCGTTTAGTTTCTTTTCTTTTGTCCTTTCTGTTCCTTTACCTCAAGGATTCAGTGTTCCACCATTGGTCCAAATTCTCGCAATACAGCCTTTCCCACTGACAGGAACGGGTCCAGTGCCCATTTGTGAAACGTATTTTGAACCTTTCCAAGTCTTCTCACCAACGTCAGGTTGTCAGTGTGGATTGGAAAATAGATGGTTAATCGGGTTCCGTTTATTTTGCATGTCTACTCTGTGGTCAGGAACCACTCTATTCCGGTAAAAAAGGGCTTAAATGGTATTCCTAGCAACCCCTTTATCTTCATCCTCACTCATCTTCTACATGTTCCAAGTCTTACCAAATTCAGGCTGCCACTAAAATGCCACACCAGCTGGCACGGAGAGCAGAAAATGCAAAAGTGGTTGAGTTGTGCGTTTTGTGGAAACAACTCTGCAAAATGGTGGGCACCCTAGAGGCCCCGCCTCAAATTGAAGAAAAGATTCACTCTGTGGTCCTTTTTAGTGATGTTGCCTGATGCCTCCTGAAACCATGTGGTTTTTTTAAAATAAAATGTATGTAAAATTGACGAAACATGCAACATATCCAAGCAACAATATTTTATCGTGAATCAACCCAGCTGGGGGGGGGGGGGTCCTGGTTGGCCTACCACATACTGACTCCACAATTACTTCAATCTCAGATGTTAGATAATGTTATTTTTCCACTGTGCTCTAAACAGCCAGATTTTTTTTTATTTTTTTTTAGCCTTTGCTGTTGATTTCCTGACAACCGTTGGCATGGATAACGCTACTTTCTCCCATCAAGGAGGAGACTTGGCTCACTGTTTACCTTCCCGTCTGCTCTCGGTGTTTGTACTGATAAAACTGCTCTCCCTGCAAATTAAAAATCGGACCCCTTGGTGTTGACTGTTGGCACATTCGCTGGCTGAGACGGCTGGAAGTGTGTTCCAGTGAATATTGACCCATTAGTTTAGCTTGGGTGGGTCTATTCTTCTGACATATGCAAGGGACTTTCAGAACTGGAAACGATCACATGGACGGCCTCAGAGAGCACATATGTACCGGACTTGCACATTTAGACTCTTAGATAATCAAAAGTAAAAAGAGCATCTCTCAAAAGATTATTTATTTAATTGCCTTTGCCTATTGCCTAAAACGCCCTTGAACTTTCAATTTCTTGTCTTTCTCCCTGTATGTAAAAAAAAAAAAATCTTAATTTTTGTTTGGACTGGCGTACTTTTTGTTTGTGGGAGCATCACAAGGTCATTTTCCCTCCATCGAGTGCTATAATTCCATATAATATCATAATTTGCGCAGGAGTGAATTGAGTCTTCATCCTGGCCGATCCCTTTCCTTCTGATGGACAGGGAGGTAAATTTAAATGGTCTGATGTCAGTGACTCAGATAGACGGTGTTTCAGTCAGGTTAAATAGTTTCATGATGAACTTTTCACCCCATGTTTGAACTTTGAATGATAGGGCTGAGAGTTTGTAAACTGACATTTTGTAATAATGTTTGTGTAATTGATGTAATGTAAATTTTGGTCCCCCATAGCTTGCAGCAACATGTATAGTGAGACTTTTTCTGATCTCTGGATTCACCAAAAGGTCATGAAATCGAGATATTTAATGGCTAGGAATTGAGAAACAAAACTTCAGAGTAGATTTGCGGTAAGTATTCCAATCAAAGAAAATCTGAGCCCCCACAAATGATGATGCATTCATGTTCGCACCTAAAAGGTTGAGCTGGTGGTAGTTTTCAGATGTGGATCATGGTGATGAAGAGCTAGACTTCCTGCTTCTGGTAGCAAATATTTTTAGTATGGCCGCTCAGCCTCACTGACGCACAACTTATAAGCAGCTGTTTTCCATCCCAATATTTATTTTCTCACTTTCTCCTTCTCCTTCCTTTCATTTCCGTGTGTGTGTGTGTGTGTGTGTGTGTGTGTGTGTGTGTGCGCTCAGGTGATTACAGTCTGAAGGTTCCCCTACTTACCTTGGACTGAACAATAGAGAGCTGTGAATAGAAGCTGCTCACGTGGTTTACTATAATGGGTTGCAGGGCCAGACTCTGTGTGTGTGTGTGTGTGTGTGTGTGTGTGTGTGTGTGTGTGTGTGTGTGTGTGTGTGTGTGTGTGTGTGTGTGTGTGTGTGTGTGTGTGTGTGTGTGTGTGTGACGTATAGAGACAATGCATGTGCTGTTGGCTGTATAATTACAGGCGTAATCTTACTATGCAGATGGTTTCATTCACCAGTGTGGGGGAGTGGGGAAGAATGTAATGACATAAAGAGTATAGGTTGCAATATATTAAGAATAATATAGGCTTCCTCTGGCTCATGCTGCTGTAATGGCACTATGTGACACATGGCATGGGCTGAGAAAGGTGAAATTACAGTGTATCATGCAAGTGTGGAAATGATGAAGAATAATGGCTGTGTAAATCAGACGGCACATGTGACACTTGAGTATCACACATGCCGGCAGCTCCGTTTCCCCTGTATCACTGTCACTGAATCCCACACATGGTGTTTGTTTGTTTGTATCATGTTTTAAAACTTGAGGGACGCACTTGGCATAACAGAAGCGTTGTCAACATTAATGCTTGAAAATCCCAAGTCTTGTTGATTGAAGCTGGCCAAGAATGGAGAGAGCAATCAGAACGATAGGCCTGCTCTTAAATGTCTCCCAGACCAAATATGCACACCTCCATCTGCTGTGTACCACAGCCTCCATGCAGGTAGCCGTTCCTCCACAGACGGGATAATGGACAGTAGTTGGAAGGTTGCGCCAACACTGTGCTCGAGATGGCCGTTCACAGTGCCTGATTGTGGGGAGCCACTCACGCTCCATCAGAAAATTTGAAACTCCCCGCGACAGCTTTAAGTCCTTCCTTCCTGCTGCTCACTGGACTGCATGGAGACAGCCTTACTTCAGCCATGAAAGTCACTAGTATGTCACCAGCTGGTGCACGATGACATGATAGATTGATTGTGAGGGAATATTCAATGCTCTTGATGGCAAAAGGTATGATTTTTCATGGTCGAAAATATCTGAAACTGGAGTATTTGGTTGCGAATGCATTTGTGTACTGTATTCTCAACCAATTAAATGGCCGTTTTCACGTTTTAATATGTGAGATAAATGAAAGAATTGGTAACTTTAAATCAGTCTTTTTTTTTTAAAAGCCTACCTAAGCATCTCTTGCATAAACCTAAGGAGACCTTGACATATCATGAAACATCCTATTTTTCAAGATGGGAATGATTTTTGTTTTGGAAAGCTACATTCTCATGAAAGTCAGCGCAGAAATACAAGAACTCTAAATGCCCTTGTTGTCATGGGATGGTCATCAATGCATTTTCAGCATCGGACCTTCAGCGGGGAGTCGTCATCAGGTTTGATGCTGAAAACCCTCAGAGAAAAATAATGTGTGTTGCGTTAAGTCTGGAATCTCTCATGGAAGGAACCAGCGTACTGGAAGAGGTCCTGTGATGCAGCTTTGTATTTTGTTTTGGGTGGGATTCTGGCTGGTGGAGGCTCATCTTCGTTTGGTCCCATCTTCTCCCCAAAGATGGTGTTAATAAATTATCTCTCTGCTTTCAGATGATTGGTGGATACTCCAATGCTTAGTCAAATAACTGCCTTTATTTCCGAGTCGATATGTTAGCGTTTCAGTGACAACCACTCTCCCATGTGGGTTAATATCAGCGTCTATCCCACAGTGTTAGATAGAGATAAACACAACACTGCTAAAAGACTTTCTCCTTCAGATCTCTCTGGCTCCGTCCGTCTTCTTCACTGTATTTCTCTCCCCTCTCTTGCTCATTGTCTAGAAAAGATTACAGAGGGGGAGATACTTTGAGAGACAGAGATGGAGGAAGGGGGAGAGTTGGAATCCTCAAGCTCAGTATTTAGCAGCCAGTTAATGTACTGAGGGATAATACGACGTGTCCACAGGCAGCGTCTTTATGTCCGATGTGTTTTTACCAGCTTTTCAGCAGCTTGGCAGTGTTTACACACTCTAATAACAAGTGGCGTCTTTCAGGGACCCTTCGGTTCATTCACCATTCAACCGCCAGTCCAGCTTTGGCCTAATCCCCTCCCCCCCTCGGCACACCACTCCCATACAAAACACAAGATTTCAATTTTTTCACTGTAATTGCCTGGTTTTTAATTCCACGCACCCCATCAAGCCAAGATTGGAGCTCTAGCCAGATTTCAGGGAGGGGAGGTCATCTGGGACTCTTGGACAGTGAAGATTTTGGGGCGGGAGAAGCACAGATTTGGGCGGCTTGGAAGTGGAACTGGGCGAAAGGGAAGTAGTTTGAAAGTGGTCTGCGTGGCTACGATAAAAAGTAAGAAATTAAAACGTCTTAGTTTTTGAACGGCGGCTGCTGAACCTCACCGTTGTCCGTTGTGTCGTTTCGGCAGCTCTGAGCCACGCTGGTAATCTGCTCTGTGCTGTGAGAGAGGCCTGCCGGGGTACCGAGGGAGGGACGGACGGAGGGATGGAGGGATGGGAAAGTGGCACAAGAGGAGAAAACAGAGGAGTTTGTGGGTGATATTAAATGCATATTTTCATCTTTGATAATGTGTTGCTGTGTGGCCACTCAGAATAAACTCAAACACATAGGAAAAAAACCCACATTCTAGTTCCTACAGTCATGAGATGTGTGAGGAGTTAGGATAGGCAAGCACTACGCTGATCCAGTCATGTTTACCTCCGCCAGGTCATGTGATCACCAGCTTTTTGGTATGTTTCTTCAGCACGACTGGCAAACAATAATAATAATAATGATAATAATGTACAGATTTTAATGACCCCTGAAACTGCAGGGTTCAGGACACCGTGACCGACTGCGATTCTTCAAGTCGAGCTCAGACTTTTCCCTTCTAGAGAAGAAGGGAGGAGAAGCGTTGCTACTGTTGTGATGTAGATGCTGATGTAGATCTTAAAGCATCTTTCAGGTGAGAATGTAAAGTTTTTGCACTTTTACTCCGTGGTTGTTTTGTCTAGATGAAGCCTTCAACTCACCAATCCAAACTGTTGTGGCTGTGGACGCTAGGGAACACAGGAATAAGGGAGAACAGATGTAAAAAAATAAATGTGTTTCATTCATGAAAGGAAACTGCAGCATTTTATCAGGGTTCAAAACAAGTAAGGGACAACAATGTGTAAGAAGACAAAAAGTGTAAAATAATTAAGAATTATCTTTCTTTGGAAATCGTAGTGTTAGATTTAGAACTGCTGATACTCAGAATCTAAACATGCATGTGGAAGTGTAAAGTTATGGTTCTTATGTGTGTACCGGAAATCAATCAATCAAATAATGAGTGCTGACCAGTGACGGCTAAGGGCCGGCGAAGAGGCTGAGTTATTGTTTCTGTCTCCTCTCGTAGGGCCTCACGCTCCTGCCAGCGTTTCATGTTTGACCCCTCCAGACATCGATTGTTGAACAGTCAAATCCACGTCCACGCCAAATGTTCCCCCGGTCCTACTGTCCACATACATGTAGCCATGTTGTCCACCTTAAACAGCCTTTTTAAACATCACCAGCCTTTGCTGTATATTTCCCAACATCCACTTGTCGAACTGATTGTGGCTCATCCGAGCTGATTTATCACATATTTAACTGATCTACACATAGTTGCCGTCATGCAGATTCACACTGCACACACACACACACACACACACACACACACAGACACACACACACACACACACACACACACACACTCATACTCATACTCATACTCGTACTCTAACAGCACTATCATCTTCAAGTGGACAGGGAAAAGGCTCTGATTTTCTTTCTAATTTGGCTCCTGCTTGGCGCTGGGATTGTTTCCAAAGCTCACTTTCTCTCAGCCTCTCTCAGCATCTCTCCTCTTGTCTCAAGCACACCTGTTAGTGCCCCACAGATGTTCGCTCTCTGGGCTGCAAATGTGCTCAAACGACAACACCATCTCCATCATCAAACCCAGGATGAGCTAAAACAATCACGCAGCATTTAAGCTGAGCGCAGGCCAGCTGCACTGCCCATTACCTCCGTTCGTATAAACACACAGTCTTTTGTAGCTCTTCAACACACAACGGCAGCAACTCTACTGAATATACCCACAATGGAATGATTATTCTTCCTTTTCCCACCACCCATTAAGGTTTGTGCCATTCCTCATTTATCTCCCTCTGCTCGTCATTAAGCTGCTTTGAACGCACCTTAACGAACAACACAGAGGAAAATCGTGACAGTGCCGTGTTTGTCTCCAGTCTTTGATTTTTGATTTTTTTTTTTGCTAATGAGCAAAGCTTTGATTGTTGAGCTTTAACTACCAGATAACATCGTCCCCTGTTTGTGTTTTAACATCGTGCGAAGGAGTGAGACAGTCTTGTTTCACAGGAGCTCACGTAAAAGCAACGACCACTTAAACTAGAGTGGCCGCGTAGGAGAGGCTGGTGACGTCATCTTCTAATCTTTCTCAGTTGGAAGACTGTCACGTAGCATCAATCTGCTAGAATATTGATTTGAATCCTTTCTAAAACGGTCTGATGAAGGACAGCAAAGACGGTTTCTTTAAAAACAACAATTTCTGTTTGTTTTTTTGCTGTACAATCGGATCAGGACACAATCGCACCATACCTGTGGTGGCACCTCATGCTTCAAAAAGCTGCCTCAGCTACGTCACAGCGCTCATAATACAGCCTACTGCAGGTTTCAAATCAGAGGAAAAAGATATTTTTTGTGTCAAAATACCATTTTGAATCAGATATTGAGGTGCTGCAGAGACGGCCTCAAGAAAACATCTTTGTTTGGACCAGATCTCCCGTAAATAATCACACTATAAGCATTTTAATAGCTTTTTCAATGAAAATGAGAGAATAATGTTGTAAAAAAAATCCTCCTTATATCACAACTCATATCACATTTGTTATATCAGTCAAAATGATCACAAGCAGATGTTTAAAAATCATGCAGCCCTGCGTCTACAGAGGTACGTGTCTGCCCGAAGATGAGTTGAAAAGCCTCAACAGTTTTCACGCTAAATATCACACTTGCAGATTTATTCAACTTCAGTTTGAGGTTAGATTGGCTCATTGCTGCACAGTAGAAGTGTAAAGATGCACACTGCATGCATGGACTTCCATGTTCATACAAGTGCTTTACAGGAGTTAAACAGATAAATTCATGCAGAGGATATTTAAAAGGCAGTGGAAGATTCAGAACTCGCGTCAACTAAAACATTGTTTATAAAAATTGCTTCTTTTTTTTTAAACAGGGATTTAAAGGCAGATATGGAGCATGCCGGTCCTCAGGGAGGCGGCTCCAGAGAGTGGGAGCCATCACGAGAAAGCTGGGGCACTCGTGGTTCTCAGCTGTGGGATGGTGAGCAGGACCTCAGCTGAGGACCTTAGGTTGCAGTCTGGAGCGTGTGCTGTTAGGAGGTCAGAAATGGAACTGAGAGCCTTAGAAGTTATTAATATAATCTTGAAATGTAGTCCAAACTGAACTGGCAGCCAATGCAGAGATGCTTGAATTGGGAGGAAGGTTTTTTTTTGTTGGGTTTAAAAAAATTATATATAGTTTTGGTGAGGAGTCTGGCAGCTGCATTTTGCAAAAGTTGTAATTTGTATAAGCTCTTGTGATTTAAATATGTTTACAAAGAGTTGCGATGATCCAACCGAGAGGTAATAAAAGCATGAACCATTCTTTCAAGGTGACTCATCAAATACCCCGACCCGCATCCACAGATGCCATGAGGTCACTGTGGGTGGTGGCGAACAAATCACGTACAGCTTCAAGCATAAAAGGTCACATTCCCTCAATGCTCGTCGTCCAGTGACAGTGCGTCGCATCATCAGTGTTAACATTTTAAAGTACCGTTTACACGTTGTTTACCGCCGCTCTCCCCTGTTACTCGACTCCATCGGGACTTTTCTTGCCGTGTTAAAGCATCTAAGGGTAAAAATTCACACTGCTATATTGTGTGGTATCGTATTTGATATTGCATTGGGATGGGGCTGAGTTGAGTCATACGGGTTGTTTGAAACTCATTTAGATGCATCATATTGTTGAACATGGAACAAGATGTGTATCAAGTGCTCCTCTGTGGGTGGGATATACAGGCCCTCTCTACTGGAGTTGGGAGGTGTGTGTGTGTGTGTGTGTGTGTGTGTGTGTGTGTGTGTGTGTGAGAGAGAGAGAGAGAGAGAGTGTAAAAGAGGAAACTTCTCATTTCTGCTGGAGTGCTGTGGATATGCGATCTGCGTGACATGGCTTACTTCATCAAATCCCTGAACAGCCCCAAGCTGTGACTCTCTGATGACCCCAAGGCCTGTGAGGTTAATAAACTACCACAGCTCATTGTAATTGACATGCACGCACACACACACACTCACACACGGGATCACATTTGGTCACAGAAAAGGGCATACTGATTTTTTTCCCCCGGCTTTTCAGCTTCTCCAGTTTCTTTTTTGTTTTTTTGTCCTTGGACTCCTGCATCTCTCCCCCCCATCTCTGCAGCCACCCCTCCATTTCTTCCTGGAGGAGGTAGGAATCTGTGTATGTTGTGTATCATTCCTCACGCGACGCCGCGGTGAAACCATCAGCGTTATCTGCTAACTTTACCACCTGTGTTAAATTGGAGGCAGTGATGTGGAAGAGGCGTCTACCCTCTTTCCCCCCTATCTCTCCCTCTCTCCCCTTCCATATATTCCTTCTTTCTCTACCCTCCCCTCTTCGACTTTTTGTCTATTTTCTTTATTCTGTTTACTCATCCGTTGCCAGTCTCTTTCACCTCTGTATCATCCTCCTATTAATGAGAGTATGAGTGTGTGTGTGTGTGTGTGTGTGTGTGTGTGTGTGTGTGTGTGTGTGTGTGTGTGTGTGTGTGTGTGTGTGTGTGTGTGTGTGTGTGTGTGCGCGCGCAGTCATGGAGGTTCAGGGGCCCATAAACGAGAAGCTCTGCACTGAGGGTGGCTCGTCCCATCTAGGGGGGTCAAAAACACACACATGTATTGGTTGGTGTTGAAGATTTACCAGGTTACAAGGCAGTTATCACCTGCTCACAATATTGTGGGTTCATGTTTGGGACACGTAAGTTTTTTTCAGGAACCATTAACTTCAGCGAGAGATTCTCACCAGTCACCAGTGACCACCATGGGCTCCAGGCATTACGTTTCTGAGTTGTCCACTGGCTGGCTGTTCCCTTCTTGCCATGATTCTGGTAACTTAGTTTTGAAAGATGTTTCTCACTTGTGTTTACTTGACAAAATTTTGCTCTGCGCTTGAACGGTATTGTTGGATCAAACTTTATCGTCAAATAAGAATTGTTTAAGGGAAAACTTGGACCATTTTCAACCGGCTCAGTATTGCAATGTGGGTTTTTTTCATGTAAATGAACAGTGTATAATGTCCCTCCACGGCACTCGCAGCTTATTTACCGGGACAAGTCTGCTCGATGATGCCTTCTGCATCATTTGAATTTCAGGCAGTTTTGGAGAAAAAAAATGAACGGCACAACTTCTTTCACTTCTTCCTTTGGCCATGCAGCTCCCATGTCAAAAGCATCTGCATCTTTTTTTGTTGCATAAACATCCCAGTTTTAGGAAAAGACCGTCTTTACAGTGATGAAGTACTTCAACTATCATGGCGCTCACAGATGTCTGTGTGTGTGTGTGTGTGTGTTTTCATTGTCTATGTTCTCACCAGAGCCATGTACTTGGCTACAGTACTGTTCATAAACACACGTTTATCAACACAGTCAAGCATATACACACAATCACACACACTCCCGCTTGAGTAACGGTGAAGAGTGGATCAGTACCAGAGCAGAAAGATGTGATTTGTGTGTGTTGTGCCTGCTGTGATAGAGCATGTACCATGACTCCATAGAAATCTATCTCCCTCAGTAGATTTCACCCCTCGCTTCATTTCCTTAATGACTAAAACAGCACCCCTCCTCTCTCCTTCCTGCTGTCTGCCAGAGAACACACGCACGCACACACGCACGCACGCATGCTCGAACACACATGCTCCTGTCTCTCTCCTTCCATTTGTGCTCACATGTTTTGAATTTGAGTAACAACCTAAATGGAAATACTAACAATATTAAAGCCAAAATGCCCTAAAGAGAAAAATAGGAAGATGCAATAAAGAGTGATGGAAGCTGTCTTTTCTTTTTTTTTTTTTGCAGCAGGATGCAGGCAATGTCTTTGGCGTGTTGCTGCCACCCACTGCTGCATGAAAAGTCTGAAAATTCCAGACTCAATTTCACGCAAATCTGTCATTCCTCAATTGTCTTAAGAGGGACTCTTTTTCAATGTTTCAGTGTTTTCAGATTAAAAGCATGGCAGAACAAATAATTATTTATACCCCTTTGGTTGTGTTCAGGCAGAAGGCATTCAAGCTTTGGAAATTTTTGCAGAATTGTTAGCTCAACATTTGATGCTTTTAGTGTTTGAATCAGAAATGCACCAGAAAAAATTAAAAGAAAAACACACCGTTAACATCCACTTCCAAAAATTCTGCTTTGCAGGTATTTGATGTGGAAGAATATGCACTAAACTCAAGGATGCCAACAATCCATTCCAGTTCAGACACTGAATTCTAACAACTGCCAGTCGCATTTAGTGCAACAGTCGGTCCTAATTGTGTCAGATTCTGTGTATGACGTTACAAAGTCAAAGCAGAAGAGGCGTAATGACTGATATGAGTAATGAAAGCGAGCTCTTCTCATTTTTCTCATCTGCTGGCGTTCAAACACCCTATAAAGGAATATTCAGTGTAAAAACATCAGAAAGTTCCTCTTCTGTCTTCAAATGGCTTTCGCCAAGGGGCTGCTTGATCGAGTGTTTACCCATTACAGCTGTGTCTACATGTATGTGTCCGTGTGTAGTGTGTGTGTGTGTGTGTGTGTGTGGAGAGGGTTTTTTTTTTTTTTTGGCTAGGTGGTGGTATTTGAGTGCATATATAGAGATATATATATACCCACAGTCACCTCTCAGAGAGAGATAGGGGTGAAATCTATTGAAGTGGTTCTGTAAAATAGACTTTGTTCAGGTAGTCACTTTGTTTTCATGCTGATAAAATTCATTTAGGGAGGGATATCTCTCTTCCTTTTCTTCTTTGCTCCTCTTTCTCGTCTTGCTCTCCCTGGTTTAGCTCCTGGCTGCGGGATTAGCTGCCAGAGAAAATGCAGGGTAAAATTAGCCTCCGACTGTCCTCACAGGCCGCGACCATTGATTTTCTGCCACAGATGGAGAAAAAACGCTGGTGCTTAATGTTCTTAATACCAGCACAGAGAGGGTTTCTTTTATTGCATTGGTTTTTGTTTAGCTGTTCCTCTCATAGGCTCTTTTGGCCTTGGATGGAAATACATAGAATTTATGCTTTATTTTCTTAGAAATACACACATACTGCAAGACACATTAGGCAAAATCTCTTTTTGAAGCATTGTCTGATGTCCTATTAAAGGGGCAGCTAACTCTGTCAAAGCTGTATTGAAATCAGTCTTTTCTTTGTTTTTGTTTTTTTTTATTAGACATGAATGAGTGTCAAACCTCCTAATCCCATTGTAAACAAGTATCACATGACCAGAAAATGCTTGCAAAGCAGAAAGTTGGCGGTAGAAGAGCTCACCTGCTGCATGTTTGACTCTCATCAACATGGAAGGACTCCAATGACTGAGGCTTCTACTCGAGTCACTTTTCACTTTATTAATAGTATGTTATTTATGAATCAATAGCCAGAGGATAGAGGGTCATTTTAGCCATTCAAACTGTCAAACACTTAAAGAAAGGGGATTTTTTTATTCTGACGTTCCCAGCTTGTCTTGGTTACTGGTGTGACGGCCTCACCTCGGACCAGTGTATGCTAAGTGGGACTTTAGGGTCCGTAGCGAGGCAGAGCTGAGGTACCATCACCGGAACGGGGAACTCCAGCTGGTGAGTTACATAACAGACGTCAGTGTCAGTTCATTCATCTGATCTTCGCTGGCTCCCCTGCTTTTTTTGTTTTGTTTTGTTTTTTGTTCTTACTTTAGCTTCACACAAACATGCAGCTCATCTTAGTCCCATCTGTGCACTTCCACGTTCGCGGCTCGTCGCCAGACAATGAATTCCAGTTTGAAACTGAGCCTGTTGCAGGCTTGGCCACTGTGAATAATGCCTGGAAGGTTTGTTTTTCTGTTGGGGTCCAGCTTTCACAGAGAACTTGGGTGAGACTTTGAAGTGGGAGGTTTGGTGAAGGAGCTTGTGAAGGCTTTTCTCTCGTTACTGTTATTACGTAAATATTACGTGGTTAAATTCTGTCACTACCAGCATCAGAACTACAGTATATCTGCAACTTAATTTGATACTTCTCGACTGAATGTCTGGACATATTTACAATCAAAAGATTCCAACCAAATAATGTGTTTCTTTTGCCATTTGTACTTGTACAGTATTTTGGCTCTTTGCTTGAACGAGCTGATAACAGAACCAACCACTGATACTCAGCCCTATGAAATGGGATTTAGTTGTTTCCACTAGAAACTGGTTTCCTGTTATTGTCATGATCTCTGCACCCATGTTCCATATGTCTAAGCCATGGGAGGAAGTTGATGTGGATAATTGCTGTGAGACAAACCTACTGATTGTCCCCTGCCTAGTCTTCGGGCTTCTGTGGGAACCAGAGAAGCAGGTGTCTGCTGTTTGTAATCAATTTCTTGCCAGCAGCTTAATTATTCCATTGTGAGGCCGCTGAAGGCAAGCCAGGTGTAATACTGTAAAGGAGTTCCACGAGACCCAGTTGAAACTATCGACCAGTGATGGTGTCGTGATTCTGTCCCTCATTTTTCATCGTGGAGAAATCATCGTACGTCAGGATTCACGGGTGATTTCCCAAACCGGTGGAACGTCTCCACTGACCGCATAAAAATCCCACGGCATAGATGGAGGTGTCAGTTTAGTGGTTGAAAACAATCATCAGTTAAACATCACGCCCCCGTTTGTCCTTACTTCAGAGGCCTTACCCCTCAAGTTTAACCCATGGCGGGGAGTACAACATAGATGAGAACTTAGATGACTGTGCACCTGTCGTAGTCCTGTGTGTCATAAACGTGACATATGAGTTTTGTGTGTGTGTTGTTTTTTTTTTATTATTATTATATAACGACTGTTTAGTTGACTCTTCCAGGCGGAGCAGCTTGGGTCTTGAGCCCGGAGTCTACAGAGGCAGCGTAGTTCGGATGGTGCGATGAGAAGATGGGGAAGCGACTGTAGATTTGATACTGAATGTACAAAATATCGTGGGCTGATAAGAGAAGCCAATGCAGAACCCGCAAATTACTCAGTGAAGGGAAGGAAGATCCACTCAAGGTCACTTTACAACTTAAGACCTGATCTACAGGAGCGATACGTGTGAGCTCATTTATAGAATAGAAATCAGAATGAATTATTGTTGTAGAAAATGTAACATATTTAACCTTACCTACTCTGTATGGTAAGAAAATATGTATTCGAAAAAAAACATTTTTACACAATATTTTTTTCAATAAAACTGTAATTATGTGAATTGGTGTATTTTCCCATTAGTGTCACTCTCATGGATTTGTATATACACCACGTGTAAACAAGACCATTGTCCCAGAAAGCAGTGAAATTATGTCTATTGATTTGAGGTTTGGAGCACAAATTAAACTAATATGATTGTGCTGAATGGTCTATACAAGTATTTAGGATGTAAACAACCTGCAGTTGTATTCATGATGCTGAAAAGATTTTCTGGACCAGCATATGGCAGCTTTGAGATTGGAGACTAATGTACGAGCCGATGCCTGACGCTGTTTGGATGAACAAATACTTTATTGTTCTTGCCTTTTCTCTGTGTAAATTAAAAGTGCAACATTGAAGTAATTAGATAATGAGTGGCTGGCATATTAAATATATTGCTTTGTCAGTTGTGAATCAAACTTATACCGAGACAGATCCAGAGTGATACCTATTGATGTTTATAGGACGAGCAAAGTAGAGATGAATCGGGCCTTAATTTTATGCGTGTCAATTATTTGTCTCCCCGCTGCAGGAAAATAAAAGTCTGAAGCTTAAAATACTTGTTATTAACACATAAATGAGGCTTTTAGTACCTTCTGTTTTCAGTGCAGCACAAGCTGAGAGTTGTCAGAGTGGTTGAGGTTGGAATTTCCCCTTAGTCTCCGTTTTCCACTTTGGATAATCTTGGCTCTTTCTCTCTGTCTACAACCATTACTATTACCCACCCCTCCCTCTCCCTCCAGTCATGTCATCTTGTCCGCACCCCAACTATCTGTTCGGCTACATCGCCAAGATGCTGTAATTTCTTTGGCCTGGCTTGATGTTTATTGTGAGGCTGAAATTGAAAATGGCCTGTAATGGAGCGAGCCTCGCAGCCCCGGGACCAATTCACAATCTAAATGACTTGCTCCTTTTCAATGGCATCGACTGGAGAGCTCTTTGTGCAGCCTCGTACCTAATCAACCTCCGGTGTGACCCCCAGCTCTCAGGGGCTGCTGTCGGATTAATGATAAAATCATTGGTTCAAACAATTATTCGACCTGAAATGGCTGGCCATTTTATTCTGAAAATTAAAGAATGTGAAATTAATTTTTTTCTATGCTGTGTTGTAGCAGCGCCACTTATGGCTGAACTCTGCCCCCGAAACTCTTGATTTCATATGAAAGACTGCTTTTACTTTATCTAGTTTCTCTCTTTTACCTTTTTTTTTTCTTTGCTCGCTCTGCGTGTGTTATTGCAAATAGCTTGGTGTCAAAGTAGCAAGGCTCCAGCTCGCCCGTCTGTCTGTCCATCTTTATGTATATCTATCTATCTTTCTTTTGTATCTGTCTGATCTGCGTGTGTCTGTCTGTTACTGATTACACTCATCAAATGATAAGTCATTATCGATAACAAAAATTTGATGAAAATCGAGATTTTTTTTTTTTTTTTATATACATTGCTTTTGTGATTTGGACCTGGTCAGATACAGCTGCAGTGAGGTAGTTCTGGGCGTTTAGTTTTTTTCTTTTTTTTTCCAATAACACCTACGTTGTTTCCGCCTGTTCAATAACTGAAATTAAATTAAGGATTAATGACACTGAATCAGTAATGTCAGTCCAAATTACCAGTCTTTGCTAGCTGTTTTTTTTACACCTCTACCTCTTGGGGGCACTATCTCAGAGTCCTTGACGGAAACCTCTGCCACCCCTGACAGAAGATGAAGATGTAGGATGAAGAAGACGGCTGGTGGTCTGACTTGAGGAAGTACTCAGAACCAAAAGTGCATCACGGCACCTGCAGAGGACTTTGGTGTTTAAATTGATACCGCTTGCTGTTCCTTCCTAACACTTCAACACAAAACATCATACAAAATATGTGATACGTGAGCAAAAGTGAGTCCAGTCTTACAGCAGGCGTCTGCAATCCATCACAAAGATCCTCAGCTGCAGCCATGCTCGTCACATAGTGGGCAAAGAACTTCGCTGAACTGAAACCTCACTGAGTGTGTCTTTGCAACATCGGCACTCTGCATCCTCCGCTATTTTGGACTTAAATATGTTCTGGAACAAATGAGCAAATACTGAATTTTATGACTCGGTGGGGAGGTTAATTATGCCCCTCTTGACGTCACACTTTCTCCATCATCTTGTCTGGCGTTCCGTTTCCAGCTTCAAGAAGTAAACTGTTAAACTATTCTGTCAGAAATCACTTTTGTCCCATTCTGTGTTTTTTATTTTATTTTTTAATATATAGCCTGCTCACCCTGACTGGTGCAGTGCTCTCACCCTGAGCAGGCTGGGGAGTGCAGTATGATACATTTTCCTGTTGGTCCCTGTGTTTGCTTGACCTTCCATCCATGGTGTGTCCATGCTTATGTTCCAGTGCATGCTGGGAGAGTGATCCCGACCCAAAGCAGGTGTCAGAGATACATGGATTATAGCCGAGCTGTCCATGTATAGCTAAACTCCCCGCTGTGCACTTGTGTCTTTCAAACACCACTTGATTGCCGGCTGTGTATTTGTCATCGTCATCATCATTATCAGCCATCTCCTTCTCTTAAGTCTGAGACAGTGGGCATTCGTAAAAGGCTCTTATTGAGCTGGAGCTCGCTAGCTTGTTCAACCCCAGGCTGGTCCTGGTCTCCTCAGCAGCCTACAGTGTGGTAGGTAATTACCCAGGGATTGATTTCCCTAAAAGAGACCATTTCTTCACCTCCCGCAGAATGACTAAGAGGCTTATAATAAGCCCTGCTCACCTCCATAGCTTCCTAGCTAATGTCTCGGCAAGCCAGAGCCTCTATTGACTTGTTGATGGAGTTGCTGGAGCTGTGCTAAAGGCATCAGGCTGAGGGGAGGAGACTCTCTCTTTGCTATAGTGACTTGATTATTGAAGGGCTACCAAGTTATGTTTCCATCGCACCTGGATAATACATGCCGTATATTTGCCATGGAGATTTTTCAGAAACATCAATAGAAGGTTTTAAAACAATCCCAAACCTTTGCCCTGTGGCTGAGATGTAGCTTACGATGTTGATGACTTATGGAGGGCTCTCGGTCGGTGATGAGAAATTAGATACCCGCCGCTCATTTTCTTTCAAACAGGCGTTCGAGCTCAAAGTTAAAGTTGTTTGTAAAGTTTCAGGGTATCAGAAGTCAGCAGGTGAACAGACAGAGCAGAAAGTTTGGCTTCGTTTTGAGCCTTTAAACAAAACCGCCTTCATGGCTTTGCTAATTATCATTCTGAGGACGCAGCAATTTGTTACTTCCAATCTGCCAGTCAGCAACGGGGCATGAAGAGGGCCGAGAGCCAGAGAGAACAGAAGCTTCCATTCATCCAGTGGAAGCAGGAGCCACTGATGGGAGTGTGTTGGTTTGTGTGTGCGTCCACGGGAGATAAAGCAATCTTCTGCTACATCTTCACCAGTCATATCTGTCAGTTGTCAGTCACTGAGCTGCTTTTGCATCTGATGCTAAGGGCTACAGTTACTTTCATTATCAGTTTACTCCCTGAATTAAGTGATTGATTTATTGTTTGGCCTATGAATGTGGGGGGGGGGATTGTAAAATGAATGTCCAGGTGTTTGTCTGTCTGTCTGCAGGATTTCGCTGCTGAATTGATCTAAACTGGTGCAGGGGTGTCCAATTAGACAAGGAAGGACCCAGTGCCTGTCTGAGCTTTAGCGTTACTTCTCTCTGAAATCAATCAAACGATCGACTTACTCATTGCTTCAGCGCTACTTTTGTTCCTGATGTGTCAAAAAAATACAACATTGAAACAGTTAAAACCCATCTGTTAATGCTTGTTGATTCCTGGCCTGTTATTGTTTCAGAGTGACACACCTGGAACAGAAGAGAAACATGCAACTTGTTTGGCAGTGATTTGTTCTTCAAGGTTTGTTGGGAATTACAGGGAATCTGTATGGAGATGAGCATCATTAAACCTGGGTTTTTACTCAATAAAATTGGTATTGAATTCAAACACCAAGGGTTCTGTGTTTTTAAACCCCGACCATGATAATCCTCTAATTGATCACACTTAAAAAGAAGAAAATCTACCTGTGGACAAAGAGAAAACATCCTCCGAACCCTAAAGAACTAGATCCTGGAAGAACTCGCTTTAATTCAAGAAGTGAAAACAAGTTCTTTCTTTCTTTTTTCTGTCTTTGTCTGCCTTCCAAAGAGAAGTAAAACTTCAGTCGACCTGCACTCCTGCATCTCTTTCACACCTTCACCTGAACATCTTCCTTCCATGCCCACCAAATCAAACTCATTTAATTTCTCTGTTAAATAGCTAAATGTAAATATTCAGCTCTTCTATAAAAGCTTTGCTCCTTTCAAGTTTGTTACATATTAGCTTGTGTGTAAAAGTACTGATTCATTCATTTTCGGCCAGCATGCCCAATTCCACGAGCACAGTGCAAACAGCTGACGGTCAGTTTGTGATGAATACGACTGAGCACAAACAAACATGGCGACTCTGTAGAAACGAGACTTGTTACCTGGTTTGTACTATTTGATTGGAGAGGGCTCGCATTTTTGATAAGAAATTCGCTCACCGCTCCGCAACCTTTTGTGGGACCTTAACCAACAAAATCGGCAAGAAAGTACACAACTGTAATTAGTCATTGAAATCTCTCAGACATCCTGAGTTTACTCCTCCACCCCCGCCTCCCTGTTTTTTTCTTCGCTGTTTCTCACCCGTCCCACCTTCCCAACTGGGACAAATATTTCCCTAATGAGGGGGTCGGTTGGGAAAGCTGTGGGGAGTGGAGCGTGGATGTGACCTCTGCCAT